>NC_089598.1:87954041-88294925 GCF_019320115.1 Miscanthus floridulus
TGGGGACTTTTCAGCAAAAGCGCGGGCACACGCATGGGCTCCCCGCCATGGGCCGCTTGCTTTGTTGGCCTGCTGCGCGCGTGGCCGCTCCGCGTGGGCCGCATTGGACTGCTGGGCCAAAGTGGTTGCCGCCTGTCCATTTTGAATTCTAAAACATTTTCCAATTTAGTTTCTAAGGAAAATTATAAATTCAATATAAATTTGTGTAGTGGACCAAAAATTATGAAACTAATCTTGTTAGGTTCCTAAAATCATGCTCCATCCGCCAGTATATCTTATCCACAAAGTTCTATAATATTTGCAGTTGTTCTTAAATTAAACTAAGATGCTTAAGATTCAAATATGTGGGAATTTTTGTGATAGAATGATGGTAGTGTTAGCTTTGAAAATTTTACAGTAGCTCCATAGTATTATTATGTGCATCTATAATTTTTGTAGCTTCAGAATAATTAGTTTGCTGAGGTAACTAATGAGCCCTAGTTTTTATATATAGTAAATAAAAGGAAATAAAGAAACACCTAGGGATTTTATAACTAAAACATTATGGGAAATTAGTGCCTAGTTCGACAACTTGGATAGATGGTCTAGTACATTAGTCATCAGAGCTAGCTCGTTAGCTTGAGAGATGTAATTGTATTTTAAGAGTTGCGATCACCGTTGATTATTTACGTCTCTGCGTTGCATCCATGAATACCATAATAGGGACAACAATGGATCGTGGAGTCGACCGAAGTAGTAGAGAAGATGGTGCCTTGACGATCATGTCATCATGATAGAACATTAACTTTGGTTATATCTTGCCCAGGTAAGCCCCGGTGCATAACCCTATTATTCTACACCTTATCTTATGCTTGTACATTAAGTTTTAAGGAGTTTAATGAAAACCACTTGCATATATATATATATCCTTATCCTATGAGTCATACTAGTATGTTAGGATCATGTAGATTGCTATGCTATAGGATAAGTCGAGTGATTACCTATCACTCGCAAGAGATAGGAAAGATATTATTGTTACTGTCACATGGAATATATATGAATGATAATTGGAGACCAGGCGGAATGGTACTTTGGATCTGGACTTGGTTAGGCATTCAAGCGAGGCTCGGATTGCACTTGTTCCGCCTATGTTGATTGAGGACCGTTCGTTGCTGTGGATGGTAGTCAAGTCATAGACTTATTATCCTAAGCACATACTTGCTTATGGAAGCAGGAAGGCTCATTGCTCTCTTATCGTGGGTTCTAGCTCTTTCTGGACTGGCTGATTGGAGGTGGGGATGGTGGAGGTCCAAGCACCACTCTGAGTCCAAGACTTAGGAGTGGGGGCCTGGAGTCCAAGTTTGGACAGGGACCTGGACCCCTTGATAGGAGAGTGGTGGGTTGGTCTTGCTTGTGCCTAGGGTACAAGAGGGGCATGTGTTTCGGGGTACCCAGCTGGGATACATCGGTTCGCGAATCACCATGTGATACGGTATGAGTTGGCTATGGTCTAGCACTGTAGTAAGAACTAGAATATGAAAGATGATAAAATGGTTCTGATTGCTTACCACCTGCTTGAAAGTAGCATAGGTGCTTACATAGAATGATTAGTTAATGAACTAATGATGACTGCTAATAAAATTGAATATAAGGATGTACGTTTAGTAATGCTCCTGCGATGCAATAAATCCACAAGACAGATAGTCTTGCATATCCTTAGAGTCTTTTCTTTTCTCCTAACGAGTAAGTCTTGTAGAGTACAATTGAGTACTTAGGGTTTGTTTTACCCTGTTGTAGGTGACAGGTGGATGCTAGAGTTGACACTTGTGTGTGGGAACCTCCAAGTGGGCTTAGCGAGGATTTCCTTAACGTTGCGGACAGAGTTTATTTGA
This sequence comes from Miscanthus floridulus, assembly GCF_019320115.1. Classification (NCBI taxonomy): domain Eukaryota; kingdom Viridiplantae; phylum Streptophyta; class Magnoliopsida; order Poales; family Poaceae; genus Miscanthus; species Miscanthus floridulus. Next base: position 87,955,913 of record NC_089598.1, read on the forward strand.
AACTTCCACCCAAAATGTTTTACAATGGAAAAACTTATAACCTATTATGATGTATATAACGGATCATTATGTTAATGTTTAACTTTTCATTAAATGATTTTATTTCTGCTGAAACTCTGATAACATGGTTATATCCCGCTGTTATAAACAATAAATATTATACTCTGATGTTGCATGAAAAGGGATGTAAGCAATGGCTAAAATGTTGTAAGCTTTATTCCCCATTTATGATCCTATTGAAAAATGTGGATTTTTGGGTTCTCCCATGGGGCGTGCTTGATAGAACTATTTAAATTAGCTCACTCTTGGAGTGTTTAGTGTCTAATGGAAGACAAGCATCTCTGGAAGTGAGTTATTTTAGGCAGTTCTGCCACACGGCTGCTCCTTGTCGGCACGTTGCCACTTCGAGCCCTCCCTTGGCTCGGAGGGCTCGGACAAATCAAAATAGCTGCCTCCCACCAACTTCAGAGGTGCCACTAAGGGCTCGGACGGAGCAGGGTGACCTATTTCCGTCGGCTCCGGGGCCGCCACCGAAGGTCCAGAAGCGGCGGGGCGGTTTGTTTCCGCCGGCTCTGGTGGCGCGTCCTCCCCCTCCTGCCTCGCAACATGCCACGGGAAGGGCCCCATCTACGGCGAAGGCAGGTTCTCATCCCCGATAGCCAGATCATCCCATGGGATGGGTGACTTGGAGCCATCATCTTCCTCCTCTTCTTTTGATGAGCCTTGATGCTGCTTCCCTCGCTGTAGCTTTGCTCGCTAATTTGACCACCATTTCTTCTCCTCCTCGTCCTTCTTCTTCTTCCGCTACTCATCCGTGGCATGGTTCGCCACCTTCATGGCTGTGTCTCTAGCAGCGGAGCGACGGAGTCTCGGAAGACTAACTGAAAGGTCCTAATGGCTAGAGGGAGGTGAATAGCCTAATAAAAATTTCTACAACAACACTTAGCAAACTAGTTAGACAATTATGAGGCGAAGCAAGTGTTGCGCTAGCCTACTAAGAATGCAAGCCACCTACCACAATTCTAGTTGATATAGTTTCTATCCACACAATAGCTATGTCACTACACTAAATTAGTGTGCTCTCAAAGGCTAACTAAAGAGCCACACTAACCAAACTAACAAGCTCTCACAACTAGCTACACTAAAGAGCTTGGCAACTAGTTTGCGGTAATATAAAGAGAGTAAGCAAGATAGTTATACCGCCATGTAGATGAAGGAGCCAATCAATCACAAGGATGAATAACAATGAAGACCAATCACCTCGGAATCAATGATGAACACAATGATTTTTTTACCGAGGTTCACTTGCTTGCCGGCAAGCTACTCCTGGTTGTGGCGATTTACTCACTTGGAGGTTCATGTGCTAATTGGCTTCACATGCCAAACCCTCAATAGGGTGCCGCACAACCAACACAAGATGAGGATCACACAAGCCATGAGCAATCCACTAGAGTACCTTTTGGCTCTATGCTGGGGAAAGGTCAAGAAACCCTCACAATCACCACGATTGGAGCCAGAGACAATCACCAACCTCCGCTCGACGATCCTCATTGCTCTAAGCCATCTAGGTGGCGGCAACCACCAAGAGTAACAAGCGAATCCCACAGTGAAACACGAACACCAAGTGCCTTTAGATGCAAACACTCAAGCAATGCACTTGGATTCTCCCAATCTCACAAAGATGATGAATCAATGATGGAGATGAGTGGGAGGGCTTTGGCTAAGCTCACAATGTTGCTATATCAATGAAAATGGCCAAAGTTATGAGCTTGAGCCGGCTATGGGGCTTAAATAGAAGCCCCCACGAAATAGAGCCGTTGTACCCCTTTACTGGGCACAACTCGGGGTGACCGGATGCTCCGGTCGGATCGACCGGACGGTGGCCCTCAGCGTCCGGTCACGTGATACATGCCACGTGTCCCCTCTCTTTGAATACTATTCGCCCAATCTCAATGGTCAACAGTCGACCGGATGCTGCGGCAAGAGTGACCAAACGCTGAGCCTCTAGCGTCCGGTCATTTCTAGTAAGGTTCTAGAAACGAATTTCTTCGACCGGACGCGTCCAGTCAAGCTTGATCGGACACAGCCAGTGTCCGGTCACACGGTGACTTTCTTCTACGCTGTCCGACAACACGACATGACATAGCCTTCCAGCGTCCAGTCGCTGAGCAACCCAGCGTTTGGTTAGTTGACCGACGCCAGCGTCCACGCTGCTACAACTGACCAGACACGCTGGTCCCCCTGAGACTAGCGTCCGGTCACCTTATGACCAGCGAGACTAACTCCTTTTCACCTCTAACTTTTTCACCCTTGCTCAAATGTGCCAACCACCAAGTGTATCACCTTGTGCACATGTGTTAGCATATTTTCCCAAACATTTTCAAGGGTGTTAGCATTCCACTAGATCCTAAATGCATATGCAATGAGTTAGAGCATCTAGTGGCACTTTGACAACCACATTTCAATATGAGTTTCACCCCTCTTAATAGTATGGCTATCAAACCTAAATGTGATCACACTCTCTAAGTGTCTTGATCACCAAAACAAAATAGCTCCTACAATTTATACCTTTGCCTTGAGCTTTTTGTTTTTCTCTTTCTTCTTTCCAAGTCCAAGCACTTGATCATCACCATGGTATCATCATCATCATGTTATGATCTTCATTTGCTTCACTATTTGGAGTGTGCTACCTATCTCATGATCACTTGATAAACTAGGTTAGCACTTAGGGTTTCATCAATTCACTAAAACCAAACTAGATCTTTCAATCTGCCCCTTTTTGGTAATTGATGACAACCCTTATACAAAGATATGAATTAAAATTCAATTGAAATCATGTTGCTTGCCCAAGCATATTTACCATATGTAAAAGGATATGGATAAGTTTCATGAACTCCATATGATATCAATTGCTCCCCCTACATATGTGCTAAGAGTTTGGATTGTAGCTTGCACATATGATTAGATAGGAAACATAGGAGTCAATGTCTACCAAATGATGCTAAGGTATAAAAGATGGACCTTTGAAGCGTGATACCAATCGGAGTGTACCATTATACCATCCTTAGCACCATGGTTAGCTAGATACTACTTGATAGCTAGATACCACTTGTAAAACTTACTTGAAAATGAAATCACTAGATGACCTATGCATGCTAGATTTTCATTTCATTATTCAATCTTACAACTAGCATACATCACACAAGCATGGATATTTAAATGTAAAACTTGTGCCATGTAAGCAAACATATGAAATGCACATTCAAATGCACCATACAAGTTCATGAGCTTGCTCCCCCTACTTGTGTGCTCAAGATTTTAATTGATCGTTTCCTTTGTCATATCTTTATACTATGTTTGTTCACTATTTTTTCCCATGTACTAATATCTTTTTGTATCTTTGTTTTTCTCCCCCTATGTGAAATTCTCCCCCTTTATATTTTCACTATCTTTGTACAATATTTTCTCCCCCTTTGTCATCAATGACCACAAAGGTTCAAAATGTAGATAGGTTAAGATTATCAATGTCAATCAATGGGGTGAGAATCATATTCTCAAATTTAGTTCAAACTTAGAATATTTGCCAAAGATATTTAACTCGGTTTGATCCAAGGACAAGCTTCTTCACACCTCCAAATAAGGGTTATCTTGTACCATGTTGAGTTAAACACTTAAAGCTCATTTTCTAGATTAAACACTAGGTTTACAAGCCCATAAACATGTCATATGCTACCACTAGATCAAGTCAAGCATAGAAGCAATAGTGATACCATATAAACATCAAATTCATTTCATTTTTATGAATGAGCCTAATAAAATGGAGAGATGACTAGGTGAACTAAACATGTCCTTAGCAAGAATGTATGCCATGCCAATCAACTTTTACCTTGGATTGCTCGAAGGAGAGGCATGCCATATAAGTGGGGGATGCATCAACACATATTTGAGAAATCCAATATGTTCAACTCATTCCTTAGCTTGCAAAACATTTTCTCATCTAATGGCTTGGTGAATATGTCGGCAAGTTGATCTTCGGTGCCTACACTCTCAATGCAAATGTCCCCTTTTTGTTGGTGATCTCTTATGAAATGGTGGCAGACATCAATGTGCTTTGTTCTTGCATGTTGAACCAGATTGTTGATCAATTTGATTGCACTCTCATTGTCACATAGCAATGGCATTTTCTTGAACTTGATTTCAAAGTCACTCAAAGTGGCCTTCATCCAAAGAATTTGTGCACAACAACTACCGGCGGATATGTATTCGGCTTCGGCGGTTGATAATGCAATACTGTTTTGCTTCTTTGATGACCATGAAACAAGTGATTTCTTGTGAAGTTATTCAATTCTTCATGCATAGCATTCACCCAATCAACATCCTTCAATGCTTCATCTATCTTCTTCGGTTCAATAGATGACACAAATGAGAAGTGCTCACAAAATGAAGCCAATCTTGATCTTGTTTGTACACCTCTTGAAATATCACCAATGATAGTGTCCAATGGATGATCTCTTGCAACATTGGTTGGTTGGAGGATTGAAACTTGATTGCTTGCACTTGCTTGATCATTGGGTTGAGATGATGTACTGGCCACTTGATCTTGTTCATTGTCATGAAATCCACTTGTACTAGCTTGATTTGTATCATCTTGCACATTTGAGTTAGAGAGCACTTGCACTTGATCATCTTCATCATCATTCACTTGCCTAGGCCTCAATTCACCAATATCCATGTTCTTCATGGCATTTGAAAGTTGAATGCCTCTAACATCTTCCAAGTTCTCATTCTCTACTTGTGAACCCTTGGTTTCATCAAATTTAACATCATGAACTTCCTCAAGAGTACCACTATCCAAATTCCAAACTCTATATGCTTTGCTTGTAGTGGAATAACCAAGTAGGAATCATTCATCACATTTCTTGTCAAACTTACCCAATCTAGTGCCTTTCTTCAAGATATAGCATTTGCAACAAAAGATCCAAAAATATGCAATGTTGGGCTTTCTACCATTCAAGAGCTCATATGGTGTCTTCTCTTTCAATGGGTGACAATAGAGGTGGTTGCTACAATAGCAAGTCATGTTGATAGCTTCGGCCCAAAAGGATTGACTCACATTGTACTAAGCATAAACCTTACCATATCAATGAGTGTTCTATTCTTCCTTTCAACAAGGTTATTTGATTGTGGAGTGTACTTGGCCGAGAATTGATGTCTAATTCCAAATTCATCACACAACTCATCAATTCTAGTGTTCTTGAACTCACTACCATTGTTACTTCTAACTCTCTTGATGGTTGTTTCAAACTTATTGTGAATGCCCTTGACAAATGATTTGAATGTTGCAAATACATCACTTTTGTCCATTAGAAAGAATACCCATGTGTGTCTAGTATAATCATCCACTATCACAAAGCCATATTTATTTCCACCAATGCTAGTGTATTGTGTTGGCCCAAATAAGTCCATATGCAATAACTCAAATGCTTTACTAGTGCTCATTATGCTTTTCCTAGGATGGGTGTTTCCAACTTGTTTTCTGGCTTGACAAGAGCTACAAAGCTTATCCTTTTCAAACACAACATCTTTCAAGCCTCTAACCAAGTCATGCTTAACCAAACTATTCAATTGTTTCATTCCAATATGACCAAGCCTTCTATGCCATAACCAACCCATGCTAGACTTAGTGAACAAGTATGTAGATAATCTAGCTTCACTAGCATTGAAATCAACCAAGTATAGATTCTCATATCTAAATCCTTTGAAGATCAAATTAGAGCCATCTACACTTATGATCTCTACATCATCTACCCCAAATATGCATTTAAATCCAAGATCACACAATTGAGCCACGAATAGCAAATTGAAGTTCAAGCTCTCTACTAGCAACACATTAGATATGCTCATATCATTGGATATTGCAATCTTACCAAGCTCTTTGACCTTGCCTTTGCCATTATCACCAAATATGATACTATCATAACCATCATTGCCATTTGTGTTGACTGAGTTGAATATTCTTGCATCACCGGTCATGTGTTGAGTGCACCCACTATCAAGAACCTAATGCATTCCTCCGGCTTTGTAATTGACCTACAAAAGAAGATCAATTCCTTTTAGGTACCCAAACTTGCTTGGGTCCTTAAAGGTTAGTAACTAAGCTCTTTGATACCCAAATGGCTTTCTTCTTTGAGCCCATCCATGGTTTACCAATGAACTTAGCCTTTATACCATTTGCACCCTTAGTAAGCACATAGAAAGAATTAATCTTAATGGAGGATACATTAGCATTTTTACTCTTGTTCTTGCACTCATACTCTTTATGACCAACTTGCTTGCAACTAGTGCAAAACCGACCATTATTCTTTACAAAACTAGTCTTGTGAGGAGCAAAGGATGCCTTGCCTTTCTTGGGGATATAGCCCAATCCCTCTTTGTAGAGAGAAACTCTTTGGCTATCTAAGCACATAAGCAAGCGGTCCTCACCACCATGGGCCTTAGCTAAGGTGTGAGTGAGCTTATTGACCTCCTTCTTGAGGTTCTCATTCTCAACCATTAGTGAGACATCACAAGTGAAACCATCACTACTAGATGAGGTGGAAGTAGAAGTACTACAAGAAGGGTTAGTGGGAGCAACAATGATAAGCATAGATAATAATTCATCAATTATATCACAAGTTAAGCCTATATTGCAAGTTTCAATATGCTTCTTTTTATTTTGCTCATCAAGCAAAGATGAATGAGCCTTTTCAAGCTTTTTGTGAGCCTTGCCAAGCTTCTCATGGGCTTCCTCTAGCCTCTCATGAGTTGCCTTGAGCTCATCAAGGGCTTGCTTAAGGGCTTTTACCTCCTTATTCAAGCTCTTGCATTCCCTTCTCTTAATGTCAAAGTGTTCTTTAGCATCTTCTAGCATGTCATATAATTCATCTTTAGTAGGCTCATCATCATCACTATCACTATCATTTTCAGTATCATGTTCATCATCACTTCCATCATCACAAGTTTGTACCTTAGTGGCCTTAGACATGAAGCATGATGGAGTGTCAAAGAGAGAAGGCTTCTCATTGATAGCAATGCTTGCAAGTGCCTTCTTCTTGGTGGTCTTATCATCATCACTATCATCATCATCATCATCACTTGAGGAAGCATCACTATCCCAAGTGACCACATATGAACCACCCTTCTTCTTCTTGAAGGTCATCTTGTCCTTCTTCTCTTTCTTTTCCTTCTTGTCCTTCTTCTTGTTCTTCTTCTTGTCGTCATCATTGTCGCTATTGTATGGACATTGAGCAACAAGATGATCTTTGCTTCCACATTTGAAGCACCTTCTTGACTCTTCCTTGTTCTTGGATGAAGATTTCTTTCTTCTAGCATGGTACCCTTTCTTCATCATGAACTTGCCAAATTTCTTGACAAAGAGAGCCATCTTCTCATCATCATCATCATCCCATGAGCCATCATCTTCACTTGATGTATCTTATTTTGCCTTGCCCTTGGATGATGTGGCCTTGAATGCCATGTTCTTCTTCTTCTCATCCTTCTTCTCATCTTTCTTCTCCTTCTTTTCTTTCTTCTCATCATCATCTCTATATGTATCATAAGTCATTATATCTCCCAACACTTGGTTTGGTGTCAAGGTGTCCAAACCACTCTTCACTAGAATAGTGACCAATGTGCCAAATCTTGAAGGTAAGCATCTCAAGAATTTGTGGGAGAAGTCCTTGTCCTTCACCCCTTCTCCAAGTGCTTTGAGATCATTGACAAGCACTTGAAGCCTATGGAACATCTCCGGCACACTCTCATCCTCCTTCATCTTGAAGCTTGCAAACTTCTCTTTGAGAATGTATGCCTTTGCACCCTTCACGGCTTGAGTGCCCTCAAATGATTCTCCCAACTTCTTCCAAGCCTCATGAGCCATCTCAATATTCTTGATTTGCTCAAATGTTCTCTCATCAATTGCATCATGAATGGCACTTAGAGCAATGTCATTATTTTGGAGAAGCACTTCTTCGGCCATGGTGGGATTCTCTGGATCACCAATCTCAATTTTGGTTTCTACCACCTTCCACACTTTTCTATTGATTGACTTGATATGTGTGGTCATCTTTGATTTCCAATACGGATAATTTGTGCCATCAAATTGGGGTGGCTTCTTGGTATTGTTGATTTGAGCCATTTTTACACTGAAGGTTGTTAAGCCTCAAATCACGGTGACCTCGGCTCTAATGCCACTTGAAAGGTCCTAATGGCTAGAGGGGGGGGTGAATAGCCTAATAAAAATTTCTACAACAACACTTAGCAAACCGGTTAGACAATTATGAGGCGAAGCAAGTGTTGCGTTAGCCTACTAATAATGCAAGCCACCTACCACAATTCTAGTTGATATAGTTTCTATCCACATAATAGCTATGTCACTACACTAAATTAGTGTACTCTCAAAGGCTAACTAAAGAGCCACACTAACCAAACTAACAAGCTCTCATAACTAGCTACACTAAAGAGCTTGACAACTAGTTTGTGGTAATATAAAGAGAGTAAGCAAGATAGTTATACCGCCGTGTAGATGAAGGAGCCAATCAATCACAAGGATGAATAACAATGAAGACTAATCACCTCAGAATCAATGATGAACACAATGATTTTTTTTACCAAGGTTCACTTGCTTGTCGGCAAGCTAGTCCTCGTTGTGGCGATTCACTCACTTGGAGGTTCACGTGCTAATTGGCTTCACACGCCAAACCCTCAATAGGATGCCGCACAACCAACACAAGATGAGGATCACACAAGCCACGAGCAATCCACTAGAGTACCTTTTGGCTCTCCGCTGGGGAAATGTCAAGAACCCCTCACAATCACCACGATCAGAGCCAGAGACAATCACCAACCTCCGCTCGACAATCCTCGCTGCTCCAAGCCATCTAGGTGGTAGCAACCACCAAGAGTAACAAGCGAATCTCGCAGCGAAACACGAACACCAAGTGTCTCTAGATGCAAACACTCAAGCAATGCACTTAGATTCTCTCCTAATCTCGCAAAGATGATGAATCAATGATGGAGATGAGTGGGAGGGCTTTAGCTAAGCTCACAAGGTATGTCAATGAAAATGGCCAAAGGTATGAGCTTGAGCCAGCTATGGGGCTTAAATAGAAGCCCCCACGAAATAGAGCCGTTGTACCCCTTCACTAGGCACAACTCGGGGTGACCGGACGCTCCGGTCGGATCGACCGGATGCTAGCCCTCAGCGTCCGGTCATGTGATACACGCCACGTGTCCCCTCTCTTTGAATACTGTTCGCCCGATCTCAACGGTCAACAGTCGACCGGACGCTGCGGCAAGAGTGACCGGACGTTGAGCCTCCAGCGTCCGGTCATTTCCAGTAAGGTTCCAGAAATGAATTTCTTCGACCAGACACATCCGGTCAAGCTTGACCGGACACAGCCAGCGTCTGGTCACACGGTGACTTTCTTCTACGCTGTCTGACAACACGACATGATGATGAGTTAGAGCATCTAGTGGCACTTTGACAATCTCATTTTGATATGAGTTTCACCCCTCTTAATAGTACGGCTATCATACCTAAATGTGATCACACTCTCTCAGTGTCTTGATCACCAAAACAAAATAACTCCTACAATTTATACCTTTGCCTTGAGATTTTTGTTTTTGTCTTTCTTCTTTCCAAGTTCAAGCACTTGATCATCACCATGGCATCATCATCATCATGTTATGATCTTCATTTGCTTCACTACTTGGAGTGTGCTACCTATCTCATGATCACTTGATAAACTAGGTTAGCACTTAGGGTTTCATCAATTCACCAAAACCAAACTAGAGCTTTCACTAACCCCGCTGGCAGCTCGATGAAGCCCATGTTCGGCCACATCACGGGATGCCCTAGGATTGGGAACACGGTGTTGGCCTCCCCCATGGCCTCCTTGATGCGCTGCGTGACCTCCCTGTCGTGGAGCAGCCCCTGGGTGAGCGTCGTACCAACGAGCTGCGCGCCGGGCGTCATCCTGTACAGCGGGAGGACGCACACCATCAGAGGCACCACCCTCCTCACATGATACCCCCTGATGATGCTGGCCCCACGAAGGTCGCGGGTCTTCAGGAATGCGATGGCCTCGAGGAGTCATGCATCCTCTTCTTCTCCTTGACGGGTGGCCCTCACGGCCTTGACGACGGTACCTCTTCAACCAGGCTCCCAGAGAAGATCGACAAGGGAGCGGCAGGGTCATTCTTTAGGTAGAACCAATGCGAGTGCCATCCTTTGTTGGATCTGGAGAGCTGGTAGGGCAAGTACTTGGCTAGCCGCTGCCCCCGGAGGTGGATGCCCATGCATCCCATCAGCACCGGGGTCTCCTGACCTCTCTCCTTCTTCTTGATCAAGGAGATAGAGAAGAAATATCTTCAGAGCTCGAAGTGGGGCTCGATCCCCAGTTACCCCTCGCACATCGTGATGAAGGCCACGATGTGTTGGATCCTATTGGGGTTTAGGTGCTGCAGCTCGATCTGATAGTGGTACAGCAGACCCTGGAAGAATGGGTGAGGAGGAACCACGAGTCCGTGCTCGTGGAAGGGCGCGAAGGAGATGACGTAGCCATCGGGCGGTGCTAGCGCATCCTCATGGCTGGGCACAAGCCACTCCGTCGCATTGGTCCTCCCACGGAGAAGATCGTGCATGACGAGGCCCTCCATGCGCGCATGGGTAACATCGGAGCGATACCACGAATTCATGGAGGATGGAGGTGGCTACGGAGAAGCAAAGGTGGCAGAGGAGGAGCAGAAGCTACGGATCTAGGGCTCCAGCAGTGGATTAGCAAGCACGGTAGATCCGAACGGTGGTGGCGGAGAAATAAAGAAGGTAAGGCTATAGTTTTGGTGTGTAGGAATGCAAAGGGGGAGGCCGCTATTTATAGGGCGAAGTGGGACGAGAAGGCGAACCATCCACCTAGATTCACGCACCCGCTGCGCCGCGTAACGTCACCTTCCTTCGAAGATCGCGCACACGCTATCTCTAGCCGTGCCCCCCGAAGGCTACGCTAGATGGCGGTTCGCTCGTTCAATAGGCCAAGAACCATCGTAGGTGAGAAGGGATCCAGAGATAAAAATGCTCCTACAGCCCATTTAGGACGAGGAGTTCGAAGGCTGGCCCACCGATGGGTTCACAGCCGCTCCGGGTCACCCTTAGAGCGCGGGGTGGAAAGAGATGGGCCCACTAGTGGCCAGTACCCGGGTGCACGAGCGTCGCGGACATCCCGGCCCATGTTCGAGTCTTGGTTGGTTCCCAGTCCATGTTTTTTCCTCAAAGAAAGGCAATGAGCCCTTGGGACCGGCCAAACAGACCCAAGAACTGTACGGACTGACCGCCAAGAGTATGGAGTCGGTCACCAGCTGACCCATGCTGAAACCCCACGAATGGGAAGCTGGAGGCCCACTCAGACTAGCCCGTTAAATAGCTCACCGAGCAGCATGTTTCGTCCATCACAAAGATGAGCAGACCCTCGACTGGACCCCTGCTATGCGTGGGGGCGCAAGGAAAGTTGGACTCGCAAGTAGACCGAACGCGCGGGCGTAGTACAACGACGGACCGATCAGATCCTAGGGACTAGAATCAAGAAAAATCTTTTCGACCTCCCGAATCCTACGGTTACATGCCCCTAAGAAGACCGATCGTGACAAAAGGGAACCGCCACCCTACCAGGACACGTCGTGGGCTAAAAAAGAAGGCCAAGGCCCTCAGAGTCCTCCCATCCAGAAAAGCCTCCTAAGGAGTATTCTACTCCTCTGCAGGCTCGGGGCTACGGTCGGGTATCGATATTAGGGATACCCAAAGCAAGGAAGTTAGCGCCCACGCTGACTTCCCCGGATGGGGCAAGACATATTAAAAAGTCTCACCTGACCCCAAGGCCATGGGCTACACCTCGCCTGACCCTAAGGCCGCGGGCTCCATCTCGCCCGATCTCGAGGCCGCGGGGGTCTCGCCCAAGGCCATAGGCTCTGTCTCGCCCGACCTCGAGGCTGCGGGCTCCATCTCACCCTACCTTGAGGCCGCAGGCTCCGTCTCGCCCGACCCCTAGGCCACGGGCTCCGTCCCGCCCGACCTCAAGGCCGCGGGCTCCGTCTCACCCGACCCCTTGGGTTCATGTTCCGTCTCGCTCGACCCCTTGGGTATGGGCTCCGTCTCGTCCGACCCCTCGGGTGCAGGCTTCGTCTCGCCTGACCCCAAGGACGTGGGTTCTGTCTCGTCCGACGGGGACCTATACCATCGCCAACCACTCTAGGTCCAAGCGTATGGGCCTGGGTCAAAACTCTGACACCAGAAAAGAGACTGGCATGCCTCGATGTAACCCGTGGCCATGACGGGCCGTACCTGAGGATTCAAATCAAGAATAGCGTCGGGCGTTCTGGTGCTGTTCTGCCTAACCCTCGTAGGAACGCTGACAGGCGCGTCAGTTCACCACGACGTCCGCTGGGACGGAATGGAACGCTATGACCGGCAGATGACGCCTGCGCATGACGCTAGTGACGAATAGGGCCGCGACGTGGAGCCGTCCCTGTTGAAAGAGAAGGACCCGGTGATCCTGAAAGCCGTCTTCTCTCTCTCGTTCTTCTTCTTTTTCTTCGTTGTAACCCACGCTTTTCCTTCGCTTATAAAAGGGGAAGCAGGACGCCCAATGAATGGGGATCCAGATCCGCACGAGACCGAACCACGAGATAAAAACACCAGAGCACGACACGAGCACACGGCTGAGCAGTGATCGAGCTCTCAGCATCCGTCCACTCCTTTCACCAGAGACTTGGGATCCTTTCCCTCTCTCGCCTGTTTGTAACCTCTACTGCAAACCAAGTGCCGGTAACACGAGCAGCAGCAAACTGGACGTAAGGACGTTTTGCCCAAACTGGTATAAATTCTTTTGTCCTCCAAGCACACCATCCGAGCTAGATGTGCAAATACAAATTTACTCATCTATGGTCCGAAAACACCGACACTATGTATGCAATCCATATTGATAGTTGATTACTAAAAGCATACTTCTTTATTAATATGTATGCCACACTTAGTTTATTCACAAAGTTTTTTTTGAAGCTCCTGTATCAATTGGCTGTAAACTTACTACTCGTTTTTATTATACTCGCTCTAATACTACGTTGATATTTTTCACTTGGCGTTAAATTTGGATAGTAGTACTACGTAGTAATGCCCTTGCATCACATTAACGCTGACACCCCCCGTACAAAAGTCACCGCCAACATTCGGTACCGGTACATTCAGATCTAGTACTAGCTGCAAAGCAAACATGTAGAGAGAGAGAGAGAGCGCGCGCGCGCGCGCTGGAGATAGACAAGCATAACAGTGCCAAGTCCTTGTTTAGTTGGATCTCAAAATCCAAAAAGTTGCTACAGTACCTGTCACATCGAATGTTTGCGGCCCGTGCATAGAGCATTAAATGTAGACGAAAAGAAAAACTAATTGCACAGTTTGGTGGGAAATTGCGAGACGAACGTTTTAAACCTAATTAGTCAATGTTTGGACACTATTTGCCAAATAAAAACGAAGGTGCTACAGTAGCCCCAAAATCCAAATTTCGCGAACTAAACAAGGGAGTAAAAGTGTGATGCAAGATTACGACACGGCCGATCTCTGCGTACGCGGCCGTTACGGTGAAAAAGCTAGCCAGGTCACATGAGCCCGGCCACACGCTCTCGCCCGCGTACGTGGTCGGCCTCCCTTCACGCCCGTCACGCGGTCACATGTCCCGCTGCTGCTCTCGCTTGGACGCGCGCGAGCCCGCGACCGACAGGCAGACGCCAACGCCATGCCACGCCGCGCCGCGCCAGGGGAATCGACAAAGGCCACCGCGCGCCACCTTCCCCGTTGCGCTTGGATCCTCCTCCTCCCTGTGTGCCTGCCTGCCAGGAATCCCGATCCGGCCGCGGCCGCCTCGCCGTCTGTGACGACGAGACCTTCCTTGCTTTCGCGCTGCCGGCTGTCCGGAACGAGGAATTCACTGCCGGCGCCGTACCGGGGTAAAAGGTTTATCTCCTCATTCTCACCCCGGCCGGGCCGGCCGTAACCTTTGCCGCGATCTACCAGTACTACCACCCGGTTGGTGGGTGCGTAACTGTGCATTGACCACCACAGTGCATTGCAGGAGACAGCCGCTGTAGAAACCACAGCAGCACGTACATGTCCTCCTCCCTATCTATCGGCCGACGACGACGACTTGCACAGGGGAAGGGGCGGGGGCGCCGTGCCAGCTGCCCCTCCCTGAGCTTCTGGATGTTCACCATCTCCTGCGGGAAATTTAATCTTCCTGCACACGGCAGAGTGCTCAGTGGTCCTCCTCCGATCCATCCCTGCCGCTGCCGGTAAGACATGCGGCCTCCCCGTCCAGGCTGAGGCTAGCGTACACACACGCGCATGGCAATGGTCCCCCATCCGCGTCCGGCCGTCCCCGGCGGCCCCGTCGTCGTCGTCGTCTGGCGACTGGGCTACCGTACGTCGCCGCCTGCATTATGGTTTACCTGGCCTTCTCTCACCGCAGCCTGCGTTGCGCAGCTGCGCTGCTGGCTTTGGCTAGTGCCCTCCAGGGGCCTGTTTAGATGGCTAAAATTTTTGCAAAATGATACTGTAGCGCTTTTCGTTGTTATTTGGCAATTAGTGTCCAATCATAGTCTAATTAGGCTTAAAAGATTCGTCTCGTAAATTTCGTCTAAACTATGTAATTAGTTTTATTTTTTATTTATATTTAATGTTTCATGCATGCGTTCAAAGATTCGATGTGACGGGGAATCTTGAAAAATTTGGCATTTTGGAAGGAAACTAAACTGGACCCAGCCCTTGTTTAGTTCGCGAAAACTTTTTGCAAAAAGTGCTACAGTACCGATCGCATCGAATCTTGCGATACGTGCATGGCGCATTAAATGTAGACGAAAACAAAAACTAATTGCACAGTTTGGTTGAAAATTGCGAAACAAACGTTTTGAGCCTAATTAGTCCATGATTGAACACTAATTGCCATATAAAAACGAAAGTGCTACAGTAGCCTAAATTCTCAAATTTCATGAACTAAACAAGGGCCCAGCTTTGCTTGCACAGCATGCATGCAGCTAGCACCAAACTGCTCCTGGCTTCACCTGCACAGCAGCAGCACAGGCATCCCCACCCACCCTTCCAAAAAACCCTAGCCATGAATGGCACCTGCTCTCGCTTCAGACCTTCAGTGACGGAGGCCATGGCGTGCCCATCCTGGTGGCCTCCTGTCCTGGGCATTGCATTGCGGTACGTGTGGCGCATGCAGCCGCGCGCGTAGTGTGCATGCCGCA
Organism: Miscanthus floridulus; assembly: GCF_019320115.1. Taxonomy (NCBI): domain Eukaryota; kingdom Viridiplantae; phylum Streptophyta; class Magnoliopsida; order Poales; family Poaceae; genus Miscanthus; species Miscanthus floridulus. Next base: position 87,971,240 of record NC_089598.1, read on the forward strand.
CGGCACACACGTCCATCAACGCCACCACATTTTTTTCTCCTGTGGACAGCAAATACTAGGCCCTGACCCTAGGGATGAAAACGGATCGGATACGGACGGATATCACCGATATTACATTTGTTTTCATATTTTTGTTCGGATTTGGATTCGAATACGGATAATGTCAACTATGTCGGATATGATACGATTGGATATCGACATCATAAATATGCGATTTGAGTATTCGGATACGAATACAGTATCAGATGTTGGATATCCGGACTCGGATACGGACAGATCTCAACCCATCTAAACGGATCCGGTTTCGAATACGGTCAGAAAATATCGTACCGTTTTCATCCCTACCTGACCCCTGAGAGACTGATATTGTGTTAGTTGCATGCAGGGTTACTTTGTAAAATAACCCCACCGTCCTTTTTCAGTCACCTACTACGTCTACCTGTATGGCACTATGGCCTATCCGCTGGTCATCTCTGGCCAGTAACATGCGGCCGGTGGAAAACAAAAAACATCAGCCATGGGCCTGACCGAAGCTTCATGCCAACAACCATGAAACGCTAAAGGCAAAGTTCAGTGCAAGCGCCAGTAGTAAGCCAAAAGGCCATTGTTAGGAATGAACACACAACACTGGATAGGATATGGATGGATCATGGTGCCGATCGATCGAATCGTCGAACAACATGCGTGGCCGGGTCTCCGGCCTTTACCTTTCGCCTGCAGCAGCATCTGATGAGCCTTGCAAACGGCACCAGCGAGCATCCAAGCGCAATGGACAAGGGCACAGCGAAAAGGCCCCTCCTTTTGCTCCCAACCGCGTCGTCCGCCCCCGGCCTTGTGCTGCGCTGTGCAACCTGCCTCCAAAGCTAGCTGCATGCATGGTTAGTGTCAGCTGACATTATCAAAGTTCCAGTTGAGGATGTCCTCTTGCCAAGTGGATGGCCAAAAAGATTCCCCAACTTGGTGATTAGAATTTGGGTCACACAAAAGTCAGTCTAGTTCACACATAATGCTGAGTTCCTAGGACCTGGTTGTTGCTGATCTAAGGATCTACATTCCATCACATGTGTTTGGTTAGTAACGTACTTACTAGAGTAGTACCCAGTACCCAACCATGCATCATGCATGTTCAAATAATAATGCAACGGTCATGGATTTGTGTACGTGGTTCGGTAAAAACTGACCCAGCTGGTGAAACTGCTGAAACCTTGAAAGGAATTAAATTCGAAAACATGGGTACAAGTTCATCCATCTACAGATCTACTTTCATATCCTTCCCATCTGAGAAGAACCAGCCAGTTACCAGTACGTACTGCTCCGGTTTGACAGATGCTGCCGTATGGTTTTCAAGTGATCAAAAGAGGACTAACTAGAAGTCTAGAACTGGTACCCAGGAATCAAATAAGCCTACTATTTCCTTACCTAAAATGATTGGAACCATACAGTGATACAGTAGTACTATTTCTTCATCTATTATTACCCAATGATAAACAATGATATATAGGAAGGACAAAGTACATAGCCTGATAGCCAGGCTGGTTCGGACAATCAGGTTAGACCGATATATTTGTGTACATAGCCTGATAGCCAGGCTGGTTCGGACAATCAGGTTAGACCGATACATTTGTCATATATAACAGCTCACAAGAACCTACCCAGATTTGCTTGCACCTGTCAGGAATCACCTAGCGACTTTGTAATCAGAACACAAGGAACAGTGTGTAAACACCTAAGCAATTGCATCAACTCATCATTAACCAATCCAGGCTTCAATACTTTAACACACGGCCCCAGCTAGTGATGTTATTGGAATTATTTTCTCACCTGCTCAAAGGCTAGCTAGGTCTCTATAGGCTTCAGCATCGGTTCATCTTCAGGGTAAGGACACTGGCTGCAAACATGCCATGCCATTATGCCAAGTCTGCCTTGGCATTCTAACAGCCACAGCTTTGTTCATTTGGGCTGTGTGCAGCTCTGCATGCAGTGCAGTCTGTCTTTCTGTCCTCCGGTGCGACTTGCGAGTGACTGACTGACTGAGCACGCGTGCAATACTGCAATGGCTGCGGGCACTCACCCAGAGATCAGAAAAGCTGCCAAGGAAAATCTGCACGGAAAGGTCAAAGGTGCATATGCTTTGAGAAAGGCTGACCTGTAATGATTGACGGACCAGCCAGTATGAACAATTACATTTGTGAGACTGAGACCTCAACTGTTGAGGGTCCTCCTTGTAACTCTGTACATGTGTGTGCATGCAACTGGACCTTGAGATGCTGGGGCTACTTTCAGCCTGTTCGCTGGTTGGTTTCAATCGGGGTTTATCAGTCAGCCAACAGTATTTTTCTCTCACAACAAACCAGCACAAGTCGGGCTTATCAGCCCAGAAACCAACCAGCGAACAGGCCGTTTGTGTCTCCCACTTCTAAAAGACATGGATGCAGCCAAACTATATACAAAATTCAGCAAATCACTTGAGTAGGCACTGCATGTTTCGGAAACAGGTGAAAACAGGTGCAGAAATGCAGTATCGTGGAACATAGTTTGATTCAGCACAGCATAATTTAGAGAAGATTATCGAGTGACAGAAAATGCAAGTTATCAACTTTAGAAAAAAAAAGCATTAAATAGATTAGTGCATCAGCTTAAACTGTTCACAATCTGAGAGGATTAAATGACTGAAAGAACTTTACATTGCAGAGTTCTCCACGCATCAAAAGATTCAGTAACCAGTATCCAATGCAAACAGATATACTCGAGCACAACCATTCTTCAAGATAATATGAACATTTGGTCCTATTGCAATGCTACAGACTGGGGGTTAACCTTGGAACTCTGGAAAAATAATATGAACATTTAGTTGACTTAATAGTCATCTAGAGGGGGAAAAGGCTGTCATTTGGTAAGGATGCACCTGGCTGGAAAACCCTCAGCTCCAAACCAACCTTATAGGTAAGCAATTCAACATCTAGCAGCCTTCTTCAAGACCATCCAGTTTCAGAGCTTTGACAACAATAATTTCCTGAAAAAGGGAAACAGTCTAATCAACCAGAACATAAAAGCATATTTTACCATCTTGCAAAGTAGTATACTTCTAAGATCTATATCACCGACACAAATAATGTAATGTTCTTCCCAGGTCCACAAGATAAAAGTTAACTACCAAAAGGGCAGACTAAAGTATGCAGATTCATTACCGCTAAGCTTGTCAACAACATTATCAGTATAATATTTCTAGTCTAAAAGCTCAAAGTGTCTGTCGCACTAACCAAAGGCGTGTTTCCTGTTCTTGAAAAACGAAGACAAATTTATTTAAAACAAAATTCATCAACCAATCAGCATTGCAATGATTAAATGCTGATTTGCTTTGTCCATGTAAAACCTCCACAATCTGGGTACCTTTTCATTGGTGTCAAGAGCAGTATTCAAGAGAGTGTGAAGCCTTGAAACTCAAATAGCAGAAATCACATCTAAATAACACCTTTCGTCAACTAGTTAGTCAGATAGAAGAAATTAGCAATACAGAAAGATCAAAATAGTTGAAATTCACGCCCTCCCAATCCAACGAAAATTTTAAGGTGTTAAGAAAGATGAGCAACTTTGCCACATTGTGTCAACCTTCCCTTCAAAAGTTACATCTAGGTTCAACCAACCCTAGACTTGATACAACCTGAGGCCGTGAGTATGTGACCTCTGGTCTCATCTCAGTACCTTTTAACTACTACAATATTCTATGATGTTTCAAAGAAATGTAGCAGGAGCTATGTTATTCCATAGAGAGTTTAATATAGGTAGTGGCACAGAAGGGAAACCACTTGTCGGTTGAAGACTAATTATTGCCAACTTGTTGCAAATATGACAAATGGTGTGCCACACTACCGGATACACAAGAGCCATTTGATTGATGTGCTTGTAAATGAGAAACAGTAATTGATTTGCATATACCAAGTGATGTTTAAACAACTTTTGCAAGGGCTTCTCTTCTGATATTTTTAATCAAACATAAAGTGTCAGTTAAAACTTGTTGCTGCCACAAATCCTAATGATTTCTGAAATCTGCAGGCGTGATATGCAGGCTGACACATGTTGATAGGAACCATTCTCTTTAGCTGGTAGACATATCATTCTGTCAATACCCATAGCATGTTGAATTTTATGAGTGGGCCGTTCACCTAATACCTTAAAATTTTAGGGAAATGTTGATAAAGTAACTGAGTAAGTTACTGCTTCTGAAGCATTCTTTTAGAGCTAACATTTTCAAAGTAATTCAACGAAGCAATGCTTATACTGAACTTTCGTGCAGTATACGGGCCTTATTTGTTTTTTTAAAGAAAAACAAAAACTGAGCGATTAATAGTCCTACCCAAGGCCGATTTGCAAATATTAGGATAGCGGTTAATACACGATCCCAAAATAGTGTTCTACTATAAAATATCCTGATCGTATAAATAATCACGATCCGAATGAGGAGCCTATTTTGATATACAGGCAACATGTATATGCCTTGCTGAACACCATCTAGTTCCATTCAGAAATTTGGCAATTACAGTTTCCAGAAAGAAAAAAAGGGCAAATCAGCCAGCACATACTAATGTATGTTTTTCTATAATTAATTCATAGCTGCAGTTTCTATGGTCCGTGAAATTTTTACTACAGTTCATAACTGCAGCTATGAATTAATTACAGAAAAGCATAAATCTAAAGCTACGACAAAAAAATTATACTAAAGCATACCGTATTATATGTTCACTCTGTAGATCTGCTCATGTGGAGTCCAGCGAAATTGGATTTTTCATTTTATGATTTTTCTGTGATTTACTATGCTTTTTCAAAGATTTAGCCAAAATAAATAAATAAATAAAGACAAAACCGTCTTTGAAAACCACTTATAAACGAACTGTTTTAAAAGTTTAGGATGTGATTTATCGGGTTTTAAAGTTTAAGGAGAAAAAGTAGGCTTTCATAAAAATTGATGAACTTTTTCTATTCTACTTCCTTCTCCAATCGTCCATACTAGCAGCACACAGGACATGCCTTGAGCGGATAGGAGCCCCCCCCCCCCCCCCCCCCCCCCCCCCCCCCCCCCCACGCCCGAACTGTTCCGCCTTTTCATTTTTTTGGCCTAGTTTGCCTCGGCCCATTAGCGTGGGATCCTGTTTGGGCTGCTGTGGTGTTGGCCTTCCCATGCGCGTCCTGCAGCGAGTTGGACGTCCCTATACGGTGGGTTTCTTATGTCCTTTTCTGTATTTTCATTTCTTTTTTATTCTATGTTTTCTTTTTCTTTTTTCCTTTTCTTTCTTTTTTGCTTTTTCTTTTGGGTGGTCTTTTATTATTCTTTTTGTTTCTAGTATCTATTTTCATATTTTCGTATGCTTTTCTTTTCTTTTTTCTTTGCTTTCATTCATTTATTTACCTTTTCTTTTTTTTTCTGGACTTTTATCGTTCTTTTCATTTTCATTATTCTTTTACTATTTCATTTTAATCTATTAATTTTTATTTCCTTTTTATTTTTATTTATATTTTTTCCTTTCCTTGCTACTATTTAGTTTTTTATTTTTCTTTCTTTTTTGTTTTCTTATTTTTTATTTTTTAACATTTGCACTTTTAAATTTCTTTTTTTTTATATACAATTAATATTTTTTATTTCATTTTCTATTTTAGTATTTTATTTTTCGTTCTTTTCTTCTATTTACAATTTTATGTTTCGCTTTTTTATTTATAGATACACGCGATGTTAATGTATTATACATGTAATGTTTTTATGATGTCCACGAGTAGAAATGTGAGATTCTTACGATGTATTTTATGATGTTCAGTAAGCATTTTTCTGATGTCCGATAGCGTTTTTCTTCTTTTTATTTGACTCTAATTAACTACTTCACTAATTTTATTATTTTATTATTTTATTTTATATTTTTATGATATTTGTGATGTTCACATCGTAATGATTTCTGAAATCTGCAGGTGTGATCCGCAGGCTGACACATGTTGATGAAACCAGCTCTTTAGCTGGTAGACATGTCATTCTTTCAATACCCATACCATGTTGAATTTTTTGAGTGGGCAGTTCACCTAATAGCTTAAAATTTTAGGGAAATTTTGATGAAGTAACCGAGTAACCATGGTTTATACCCAATACAAAAATGAGAAAAACAAACAACTGTTTCTGAAGGGTTCTTTTAGAGCTAACATTTTCATTTCATAGTAACTTTTCTGCAGTTTACAGTTATTAACTGCGTTCGGCCGGTATACTCCCGGCTTGTTTTAGCTTACTCTCTCTCACAGAATACTATTGAATCATACAGAACCATCCAAAATATACTATTCAATGCACCAGCCGAACGCTGTGCATCTAGATAATACATAGCAAAATAGATGAACCAAAAAAAGTCAAAGCAACTTATAATTTAGAACAAGGGGAGTATAGTAGAACATTGAGAGAAAATAAGAGAATTTCGTACTGCACACAAGTTTTTTTTTATATAGAGTTAATAGAGAAAGTCAATAAGGTCGACGATTACAAAAGAATGACCACATGTGCAGGTAACTGGTAGACAATCCACCCGTACAGAGACAGCCAATATAACATTTGTGCACATCAATCAAACTAACACATAAACCGAACAAAAACACTTGCACCAAATCAATTACGAAGGATGGCCTGCGCTGAGATTACTTACAGATCAAAATCCTGACATTGGTGCTATTAACCAGCACCAGCAGTTTTGCACAATCCTCTGAAAATACAACAAAATATTAGAATGATAAATACTTTGATCAGATCAACCTCCTAGGGATTAATTATACCTCCCAAGACGATTGGCATCGTATCTGACTCTGAAAGGGGACGAGCGGCCGCCATGGCCCATGGCCATGGTCGACTGCGTGGGCGAGGTGCTAGGTTCTGGCTGAAACGAAACGTGGGGGCTGGGAAGGGTGGCGGCGGGGCGGAGAGAGACGATCTGGGCGAGTTTATTTATGTGTGTTTTTTAACAGAGCGATTAATAGTACGACCCAAATTTGGGGGGGGCGTTTTGCAAATATTAGGATACGGTTAGCAAACGACCTAAAATAGTGTTCTACTATAAAATATCCTGATCACAATAAATAATCACGATCCCTTCCATTCAGAAATTTGGCAATTACAGTTTCCAGAAAGAAAAAAAAAAAGGAGCGAATCAGGCAGCGAATACTAATATATTTTCCTGTATTGTTCAAGGCATAGTATGCTTTAAGTTCTGTATCACCCACACAAATTGATGGTGTAACGTTTTTACAGGAACCACGACCACTAGAAAAAGTTAGCATTTCCATTAAGCAAAAGTTTAGCCCTGTCACATCGAATATTTGATGTCAATTAGGAGTATTAAACATAGGCTAATTATAAAACTAATTACACAGATTGAAGCTAATTTGCGAGACGAATCTATTAAGTCTAATTAGTTCATGATTTGACAATGTGGTGCTACAGTAACATTTACTAATTATGAATTAATTAGGCTTAATAGATTTATCTCGCTAATTAGTCTACTCATATGCAATTAGTTTTATAATTAACTTATGTTTAGTCCTTCTAATTAGCATCGAACGTCCGATATGACACGACTAAAATTTAGCAACCGAATCCAGACACAACCTAGTGTAAGGAAAAAGTACAAAGAAGCTTGTCAAAGAGTCAAAGTTCGCATCACATCATTATTTAATTTGTTTAGGAAGCTTGTCTTGAACATTATCAAATCAGATTCGTCTCGCTAATTAGTCTACTTCTGTGCAATTAGTTTTATAATTACCTCATATTTAGTCCTCCTAATTAGCATCCGAACGTCCAATGTCTTTAACGTCTGAATCTAACACAGCCTAGTGAAAGGGAAAAGTACAAAGAAGCTTAGAGTTCGCATCACGTCATTGTTTAATTTGTTCAGGAAGCTTGTCATGAACATTATTAGATCTTTCCCGTCTAAAGGCCCAAAGTGTCTCCTGCATTCCTTATTCTCTCATGAAAACAAATTAAATACAAGCATATACTCATATTTAACTTGAATTCACAAACACATGAACGTCACAGGAATTGACTACTAATTTGCCTTTTGAACTTTGCTATGGTACATCTAAATAACCGTGAACCATCGATCTGAGTAGCAATTATCACATATTGCCTCCGAAGAGGTAATATGATATATAAGGAAAATATTTCGGTATTATATATCTAATATGCATGCATGCATGATGTAACTCTCAAGTTTTTAATAACATGGACATGGACACACACATGTATAGCGGTGGGACACACAGTTCACAATGTGCAGCAGTATTTTATTTTATTGTATATATAACACAACACAATGATTATAATATGTGACCCAACATGATTTTGTAAAATTTATTTGATTTGTTGGAACGTGACGAATGGACGGGAAATTTAAATTCGTTTCATTTTCAACATGAAAAAAATAAAGCTTATTCAATTCATAGAGTGATTGTATTGTAACATTTTTTTTGTTGTAACGTGACCATGCCCAATTAAGAAAAATAAAATAGCATGTCTTGGAAAGTTGATTTTTGACTCCGAAACTATCTCTTGCCCGATGGCCTTCCACGAAGTTGCAGCCGTTGGTTGCAACCAAAAGAAAACAAATTGCATGTACACATGCAGATAAAAGGAAGCAATATGTTATTTTTATTTCTTTTTTACTAATTATTTTATTTCTCCTCGTATTCAAGGGCTTGGATTTATTTGAACTCTTACCTCTTACTAGGTAAGAGTTGTACAGCCCTTTGCCTTTTCCAGGTAAGATCTCTTGAATCTGAGAGTTGACGTCAGATTGATCCTAGATCATATACCGGCTAGGGCTATGTCGCCTGGGCTGCCATGAACCAAAGAATGAAGAACGCAGCGAGAATATCACACTTATGTAGTGAGTCACGAGAGCTTTACGAGTAAACAGCCAAAGGATAGCTATCGAGCTTACATGATGAAGAATAACTAGTATTCAAGCAAACTGTAGCCAAGAAAACGTCGAAGCTCTCATCCAGGAGGGATCCAGTGGGGGCAAGAACGTTGCCAAGTTGCCCTAGATCGGTCGGCAAGCCTAGGGCACCATTCTTGATCGTCGGATCAAGCGATGAACAATAGCGTGAGGTTGGAAACGGACATTAAGGAGTTGTAGATATAAAAAGACGATGGGATTGTTGGATGTACTCAATCGGCCATGATCCTCCCATATATATATATATATATATATATATATATATATATATATATATATATATATATATATATATATATATATATATATATATATATATATATATATATATATAGAGAGAGAGAGAGAGAGAGAGGTGGTCAAATCCCAGCACTCCAAAGACTTATTTTCCAAGTTTCCCACAAATTTGCAAGAGTTTTGGATCGGAATCGAGAAGTCCAAATCTGAATAAAGTCTTTTTCAGTCTGTCAGAAGTACTTGTCGGAACTTCCAGCGCTTATTGGGACTTTCGACATAGAGATGACCGCGGGTACTTCGCGCAGATTTCTCGAAAGTTCCGGTGACTGTCGGAACTTCCGATGCTAGAGTATTTTCTGAAAGCATAACTCTTTCATTTGGATTCCAAATTGAACGTTTCATATATATATATATATATATATATATATATATATATATCATCTCGACAAGAGGAACGGAATGGTGAGTGGTGAGGTCCATTTTACATTTTGACAACTTGATAAAATGGACTATTTTGGTTGTCAACACCGAGTAACCTTTTTCATTTACGTCAAAGATAATCTACAACAGTCGGTTTAAAATCTTGTACCTCAAACAGTATTTTTTTGCCAATTTTAATTTTATCAACCGGTTAATTAGAAAGCCAAAAATAAGCAACATGGTTACATGGAACAACAATGCCGGATCTAAAGAGTAGAGTTTGTATGCATGTTTACTGATTCTACTATACTAACATCTTCTGGAGTAACCCATTAACTTTGATGATCCCACCCTGTCTTTTTCTCAAACGTGCATTTGCACGGTATTCATTAAGGAGGAAAGGAGTTTTTAACGTAAATTACAAACTAATAAAGCAGCAGTAATCATCTGATTACTGAGGCTCGACGGCCCTGCGGCAGCACGTGAATGTGATTACAGGTTTAAAGATTTTGCGACATATAGCCACCGATCCTACAGCAGCGCTAAGAGCGACAGCAGGTGCTTGTAACCTACAAGGCACCATTCATTTGCCGCCTCCTGGATCTTGAGCGCCAGCCTGCCGGTGCTGTGGCTACTCCATTGAAAGTCTGCGCATTCCTCTCCTTCCGTAGCGTCCATCCGACGAGTAAGAAGAGCGAATCAAAGCCCTTTCGCACATGTCTATCGACCAGCTTCCTGTTGCGCAGCCACCATCCGAGCACCTCTTCCTCCTGTTCGAGCACAACCTCATGGAGAGATGAAGTTTAGAGAGAAGGATGCTCCAAACTTCCCTGTTGTATACGCAGCCGATGATGCTATGATTCATTGTCTCTGGAAGCTGATCGCATATAACACAATTACTGGAGTCCTGGCCAGACCGTGTCGGAACCTTCTCTCCGCGGTCCAGCATCTGCCATGCATGAGCAGCCAGAAAAAGAAGCGTACTCTTGGCAGCGTCGAGGTCTTCCAAATTTCCTTTGCTCCAAGAGGCCCGGAGGACCCAAGGAACATTGCTCCATAAGCCAATGCAGAAGAATAGCATCCATCCGCCGTGAGACGCCAGCGGTGTTACATAATCTATTGTTTTCTTGTGTGAACACACAGTAAGGAAATGCGGCGCTGAAAAAGCTCCCTGCTATGGTACTGTAGCCGCTGCAGAGGCAGACGCCGAACGGCTTACCTGCAGGGACAGGCGCAGAAGTCAGTCCTGCTGTGTTATCTAGTTACTGTTGCAGTATGTGCGCTGTACTAGGACTAGATGGATAGAGTTGTATATATAGTTTGCCACTGCAACTCAACAAAGAGAGTTCAGTTTTGCCATCTCCTATATAGGGCTCTGGCCAACGCTGGTGCTTGTATTGCGTGTGTGTATACTCTGTTCTTCCTCTTCTTCTACCTCTAGCCATAGTGCGTGTGGTCGAACAGCCTCGGTCATGCTCGGACGTGCTCGACAAGACTGTTGAGTGGTTGACTCACTTGAGCCGGTGATCCTGTGGGCTAACAAGTAGTATCAAAGCCGTACGAACACCGTTGTCGGACTAACCGCTGGCAATGATGAACGGTTCGGAGATGGGCGACAGCAGTGGCACTGCTGTGGCTGCCCAACCACGACCGGAGGTCGTTGTTCATACGGCGTGGGAGGTTAGCGGGCACCAGTTGGTCGACGCCGACTCACACCAACTATGGAGAGTGGTCGGTGACCATAAAAGTCAAGCTCAGAGCCCGACGGCTCTAGAATGTTGTTGACAAGGGCACCGACAATAAGGAAGATGACATGTTAGCGTTGGAAGCTATCCTCGCTGCTGTACCGGTGGAGTATAGGGAGCCATTGGGGGCGAAGAGCTCGGCTAAGGAGCCATGGGAGGCTATTGTGGCGATGCACATCGGTTCCAACCTCGCAAAGAAGGCGACGACCCATCTTCTGAAGTAGGAGTACGCCAACCTCAAGTTCAAGGATGGTGAAACGGTGAAGGACTTCTCCCTCCGCCTTCAAACGCTCATCAGCAAGCTGAAGAGCTATGGCGTCACCATCAACGAAGAGGAGACGGTCTCCAAATACCTTCACTCCGTGCCGATAAAGTACATACAGATCGCTCTCTCCATAGAGACGATGCTAGACTTGTCCACCCTCACCATTGAGGATGTGACAGGCCGTCTGCGGGCGGTGGACGAGCGCCTGGAGCAGGCGACAACAACGAAGGACAGCGGCAAACTGCTGCTGATAGAGGTGGAGTGGGCTGCTCGAAGGAACTATGGAAAGGCAGCCTCCTCCAGCCGTGGTGGCGATGGCAAACACCACGGCAAGGCTTCTTCGGAGAAGAAGAAATAGGTCGACCCCAACGCCTATCGACGCTGTAGGAAGATGGGCCATGGGGCACGGGAGTACCCAAATCGCAAACAGGAGAAGAAGGCTGAGGCTCATCTGGCGCAAGCTGCTGTTGATGATGATGCCACTATCCTGATGGTGATGTTCTATCCACTGCACGACGTCGAGGCCGAGGGGAAGGAAGAGGCGACGACGGTGGAAGGACTTGGGAAGGCCCTGAAGGCTGTCAACCTCAATGAACCACACGCCCAAGTCCAATTCGAACGTGTGGGCGCCGACCAAGAGCAGCGGTGGTACCTGGACTCTGGTTTCAGAAACCAAATGACGGGCTCCAAGGCATCCTTCTTCGAGCTCGACAACGATGTTACCGGTACGGTGAAGTTTGGTGACGGCTCAAGGGTGGCTATTCAAAGGCACGACACCATCATCTTCAGGTGCCAGAACGGGGAGCACCGTGCACTAACGGATGTATATTACATCCCGCAGCTGCGTTCCAGCATCATCAGCATTGGTCAGCTGGATGAGCGTGGTAGCAAGGTACTGATCAAGGACAGAGTCCTTAGGATCAGGGACCGAGAGCAGTGACTTCTCGCCAAGGTGAAGAGGTTCCAGAATCGGTTGTACCTGCTCGACCTGAAGGTAGAGCAGCCGGTGTGCCTGGCGGCAAGGCACACCGAGGAACCGTGGATGTGGCATGCCCGGTTTGGACATCTCAGCTTCGACGCGCTTGGTCGACTGGGGAAGATGGTCTGAGGGCTACCCCACATCAAGCACGGAGGCGAGCTATGTGACAGCTGTCTGGCCGGAAAGCAGAGGAGGCTACCATTCCCAAAGGCGGCCAAGTATCACACGAAGGACGCTCTCGAGCTTGTCCACGGTGACCTCTGTGGGCCGATCACGCTAGCTACAAATGGTGGTCGATGGTACTTCCTCCTGCTTGTGGATGATTACAGTCGCTACATGTGGCTGTAACTCCTGACGAGCAAGGATGAAGCGGCGACGGCGATCAAGAAGTTCAAGATGCGTGCGGAGGCCGAGAGCGGCAAGAAGCTCTCTGTGCTGAGGACTGATCGCGACGGTGAATTCACTTTGGTGGAATTCGCTGCGTACTACGTGGATCAGGGTGTGGTGCGACACCACACCGCGCCGTACTCGCCCCAACAGAATGGCGTGGTGGAGAGGCGGAACCAGACGATGGTCGACATGGCTCGATCCATGATGAAGGCTAAAGGCATGCTGGCAAGGTTCTGGGGTAAGGCGGTGACCACGGCGGTGTTCATCCTCAACCGCGCTCTGACCAAGGCCCTAACGGGCAAGACATCGTTCGAAGCTTGGTATGGGCGCAAGTCGAGCGTGTCCTTTCTCCAGACATTCGGCTGCATTGGCCACATCAGGAAGACGAAGCCGAACCTCACCAAACTGAAGGACAGGAGCACACCGATGGTGTTTCTAGGCTACGTGGAGGGTACCAAGGCGTACCGGCTCTACGACCCATGCGGAGACAAGGTGCTTGTCTCACACGATGTCGTGTTCGATGAGAAGGTGGCTTGGGACTAGACCAGTCCAAGCACGGGGGAAGCTGGCGGCTTCACTAGCACCTTCATCGTCGAGCACCTGGTCATCCACGGTGGTGGAGACACTGGGGAAGAGGTGTTGAGCACTCTGGAAGGGGTGCCGAGCACTCCAGCAACAGAGCCGAGCACTCCTAGAGTGGTGCCGAGCACTTTGGGAGGGATGCCGAGCACTCAGGGAGGAGTGCAGAGCACTCCTAGAGAGATGTCGAGCATGCCAGGAGTGGCGCCGGGAGGTTCTACAGTGGTAACGACCACTCCAGGACGGGTGCCGAGCACTCTCGTAGCGGAGCCAAGAGGTCTTATAGTGGTGCCGACCACTCTAAGACTGAGGCTGAGCACTCCTATAGTGGTGCTGAGCACTGCAGGAGTAGTGACGAGCTATCTAGAAGTAGTGTCGAGCACTACAACCGGGGGCCGAGCACACGTACATAAATATATAGTCTCACACGCATGCATAAATGAAGTCTTACAAACACACACTTACACAACCACTCCACGTTCAACAACTAGCTAGCCCGCTGTAACGACTTTTCCCTTGACACATTTTCGTTCCCATGGCAATATGTCTTTGAGGAGGTTCTTTTCCACAACACTGATCTTCTTAGGAAAGTCTGTGAATAGCAGCATCTCATCGTAGTTATTGTAAGCTTCAACATCATCCACGCCATCAACTCCAATAATGTGTTGTTTCCCGGAGGCAACCACGTGCTTTGTCTTCTTCTTCGGGGGGTGGTTACTTTGTGGGTCAGACATATAGAAAACTTATGCGACACGTGAAGCGAGCACCCAAGGGTCATCTTGGTAGACTAGATTCTCGAGGTCCAGGACTCTCAATCCGATCTCGTTCAGTTGGTGTTGTTTGATCCAGTGGCATCGAAACATGGCCACCGTTATATCCCCTCCATAGTTAAGTTCCCATATCTCTTCAATGATGCCAAAGTATTGGATCTTTCACCCCAATCCATCGAGAGCCTCTATTCGAACGCCGTTGTTTTGGTTCACATATTTACTGTCCTTTGTGTGGGTATAGTATGTATACCCATTGATGTCATAAGCATTCCAAGATGTCACCTGTCTCGATGGCCCCTCTGCCAACCTACTGATGGTAATAGAGTCTGTGGTTTCTCCAGGCGGTATGTTTTGGTCCTTCAACCATGTAGTTAGTCGTTGCTTGTGTTGTTTCATGACCCAATCATCCGAACAGCCATTTCTCTCCACCATAATGATAGCCAAGTGTTCATCAATGTACGGTTGCATCAGTTGTGTACTCTGCAAGACACTGTAATACGCCCGACTCACCTCTTTGTAATCATGGTCGATGAACACTTTTCTACCACTGGTGCCCTTCCCAGCCAGCCTACCCTTGTGACGAGAATCGGGTTTACCAATCCATTTCTGTACTTTTAGGTACTCTTGACAGCACTCAATGACTTCTTCAATACTATAACCCTCTATCATGGAGCCCTCTAGGTATGCTCGATTATGCACGTATCGACTTAGAACCGACATGAACCACTCGTAGGACCATATTTCATACAAGTAGCAAGGGCCCAGCGCCTGTATCTGATGAACCATGTAAATCATGAGATGTGGTACTATATCAAAAAAAGCAGGAGGTAAACACATCTCTAGTTGGTTTTGTGTCTCCACTACAAATTCATGTAGGTCACTCAGCTCTTGCTTGCCAATCATCTTTTGTGAGATCTTCGAAAAGAAGTAGCACATGCGGGTGATGGCCATTTTCAAGAACTCTGGCTTTATAGCCCTGATTGCAATAGGTAGAAACACTATCAGCATCACATGGTAATCGTGAGCCTTGCAGTGTGTTATTAACAAGTCCTTCATCGACACTAGCTTCTTAACATTTGCTGAAAACCCAGTCAGGACTTTGATCCCCCTCAGGAAAGTGCATATAGCTCTCTTCTCGTCTGGTGTTAGGTTGAAGCACGCCGCGGGCAGAGTGTATTTTCCATTAGCCTCCGGTACTGGGTGAAGCTGTGGCATCATATTTAGCTGCACCATGTCTTTCCATGCTTTCAGACCATCCTTTGACTTGCATGTGTCCATCAAGGTTGCAATGAGACTCTCAAAGACATTCTTCTACACGTGCATAGCATCAATGGCATGGGGGACCTCCAAGTCTAGCCAATAAGGCAGATACTGAAAGAAGATCGATTGTTTCTTGAAAGGTACGCCTTCGACAGGAGGTGTGCTTCTATCTCTGTTCATCCCATCTGGATTCTTCTTTCCATAGACGACGCGTATGTTTTTCACCATTCTGTACACGTGTTCTCCGTTATGACGTCTCTCCAGAGGGGGTTCAATCTCTGGGGCGTTGTCATAAAATCTAAAGAACAATTTGCTGTGGTACTTGTGACTTATCTTTAAGAAGCATCGGTTCCTTAGGTAAACTATCTTCTTGGATGCATCTAGGTACACCCATGTAGTACCATCCAAGCAAACCAAGCATCCCATCTTTCCTTTGATCTGTCCAGACAAAGCAAACAGCGCGGGATAATCATTGGTAGTAACAGATATTATTGCTCTACATATGAAGTCCTCCTTTTGGAACGCATCGTACATCTGCTCCCCATGCCTCCATAGCCTCTCCATTTCTTGCATCAAAGGCTCGAGGAACACGTCTATATCAATGCCTGGTTGTTTAGGGCCAGAAATAAGAATAGTGAGGAGAAGGTACTTTCTCTTCTGACATAACCATGTTGGGATGTTGTACATGGTCAAGATCACTGGCCATATGCTGTGGTCGCTCATCCTCTCATTGAAGGGATTCATTCCATCGGTGCTCAAGCCAAACCGTACATTCCTTGGGTCATCGCTGAAGTCTTTGTGCTTCTCATCAAATCTTTGTCACTGACTACAATCAGCCAGGTGTGCAATTTTATCATCATCCACCTTGCGCTCATCATCCCACCATGTCATGAGTGCGGCTTCTTTAGGGTTTAGGAAGATACGTCTCAAGCGGTCGGTCACTGGCAGGTACCATATTACCAACGCAGGAATTCTTCTCTGCTTTGCATCGTTGCCTAATGGAGTGTCCTCTGGGGGCTAAGATTCTTGTACCACCTTTTTTGTACCCTTCTTATTCCTCTTTTTCCCCGTGGAGGCTTTGTCCCCACCATAAAGGTCATTGTTCTTGTATTGGCTGACCCCACACCGGGGACATTTATCTAGTGACTTGAACGTTTCGCCACGAAAAAGTATACAGTGGTTGGAGCATGCATGGATTTTTTCAACCCCCATTGTCAATGGACTTATGACCTTCTTCGCTTGGTATGTGTTGGCGGGAACTGAGTTTGGTTGTGGCAGCACCCATAATAGGAGATGTAATAGATCATTGAAACTATAGTCTAACCAGCCGTACTTAGCCTTCAGGATGAGCAGCTCAAGCACAAAATGTAGCAATGTCCAATGTGTCGGACAACCCTTTTCAACACCATACACAGTCTCCTTCGATGCTTTTGTCATCCTTTCCTAATTTTCTACACCTTTCGGGCTATTTAGTAAAATCTCTTGTCTAAGGGTTCGAATCATGTCCTCCAAATCATCTTCATCCACGATACGTGCTCAACCATCATTATTGGCACCACCTTCGTCGTTATCATCCCAACCACCAGCATCACCACCTTGTTCATTGCCAAACTTGAAATCCATTCGTGCATTAAGCTCTGCTGAATATTGGGACAGGGATTCTATAGTTTCGTCGTCGTCTTCGTTCTCATCCTCGTCGTTAACAATAACTGTTTCATCATGATGAATCCACACTGTGTAGTCCTCAACAAATCCTCGCATAATCAAATGTGATATGATGATAGTCACATCTGTCCATGCCATACGGTTCTTGCAATCTTTACATGGGTAAATAATTATATCCTTATTCTCTTTCAATGTTGTTGCATGCTTCTTTGCGGCTTCAATAAATTTATCCACCTCTTCACGGAAACCTGCCTTGAACCTTAACGAACCATACATTCAAGAGTTCCTGTACTCCATCTTTTACAACAACAACAAAACAAACATTAAAGGACTACTTATTCAAATATATATAAAAATGAAACAAATTAATAATTACTTGAGAATAATTGTATATACTTCAGATATATATGAATATAAATCTAATATAATTACATGAAGCATACAAACACACCATGTTAGAGGAAAATTAATTAATGGCCCATTTATCCATAAATAATTAAAATACATATTTATTAATTACAATAAACAATTTCAAAGACCACAATTAGCAACAGTTATACTTTACCCAATATCTTTTATACAAACCCTAGTCTAATTTTATTAAACATAAATTTACAAAAACAAAATTAATAAAAAAACCAAACCCTAGATCTAGATCCACATGCACATGAAACATCCGTAAAACTAACTAATTGTTCACTAAAATCAAGAAACATGGACCAAATAAGGGTATGATCTTGTTCCCCTCCCTAATTTACCCTAGTACATTTAAAACTTAGGTCTAATTTACTTCATAAGTAGCTCAAGCACCATAGAAGAGAGAGAAAAATAAAACTCTAATTACTCACTAACCAACCATTAAAACTTCAAAAAAATGTGGCATAGCATTTTCTTACCTTCTACAACCTCTCCACCAAAGGATTTGAGACCAAAACCTTTCTCCCTTAGTAGAGCAATTTTTGGGAGGAACCCAAGGCCTCCCCACCTTTCTTTCACGGGTTGGAGTGAGTGACCCGAGGAGGAAGAATGTGCTGCAGCTGTTTTATATGTGGGTCATTTGTAGGAGCGACTGGTGATTGAGCCGTCCCTACAAATCGGAGCTATATATACAGGGGCATTTGTAGGGGTGGCTCAATCACCAGCCGCCCCTACAAATAGCAACTCCAGGGGCGGCTGGTGATTGAGCCGCCCCTACAAATCAGACCACATTTGTAGGGGCGGCTCGTATCACCAGCCGCCCCTGCTGTTTCATTTGTAGGGGTAGCTGGTGTCTGCACACCCGAGCACATCACTATAGGGGTTGCTCCATCACCAGCTGCTCCTACAAAAAATTTGAACCGTTGCTAAAAATCGTTTTTTACGTAGTGCCGTATGGTTGCGGGGAAACAAAAACCTCCATAGTGGCTCCGTAGTAATCAGCATAGATGATGGTCACGCCGGTATGGAGCTTACGCAACTTCTCCAATTCCTCGATAAGAAGCTTGTTGTGGTACCATGCAAACTCGTTCAACTGTCTAATGCAACCTGTCCCTGGCTCGTAATCTTCTTTCTTGTCACTTTGGAATGTCAACAGATACATTGGGAGGCATCCAATCCGGAGATTCCCTGGAACCACCAAAGCCTTGGCTCCTAGCCCGATCAACTCCTGCAAAAGCAAAAATTGGATGCATCTACATTGCTATCTGTACAATGTTAGTGATAACGTACGATGGATACAGAAGAACAAAATACTCACTGTGATAGATGAAGAGATTTTGGCGATAACAGGTGGAGCGAAAGTGACAACACTCTCGAAGGGAATTCTTCTTATAAGAGGTAGGTTGTAGTCATTGCCTCCAATTACTCCAACTATGATAAGGGATTGGTTCATCATGTCCGAGCAACCTGTGCAATATCAACATGGCTTTATTTTTCTGAATTAGCACGGAAGAGAAACTATGGTCATTTGATGGTGAGGTTACTAAATTCCATCCCAACACACATGTCAAATTAAGAGACGCGCGGCATGTTTTTAGAAAGAAAACATAGAATTATAGGCGGCGAAGAAGTAGCATATAGAAATTAGAAACAGCGACCTGAGAGATTGCCGGGGCAGAAGAGGTTGAGCATGTCCCGGAACCACTTCATCTCCATGTCGAGGTGCACTACGTTGCCCACGTCAAAACCCTTGTCCCGGAAGAAGTCCGGGCCGAGCGCCGTGGCGCCGCCCACCGCGAAGTTGGCCCGTGCAAAAAGTCCTCGGCGCGCCGCCCGCTCAGGTAGGGCGGCACGAACGGAAGCCCGAGCGCATCAGCTGCAGATTTATTTTGAATGAACTACAATGGTCGGTGGATGGATAGCAGTAGCAGGGGCATTGTGGCTGATGGCGTACGTACCGATGAAGTCGAGGACGATGCGGCCGTCGGTGAAGCGTCCGGTGGCGCGGTGGAAGGTCTCGCCATAGGGGAGCCGGAGCACGGGATCCGAGTCGTTCCTGTAGAAGAAGCGGTAGTTGCCCGTGTCCGCCAACGAGTCGCCAAAGCTGAACACGCGCGAGTAGCACGCTGACGCCGCCACCGCCCCAACTAGCGCAGCAGCAGCCGCCGCCGCCGCCACCATCGGGAACAGCAGCCATCTTCCTCCTCCTCCTCCCGCGGAAAGAGAGGAAGCCATGGTTTCTTCTAATCCCGTCGGTTTCATCGGCGCTCGAGACGGGCGTGGAAGAATGAAACTGAACAAGCGCGATGGCGGTTCTCTTGTCTTGTCGTAGGTAAACGTCAGGAGGACCAGCTAAGTGCATGCAAACTGAAACTGAAAGCCAAGGAATGAAGTTGAGAGAATTATCTATTTGGCACCAAAATAAATTACTCTTTCGTATAAGCACTGAAAATTTTGAACTTCCTTATCTAGCACCAACTTGAAATTTTCTTCTCTAAATGGCACTGCCGTCCATTTCAGCCATCCATCCGTTAGTTCACTTCCTAGACCATGTTAGTTTTTCTTTAGAAGTACCAAAATGCCCCTCTTTGTTATTTGGTCGCAAGGAGCTGTTCTGCTGCCCTCCGCGGCCGGGAGAGGCTCGGCGCGCTCGGATTTGGACCCCGGTCGCGGCCGTGATAGCAACAGGCTCGCCGCCCCGGTCACCTCGGACACGAACGCGACCGCATCACCGGAGTCATCCGCAAACTACCCGGTACGGAGACGCCACCATCCGAGTGCGGTCTCCCACGTGCGCTGCGGTCTCTTCGCTCGCTGCTGTCGTCCGTGTGCTTCGGGAGCACGTGCGCGCTAGGCGAGAGCTCTGGCCACCGGACTGCACTCAATGCCCCCACCCATCTAGGCGTACAACGCTATGCAAGGCAGCCACCCGTATAAGCTCAGGCTGTTTCGGCAACAACCTAGAATTAAGCTTTGTTTCTATCTTTTGCATGCATGTAATTCTAGGATTAGTTGCCTTCTTTATCCCCTCATTGGGTTACTTGTACTCAGCAAGGTGGCTGCCGTGGTGGACGTCGAGAGCGAGGCCATTTTTGTCAGGTCGTGCGTAGCAACAACCTGTCGCAAAGTGCCAACTGGCTGCA
Source organism: Miscanthus floridulus (assembly GCF_019320115.1). Taxonomy (NCBI): domain Eukaryota; kingdom Viridiplantae; phylum Streptophyta; class Magnoliopsida; order Poales; family Poaceae; genus Miscanthus; species Miscanthus floridulus. Next base: position 87,992,088 of record NC_089598.1, read on the forward strand.
CGCGACAGTGCTGGGTGCCAACGGCGAGCTGGTGTTGACAGCATCGATGATGCTGGGCGTGGGCGCCGTGAAGGTGGACGCGCGCGCCATGTTGATCTCCAGGTTCGCGAGCCTCTTGGCGAGCGCGTGCAGCATGGACATCGCTGAGTTCATCCGTATGCCAGGGCAGGGCGGCACTGCCTCAGATTTGGACATCACTGTCGGTTCAAAAACCCCTTTCACTGTCGGATTTTGAACCGACAGTGGCATACCGGCAGTAATGGGGGTTGACATCATCGTCAGTTCTTAAAAACCGACACTGATCTACATGCCACAGTATCGGTTCCTGGGTCCACCCGGCAGTGTCCAGTTAAATAACACTGCCGGTTTATAGTCCCAACTGACAATGAAGGTTGCTTCAAAAGTGCCGGTTCTTGGCTCAAGCCAGTAGTGTTGAACAAGCCTACACTGTCGGTTTATGGCTTAAACCGACAGTGTTGTCGTAACCATCACTGTCGGTTCATGGCTCAAGCCGACAGTGATGGTTACGATAACAATGTCGGTTTGTTGCTAACCGACAGTGATAGTTACGACAATACTGTCGGTTTGTTGCTAACCGACAGTGATGGCCCGTTCGCATTTTATTGTTTTATAATTTATTTTAATTTATATTTTTTTCGTGGAATCGGGTTTCGCTTTATATATGCTACGTAGACGACAGGTCCATCAATATTAAACATTACAAATGTTACGGTTACAGTTCAAATGTTCTTATCAAGATCTCGATCCCTCAAAATAAAAAAGAAATTATTCGATAAGATAAAACATGCTTCTCGGACTTGTTACAATAATCTGGCGAGCCGCTCTGGGCCATATTGATCCTTGAACTTCACGGATTGTGCAATGGAAAAGATTCCATCTTTTTCCAATACCTCGGCTAAGATGAATTTTGCTAGCTCCGATTACAGCGCGACGATCTCCATATCTAACCGCCTTTTGTGGTTATATTTCTTATGCTGTTGTTCAAAAAAGATGATATCCAAAGAGAAATCAGTAAATCATTTTGTTGAATGATTAATAGATATAAATAAAATAGAGATTATACACACCAACTTATTGGCTTCTTCCGATTTCCCGCCGATGTAGCGAAGCATTGCCCACATTACATAAAAATCCACATTCATTGTTTCCCGCCGACTGTTTTAGGTACTTACCCTCCATTTCAACAACCTTGAATGGGACATGCGTCCTATCGATATGTGTTCTTCGGACACTGAGCAACATTAAAAGGAGAAACATTAGAAAGCGATATGTGTGATTAGAAAATAATATGTTATTAGGATTGCTTACTAATTCAGCATTGCCACCAGTGCATCCAGATGATGAAATGGTTTTTTCTTTGAGCCCCACACCTTGATCAGATTTTTGACAAGATTAACACAAATGAAGACAAAATAGTGGTTGCAATCATAGAATCCTAATTATCGAATAATCTTAACGAAAAAAAGCATAAAATTAAAAGCCGAGAACACATACACGCAGTTGTAGGCTAGAAGTATGTGGGTTTTATTCTTCATCTTGAATTCATCGAAAATAGCAATCAATCTCTATTTCAGGTCTTCCATGTCACATCCATGGAGGCCTAGACATGTCTTCTCATTGACTCGCAAGGGGTCCAAGAAGCCTATGTTATCCCATTTACTTTTTAGAATGCAAAATTTTGCTATACACCTACATAAAATCATGGGAAATGCTCAAAAGTTAACAATTTATGTCCCGAGAGAGTAGTTAATTGTAATATCGTGCGTGTAGGGTACTTACATAGTCCACAGCGTCAACATTTGTGTATCAAAAGAGCATTTATGGTATAGCTAGAACAAGCACTCCCACTCGACATCGAATTTCTCTTCTTCAGGATAATTAAAAACATGTGGCGAACGGATAATAACCTCAAAACCAAAGTCTTCTGTCTCTGTTTTTTGAGCCATGTAATATTCATGCAACTGACGTATATATATTGTCAAATTTTTTATACTCATCATCGGGAACCAAAAGATTGCCCCTTTCATACTTCATTGCCGATGTTGTCGTCCCTTGTACATCATAATAGATGGTCGCGGCCTCTTCCATGGTTAATTCAGGGTTGTCTTCGATGAACTTTTGTATCTTCCTTAAATCTTCATTGTGTATTTCATCGGTTCTTGTTGTAGCGTACTGATTCTGTGTTTGCCTTTCGAATTCGGACTTCAACAAAAACGGAGGCAGTGAGGCACAAAGATTGAAGAAACTAATACAATCTTCCTTCGAGATGTGTGCTGTAAATTTTCCTTCCATCAAGTTTGTAACGCTACCACTGAACGACTTTTTTTTGTTGATCCACTTTGGGAGCATTAGCGACCGAATCCAAGGACCTTTTCTGCGACTACAAGGATGTCCTTGATCTTGTTTTGGGCTGAGGTGGAGGAGGAGGATGATGACGAGAATTTTGTTTTCCCAGGGCTGATGAAGATGGAGGAGGAGGAGGAGGAGTCTCTTTTCTCGGGGTTGATGAAGATGGAGTCAGACGAGGAGGAATAGAAGGAGACCTCTATCTTCTCGTGGGTGATGGCAAGGGATGAGAAGGGGAGTGATCTCTGTTGGGAGATGGTGAGTGATCGTCGTGGGTGGGCAAAGACTCGCAATCGTCCTCATCATCAGAGGACAATTGGTGGTCAAGCTTAATGAAGCGCTTGCTCCAGACCACTTGAGAGCCCTTGTTATGACCAAGTTTCGGCCTATGTTCCGCTACGGGGCACTCAATGTGTATCTTGTTATACTTTTTATCAAGTATTCTGTCAATAGTGACACGAGTGTACCCCTGTGGAATTGGACGGCCATTAATGGTCAGGTCTCCTGCAGGCCTGGCCTGGCCGAGCACCACCTTGTCCTTTGTCCATTCCTGATGAATGTACAACTTGACATTGATGGGTTCAGTGATGCCGTCCACTGGATGAGGCACATTCGCATCTTCTTCATCGAGCAGGGTCGATCCACAACTGCTGCGAACCCTAAACTATGGACTAAAGGCAGTAGGAGTAGGGTTTTGTGGTACTCCTGACCCCTTGGATAGAAAAAATTATTGGACTCATGCTTCAACAGTCGCCTCAATCCATGCATCCATTCTTTCTTCCATCTCTTTTAGTCGCCTCAAATACTCTGCCTTTTGATCCGCTCTACCCCTTGAGTGGCTTCGGTAAGTGTTAGATTCTTAGGAGAATGCTAGTTTCCAAGGAACAACATCGGTTCCTCTAGTGCGATCAGGGTGCTCCTTGGTTTCGAGTGCTTGGGTGAGCACGTTGTTCTCCCTATTAGAAGTGTGAGTCCATTGCCTCACCTCCTCAGTTACCTGGGAGATCCTCAGGATGAGTTCGCTCATGGGTTGATTTGTGGAGCTAAAGCTCTCGTCCTCTACGTGGCATCTCTAATCTTCGGCGTTGCTCTATCTTCAGTAGCATTCTTCTAGTACCTCTTGTGTGCACTATTTTGGTGGACTACAATGCATAACGATATATGTGGTTTATTGTGAGAGGAAAATATTGTATCATGGCTGATAAGGCCTGGCTGAAACCAACATGTATGGAGAGGCTAGCTCCTAGCTGAGGGCCATTTTATAGCGGCTAGCAGTTGTGGTACTTTTTTATTTCTGAACTAAAGTTGTCGGGGTAGGTGGGAGCAGTGTTCCAACTGTTGTGGTCATTGGGAGCACTGTTGGTATGTGAGGAGCATCTACACATCACTGTCAGTTTTAGTTTAAAACCCGACAGTGAATGGGGTACATCACTGCCGGTTTTGCTTGTAAACAACAGTAATGGGGTAAATCACTGCCGGGTCATTCCCCAAACCGACAGTGATGTGGTGTAGCAGTTAGGTGTTAAGTAGGATAACTTTTCATTTTGTTTCGAGCTCCTCCTACTGGCACAATGGTTAAGACCCCTCAACTTAGCCCCCGAGACCCATGTTCGAGTCCCAGGCGGCAAATTTTTTTTGTTCTATTTAATAAATTATTAATTTACTTCGGAAATAGCTCATCACTGCCGGTTTTGATTGTAAACCGATAGTGATGGGGTACATCACTGTTGGGCCATTCCCAACACTGGCAGTGATGTGGTGTAGCAGTTAGGTGTTAAGTAGGATAACTTTTAGATTTCTTTCGAACTCCTCCTACTGGCGCAATGGTTAAGACCCCTCAACTTAGCCCCCGGGACCCGTGTTTGAGTCCCAGATGGCCCATATTTTTTTGTTCTATTTTATAATTTATTAAATAAATTTTCTCTGTGCACCTTCTTTCTCCGTGGCCTTCTTAGCGTTCCTCTACATCTCGGCCTGATCTGGAGACTGGAACAGTACACGCATCAAGTAAATGGATCACTCAACAGTCAACACACAAGCCACAGGCATTCCCATTCACATCTCAAGGAGCACATACATCAATGGTCAATGAAGGTTGGAGGAGGAATGGAGCTACTACACCTTTGCTCAATGCCAACTGTGGGCTGGGCTCCTTCGAGTATTGCGAGCAGGGACTACAAACTGGTTGGGGACCAGTGGCGCCGAGGAGCTGTGGATCCCTCACTACTAGTAGTAGCTTGGAAGAGAATGGCCGCTCCAATGTCCTTCTATCGGAAGTCTAGACATATATATTTATATTTATATTTAGCTGGTGTTTAAATTCAGAGAGTAAAGTTTAGAAATGTTACGTCCAGTGTCTAATCGAGTGTTTGAATAGTAATAAGGTCAGTCTCAATGGTAGTTTTAAATAACTTTTATTCTTATTAATTGCTATGATACGTCGGCATATTTGCTGAGTTGGTAGAGTATTAACGAGGAGGAGAGAGGAGATGAGAGTTTCATCAGGATCAAACATCCTTCACGGTTATGTGCATAATGATTACATAGTTAAAAATAATCTAACTATCTTTACGTGCATCAACAATGAGGGCCTCATTGTGATCAAGCCGTACGTAAGTAGGTTCGTCACCCTCTTGAAGGATAGGTAGGGGTACGTTCGCCCCGAATGGAGGCATTTCCTGATAGCCCCTGTAGTCTTCTTCGTCCGTCACTCCATCGACACCGACAATCTTCCTTTTCCCTTCTAGGACTAATTTTAGCCTTCCTTTTGTCTTGTTGTCCCTTGCATAGAAGACTTGCATAACATCTCTTGCAAGGACGAAGGGGTCGTCTGTGTATGCGGTCTTAGTGAGATCAACGGTAGTGAACCCTTCGCTGTCAGTGTTGATTTCTTTGAGCCAGACCCATTGACAGCGAAAAAGAGCTACCTTCAACAGACTGTAGGCTAGCTCCCATATCTCCTTTATGAAACCATAGTATGTCGCCTGCACGTTGTTGTTTTTGTCGTGAGCATCAAAACAAACACCACAATTTTGGTATGTGCTCTTTCCATCTTGTTTTTTTGTGTAAAATGTGAATCCATTGATCTCATACCCTTAGTACTTAAGATATGTACTCGAAGGTCCCTTGGCTAAGGCATCTAGTTGATTACCTAACTTTATTCCAAGCAAGTGACATCGCAACTAGTTGACAAATTCCTCATTATGTTTTTTATCCAGCCAAGCCTATGACCTGCTTGGATATAGAGTTTGCAGCGATTGCCTGTGCTCCTCAATGTATGGCATCACACCCTCGGCTTACTGGAGAATAGCTAATTATGCCTGTCTGAAAGAAACAGGGTCGTCTATTGTAATAGATTTCTCCCCAATCGTTCCTTTGCCATGTAGTCTTCCCTCGTGACGAGATTCTAGAACTTTGACCCTTTTGATGTCCAGATAATATATGCAGAACTCAATGGCCTCCTCCGTTGACCATCCTTCAACCATGCGCCCTTCTAGCCTAAATCTGTTCCTAACATACCTTCTGAAAACTTTCATCAATCTTTCAAAAGGGAACATCTGATGCAGGTACATTGGGCTAAGGGCTCTAATTTAGTCAACAAGATGAATGAGCAGATGCAATGAAATATCAAAGTAAGTTAGCGGGAAATGCATCTCAAGCCTAACAAGAGTTTCAGCTATGTCTCGCTGTTGCTGCTCTAGCGTGGACACATCAATGACCTTTTTTGAGATCACATTGAAGAACAAGCAAACCTTTATGATTGGGGCGTGGACCTTTGGGGGGGAGCATACCATGCAGGGCAACAGGGAGCAGCTGAGTCATAATGACATGATAGTCATGGGCCTTTATAGGGCCATAGTTGAACTTGAGTTCTCTCATGTTCACTAGCCTCTTCGGGTTCGCACAGTAGCCCATCGGAACTTTGAGTTCATTGAAGAAAGAAATAAGCGCACGCTTTTCTTCCTTCTTCAATGTCCATGACGCAACCGAAAGTTTGAACTAGCCATTCTCTAGCTCCATAGGATGCAGCTCCTTACTAATTCCCAAGTGTTGCATGTCTAGGCGTGTGGCTAGTGAATCCTTCGATGTCCCCCCGGTGTCCATCAAGGAGTTAAGAGTGTTAGCGCACACGTTTTTAGTGATGTGCATGGGATCAAGACAGTGGCGTACACTCAGAAATGGCCAGTAAGGTAGTTTCTAGAAAACTGATTTTTTTCTTCCAAACACTCCCATCAGGCGCTGCTACTGCATTGTCCCCCTTTCCAAGGACAACCTCCAGTTTGTTGAGTTCTCAAAGTATCGCATGCCCATCTCGTTATTTTGGAGCTAAGCATTTCTCAATAGTACCGTTGAAATCTTTTCTGTTCCTGCGGTAAGGGTGATCCTTAGGTAGGAACCTACGGTGTCCCATATAAACTATCTTTGAGTTATTTGACAGATTTACCGCATCGGTGTCGTCCAAGCACTCGACACATCCAGTATAGCCTTTTGTCTTCTCTCCAGACAATGAACCTTGACCTGGCAGGTCGGTGATTGTAGCGATAAGTACTCCCTTGATCGTGACATGTTCCTTTTTGTACTCGTCCCAAACATCCGGCACACCCTTTTTAAACATCTCCACTAGTTCATCGATCACTGGTTCTAGAAACACATCGATGTCATTCCCTGGTTGTCTTGGCCCTTGGATCAGTAGTGGCATCTAGATGTACAACCGCTTCATACAGACCTAAGGTGGAAGGTTGTATATACAGAGCGTCACTGGCCAGGTGCTATGATTGCTTCTAACCTGGTAGAAAGGATTCATCCCATCTGTGCTCAAAGCAAACCAAAGGTGCCTTACCTCTCTACCGATGTCTAACAGAACATAGTATTGATAGTCCTCCAGTCATGCCCATCGGCAGGGTGCCTCATCATTGTATATTTCTTACGCTCTTCACCATGCCAGCGCAATAGGTTGGCTGACTTTGCACATGCAAACAGCCTATGCACCCGGGGAGCTATAGGGAAATACCAAACGACCTTTACGAGACCTCCTCTGGTCTTGGTACCCTCATCTAACGGCCCTTCCTTGTACTGTGGAGCTTCACACTTGGGGCACTTGTCCAAGTCTTTGTATTTTTCTCTATGGTACAATATGCAATTATTGGAACACACGTGGATTTTTTCAACCTCGAGGCCGATGGGGCAGATCATTTGCTTGGCCAAGTATGTCTTTTCTAGCAACTCATTTTTTTCTAGGAGCATTTTCCTTATTATACATAACAACTGATCAAAGCCTTTATCGCTCAATCCGTTTGTCAATTTGAACTCTAACATCATAATGTCGGCTTCCAGTTTGCTCATTGGATAATTTCTATACAATGGTGTTTTGCCATCTTGTCTCATTTTCTCTAGCTTTCTCAGTTGTCTTTCACTAAGACATCATGTCTCTACATTATGTAGCAGCTGAGAAATGCCATCGTTATCCTCGATGTCGTCAGTTAGCGTGTTCCTAAACACATTATTAATTGTGGCCATAGGTTCCGTATTGACACCGGGTTCCTTGTCAGCATCATGGATGGCTACGTCAGGCATGTCCACATCATCACTGTTTTCCTGTAGAACATTCACACCAACCTCACCATGCATAGTCCATATCGTATAGTTTGGCATGAACCCCCTGATAATCAAGTGTGATCGTATAGACTCAATTTGATGAAAGTTCATATGATTCTAGCAATCTTTGCATGGGCAGAAGATAGGGTTCCCATTCTCAACTTGGGCTTTGGCATCAGTGATAAACTGGCTGACGCCATGCATGTACCGCTTGTCCGTTCGGGACAGATGCATCCACTCTCGATCCATCTCTATACAAAACATACTGAGATAGTAATGTTTACACCGAAATTTGGTAGAAGGATCTCAGAAGCTTAGGAGCTCCTAGGATCATGACAGCAGGGGATCTGTTGCGTGCAGGTCGAAACCAACTGATTCGGATGCAACGCTAGAATTGGCTTTCTTTAGATAGCGCCAGTAGATAACGACGGAGGCTATGATCGGTGAGACATGCTAGACTCTACAAAAAGGGAAAGATTAGAGTCCACGTTATCTTAAATTAGGAATGTTTCTGTTATGCCAAAGATTATATTAAGTCGTACTCGAGTAGGGTTAGTCTTAGGCTCCGGGTATAAATACCAAACCCCGACTATTGTAAAGAAACCAATCAATCAAATACAAGTCAATTACTTTTTTTTTGGCTTCGGCCACCCCTTAGGAGTAGGAGTAGAGTAGATCTCGGTGAGTTCTTCGGCAGGTATGGCTGCATCGATCCGGTCGACCTCCATTGCTTGTTGTAAATACCGTCATGGTTTATACCTCTATTCGTATGGCTGCATCGATCCGGTCGACCCCCACTGTGGCTCTGGTATAAGCAAATTATTGACTCTTACCTAATTCAAGTATGGCCTGTGTGATTCTACCTCACACCCCACTGCTTGAATTGGATCAAGGTCAAGTTATCGGCTCTATCTTAGAGTGGCAGTCTTTGGTAGATTCATTAAGTTACCAATATTGCTTATTGCTTTCATTGTTCATCTAATTACAGTAATATCACACTACCCGATTGAGATTGATCTGGATCGGCCTTATATCTTGTTTAACTCATTGTTTGCTAACCTAAAACTGATCTAATCTACATCTTAAGCGATGAGTTATGTTTTTATCGGCTGTTTTGCGTCAATCTTAATCGTGCATAGCGTGCAGTTAAGGCATGTTCGATCTTGAGTAGATCTATCAGTTAGCGATAACCATTTCATGGCCCGTCATCATGGCCTATGGGATTCTGCCTCTCACCCCACTATTGGCACTGTGGAGTGGAGATCGCTGGTTGATAAACTTGTTCCTGAGAAGACATGACCTTAACTGTGTGCTATGCCTGAATCGGCTGTTTAGCCGATATCGAATGCTTCCACGAATAGTTTACATCACGAGATCGTTGAAGTAGAAATAAGTTGAAAGATGTGTTAGCCCCATGATCTTGTTATTGTGTTATGGCCTGCATGATTCTGCCTCATGCCCCACTGATATTAGTAATGAGTTAGGGTCGTCGAGTCTATTGTTGTTTCTACGGCCTGCATGATTCTGCCTAATGCCCCACTGGTCATGGCGATAGATGAGATCTAACATGTTTATTAGATTTATCTTTATTAAATGATTAAGTGATGTTGAATTGTTTCTTTATATAAAAGGAGTTCGGTTACTCGTAATCATTGGCTCAGCATGGACCGATCATCATTTATATCTTATTGCCATTGATTAATATTCGTTTAAATGATGTTTATCCTGAATGATAATCGATTCTCTTCACACGACCCCATGAGCTCTAACTGACTTATTCTCATGAATATACTAGAATCGGCTATTTAGCCAATTTCCTTTCATATCGGCTCTCACAGCCGTACATTCGGGACTATCTGGCAACATCGGTAAGTTCTGCCCTTAACTACTGATGAACTTTCTCTCCTTCTCAATTGCAGGGTCAAATTGACTAGCACGCCTCGGGAGGATTGCGCAGGATCGACCACCCCTGCGCTGAAGCTAGGTGGATCTACTCCATCGAGCGGACCTTTCCGGCTTATTGCGTGTGTCCTCGGCATGAGACAAAATTCTGTGTCGACAAGTAATTACAAAGAATTAATAAAAAATCGAGCTTCATGAATAACAATTGTAGCTCAAAAGTACCATTTTGGAAAACATTATTGTACACTAATTATTGAAAATTTGAAATTGGTAGCCCCGGCCCTGTAAATTGAAAATCATAGTAAAAAACAATTATTGCGCAATAATGAAGAACATCTATTCTACTCTACTTCTAAGAACTAATCATAGCATCACATACTAACAATGATGATCTTGAACACCATGGAATAATTAGCTAAGAATTTAAATATGTTCATAGACACCAACCGCTTGGATGATGGATTCACCACAATTTGAGCCTTGCACAAATGTCCAATTGGAAAAGTGCTCTCTAGAATGAAGAAAGAACTAGAATGAGAATCAAGCAATGTAGCCATCAAAACGAAGCTAATTAAGCAACAAAATCAAAGGAGTGGATGTTTGTTACTAACCTTAAAGCAAAAAGATCAAGCCATTCTTCAAAATCCAAGCATTAGCTTCATGGTGAAGAGCAACCGCAACAATGAAGGGAAGGGTCCAAACATGCGCCTCTGTTCTCAGGATGGAGGAGAGGATGGCTGCAGCCTTTTGTGTTGTAGGCTTATCGCCGTCGGTTCTTGGCTAGAACTGACAGTGATAGAGCCCAATCACTGTCGGCTCTTGGCTTAAATCGGCAGTGATGAGTGGCCGCCAAAACACTGCCGGTTCAAGCCACAAACCGACAGTGATGTGGTCCTTCACTACTGGTTTTAGCTCAGCCCCAATCATTTTTTTATTTTCAAGCTCATAACCGGCAGTGAAGGTACATCACTACTGGTTCTCACAAATCCGGCAGTGATGTGCAAATCTAGCGTAGTGCAGCGTCGCTTGCCGGTGCTGTAATTTAATTTGTGAAGCTTGTGCATGAAATTTATTGATTATTATTTGCACTCTTCAATTATCAAAATACCATGTTTTTATTTACAAGTGTATTTGTGATATTTATGCTTTCCTTATTTGACAACATGTCGATTTATTCTTTTTCCTATCTGGCACTACATGTTGTTGGTCTGATGCTACATAGAAGGGTATAGATATCATTTTAGTTGTCATTTGACATCGTTAGTGCACCAAATGGACGACAGTGCCATTTATAGAAGGAAATTTCAAGTTGGTGTTAGATAAGGAAGTTCAAAATTTTTAGTACCTTAGACAGAAGAGTGATTTGTTTCAATGCTAAATAGATAATTCTCTCAATGAAGTTTCTCAGGTAGTTTTTTTTAACAGAAGTTTCTCAGGTAGGTAAAGCGCAACACTCGTCCGTTTGGAACTGGGCTTCGGGCGCCAGCGACACGGCGACAACTTGGGAGAAACTAGCTATAATACTACCTCCGTCCATGAATATATAAACAGACTCTGTTAGAAATTTAGGCATTTTCATTATCAGTTTAATCCAAAAATATAACATCAACACGTTCATGACGGCATATATGTGCATGTGTATATCTCTAACGAACGCTACAGCATGCAGAGATGACATACAGATGAATACAGTAAAAGCACAGAGTACAATAATAACAGAGATTAGATTGTACCCAGCGAGGATCACCAGGAAGAAGATGAGTTTCGAGAGCGATCGGCACTAGGAAGAAGGCGTACGTAGACGAGCAGTCGCAGATCGCTCCCCAAAAACCTAATCGCCGCACACCCCGTGCAAGGTTCTCAGGCGGGTGAGGGTTCTAGAGGCACCTGCTCTCCTGCTACTCCGTGTGCGCAGAGGTACAGGACAGGGAAGCTAGAAGGCTACTGAGATGTGGTTTCTCTCGAGAGCGGTTGCGGAAGACGGAGATCTGGACTAACGAAGGACTACGGATATATGGCTACGACAGGAAGGGAGAAAGGCAGTGGAGAATCCCACGAGATGGAGAAACGGAAGCGGAAAGGACGGTAACTGACGCAATCAGTTCGCCTCCACCATCAAAGGAAGTAACTCCTGTGATTATGTGGATTAAGTGGCAAAAGACTGGCCACGCCCGCCCGCTCGCTCGCCGCCCGCCTACCTTCCTACCTGCCTCGCCATGGCCACGGCCTCGGCCTACGCCCACGGCCCGGCCGACGGCAGCGGCGGTGCGCGCGCACGTGTGGCACACCTATGTCCTTTCCTCAGCTTGTCAATTAAGATGAATAATTTCCAACCATATAAGTTGAGTCAACGTTCAATCAAAATTCCATATGGTATTAAACCATACAACACTTAATGTTACATACCATAAAGTTTTATTTGATTTATTAAATATTATAAGGGCCAAGCCCATATTATATCCAACAATCCCCACCAAACTCTAGGGTTTGTAATAAAGTAGTCTCAGAACCATATTTTTTTTATATACCAATGTTTCGATGGAGACTGTTAAGTCGAACATCCATCTAGAGCAATAGTTTCACTCAGTCATAACTGAACAATGGACTAGGCCTTGAATTGCTAGTTTTGTGTGAGATGAATGTCACTAAAGTCCTTAGCTGATACTTGGCTACAAAAGGCATCCCCTCTATTTGAAGCATATAAGTCATACTCCCGTGCCTTTCATGAGTATTTAGAGATCATCCAAATCTCATAGACTGTGACCAGCAGTCTGACTCATATGGGTGTGTTCCTCAAAAGATGTTCTGTAGGACAACATCTTTGCTTTAGCAAGCCACTTGGAACACATTAAGGTAAAAACCAACCTGCCTTACAGATAGGAAAGATATGCATCAGAGATGAGTCTTGCTAAGGATCTTTCCTCATAATTTACTACTAGCTTGTTTCACCATTCTACTTCACGGGATCTCCGATCACATAGAACAAGTTACCACTATAGTAAATTTCAAGTGGGTCTCAAACCCATCTCTCTCGATGCACTTTCTATCATATTGCGTGATAGACCCTTAGTGAATTGATCTGCCAGATTGTTAGACGTGTGAACATAGTCCAACGCTATTACTCTGGAGTTTCTCAATTTTCTGACAGATTTTAGTCGTCTCTTAACATGTCTTGTGGACTTCATATTATCCTTAGAACTGTTAACCTTTATAATCATAGTCTAGTTATCACAGTTCATAGAAATAGCCGGTATGGGTTTTTCAACAACCGGTAAATCCATAAGGAGATCACGAAGCCACTCGGCCTTAGAGCCAGCGGTGTCTAATGCTGTGAGTTCTGCTTCTATTGTAGACTTCGTTAAGATAGTCTGCTTGCAAGGCTTCCAAGAAACAGCGCCACCTCCAAGCGAAAACACATATCCACTTGTAGCATAAAGCTCATTAGCATCAGAGATTCAGTTGGCATCACAATAGCCTTCTAGCACTTTCGGATGTCCGGTATAACGAATACCATAGCTCATAGTGCCCTTTAGATAGCTCATCACTCTCTCAAGAACACGCCAGTGATCATCTCCTGGGTTTGACACAAACCAGCTCAGCTTGCACACAACAAATGAGATGTCAGGCCTTGTTGCACTAGCAAGATACATGAACAAACCAATGATCTAGGAATATCTCAACTGATCCCTTGCTATTCTTCGATTTTTCCTCAATAGCACACTAGGGTCATAAGGTGTAGGAGCAGGTGCACAGTCACTAAACCCAAAGCGACTCAGCACTTTTTCCACATAGTGGGATTGTAACAGAGTTACCCCACTATCACCTTCTCTCAGAAGCTTGATATTAAGAATAACATTAGTCTCTCCCAAATCTTTCATCTCAAAATTATTAGTTAAGAATTTCTTCACCTCCTCAATCACTTTGAGGCTGGATCCAAAGATCAGTATGTCATCAACATATAAGCACAAAATGACTCCACCCCCACCATACCGATAGTACACACATTTGTCAGCTTCATTCACAACAAAGCCAGCAGATGTTAAAGTTCTGTCGAACTTCTCATGCCACTGCTTAGGAGCTTGTTTTAGGCCATATAATGACTTTAATAATTTACACACCTTGCCTTCTTGACCATTTGCTACAAACCCATCCGGCCGATCATTATAGATCTCCTCCTCCAACTCTCCATTTAGGAAATCTGTCTTGACGTCCATTTGATGAAAGATGAGACCATAAGAGGTTGCTAGGGAAAGCAAAACTCGAATTATGGTCAATTGGGCAACTGGTGAATAAGTATCAAAGAAATCCTCTCCTTCCTTTTGAGTATAACCCTTGACCACAAGCCATGCCATGTACCTCTCGATAGTACCATCAGTCCTAAGCTTTTTCTTAAACACCCATTTGCACCCTATAGGCTTGTACCCATAGGGACGATCAACTATTTTCCAAATTCTATTAGACATAACAGAATCTATCTCACTCCGTACTGCTTCCTTCCATAAGTCAGCGTTAGGAGAGGAATAGACCTCTTCAATGGTCGTTGGTGTGTCATCCACAAGGTACACAATATAGTCATCACCAAAAGACTTTGCAGTCCTCTGTCTCTTACTTTTTCTTATGACTATAGTGTCATCCTTCTCAGGATTTTGCATATAGGGTTCCTTAGTTTGTTCTATCAAAGTAAAATTTTCATGTTCATGGGAAATTATAAAATCATGATCAGTCGTGCTAGGTGCATTTTTCATGGGAAACTCATTCTCAAAAAATATAGCGTCTCTAGATTCCATGATTGTATCAATAGCCATCTTAGGAACACTAGAATTTATGATTAAAAATCTATAACCCATGCTGTGAATAGCATAATCAAGAAAGACACAATCAACAGTGTTTGGTCCAAGCTTTCGCTATTTGTTTATTAGCACATTTACCTTTGCCAAACAACCCTAAGTTCGCAGGTAAGAGAGATTTAATCTCTTCTTCTTCCATTGCTCGGATGGTATAATTTCTTTGTTCTTTGTGGGCACTCTATTCAGGACATGACATGCTGTCAATATAGCCTCACCCTACCATTCCTTATATAGTCCCACAGTCTCTAATATGGCATTAACTAAATTAGTTAGAGTGTGGTTCTTTCTCTCTACAATCCCTTTGGACTGTGGTGAGTATGGTAGCACCCTCTTATAAAAAAATGAGAGAATTTCTTATTTGACACTGGAAAAATGAGTCGTTCCTTTCTTGGTCCTGAAATTTTCTTCGTTCCCTATTTGACACTCACTTCAACTTTCATCCCTAATTTGACACTACCGTCAAATCCGTTAGCTAACGGTGTTAACTGGCTGTTAAAAAGATATTTTTGCCCCTAGAAAAAAAAGCGGTGAAGCAAATTTGAGAGGAAAAACCCTGCTCCTTTTTTTGCGGCTGGGCGCATGCATCAGAGGCGGGTGTAGGTTTTTTTTCCTCTCAAATTTGCTTCGCCGCTTTTTTTTCTAGGGGCAAAAACATCTTTTTAATAGCCAGTTAACACCGTTAGCTAACGGATTTGACGGTAGTGTCAAATGATGAAAGTTGAAGTGAGTGTCAAACAGGGAACGAAGAAAATTTCAGGGCAAAAAAAGGAACGACTCATTTTCCCAGTGTCAAATAATGAATTCTTTCTAAATAATACCATGCACCGCGCAAAACTCAGAAAATTCATTTGAGAAATATTCTCCCCCACGATCGGACCGCAAACGCTTGATTTTCTTCTCAAGTTGATTTTCTACCTCAGCTTTATAGACTTTAAAATAATGCAACACTTCACCTTTAGTTTTCAATAAATACACGTAGCAAAATCTAGTACACTCATCTATAAATGTCATAAAGTATCATCTACCGCCTTTAGTCAATTCGCCATTCATTTCACATAAATCAGAATGAACGAGTTCTAATGGTGCCAAGTTCCTCGCCTCAGCAGCCTTATGAGGCTTGCGCGGTTGCTTCGATTGCACACACACCTGACACTTAGAATCTATGACTAAGTTAAATTTTAGGATTAAATTCATATTTGCAAGCCGCGTAAAATAGCCAAAATTAATGTGACAAAGTCGTGAATGCCATATGTTCGACTCATCCGAAACATTAACATTGTTTACTACTTTATTACATACATCATCAAGCAAAGATAAGCGGAACAAGCCTCCGCAATCATAACATTTTCCAACAAATATTCCATGTCTCGACATAACACACTTATTGGACTTAAGCACAATTTTAAAGCCATCACGACCATGGATTTAAATAGCGGGCTATAGCAACGCTATAGCGCCGCTATAGCCTCTAGAGAGAGCTCCCGCTACGCTATTTCTATTTTTCCGCTATGTCATTTATAACCACTATATTATGCTTTAACGTCGCTAAATTGATTAACTGTGACTTTAAAATAGCGCTGCTATTTCAACTTTATCTTTTAGATTGACAATCTACTTATTATATATTTATCTTTTGCTGTTAAGTTGATTTTTTAGAAAATTGAACACTTGAGTCAAATAAATTGTGCTATAATGCCATATTAAATAATATTTCCTAAACTCCTAAAGCCTTGAAAACATATTTGTGTTAAGTAATTTTCACGATTCTTGTGTTTTTATGAAATAATTACTTGATTTTTTTATGGTTTTCTTAAAAACCGCTATCTGTCATAGCTCCGCTATAGCTGCGCTATAGCTTTATAGCTTCTGAAAAAAAGATGCCGCTATTTGCAATAGCCCGCTATTTTAAACCTTGATCACGACACATCTGAGAAGCGCTAACAAGATTCTTTTTTATAGAGGAGATATGTTGCACGTTCTTTAATAGCACCATCTTTCCTGAAGTAAACATTAGAACAACCGTACCAGCACCAAGAACACACACATACGAACGATTTTCCATCAGCAAGGCTCCAGTCCTACCGACCTGATATGAAGTAAACAAAGAAACATCAGCACACACATGAATATTAGCACCGCTATCCATCCATCACTCAGGTGAAAGACAAACTAAGAGAACAAGGGTAAAGAATTACCATACCCAGATGTTCCTCCTCCAGTCTCGCTAATCACCACGTTTGCTGATTTCTTTTCTTGCTTATATTTATGGTCTAGGCACGCACTTGCCCAATGCTCATCACTCCCGCAAACAAAGCAACCTCCACCTTTCTTGTTGTTTTTTTCTTAAACTGTGCAGTTTGCTTAGGCTTTGTATTGTTGTTCTCTTGCATGTTCTTCTTTTTATTACGTGATGCAAATGAGTTTTTCTTCTACACCATATTGGTAGCGGAAGACTCAACTCCCTTTCCACGGTTGTCTTTTGCTCTCGCCCTCTCCTCAACATCAAGAGATCCAATAAGCTCAGCCATGCTAAACTCTTGTCTCTTATGTTTTAGAGAAGTAGCAAAATCCCTCCAAGAAGGTGGCAACTTAGCGATTATACCGCCGGCCACAAACTTGTCAGGCAACAAACATGGGAAATGTTCTAGTTCCTTTGCTAGCGCATGTATCTCACGAGCCTGTTCGACCACAGAATGATTTTCAACCATTTTGTAGTCATACAACTAATCCATAAGGTACAGCTCACTACCAGTATCAGAAACTCCAAACTTTGCCTCAAGAGCATCCCATAACTCTTTGCCTGATGTGTAAGATACGTAGTTTTTCTCATACTTAGGATGAAGTGCACTAATCACTGCGCCTTGAAACAGGTTATCGGCAGCCAAGAACTTTTGCTCCTCCTCAGGAGTAAACTATTTAGACTTCTCCTGTGCGGCGTGATAGCAGTTCATCGCAGTTAACCACAATACCATCTTGGCACGCCATATCATGAAATTCTTACCATCAAAATTATTTGGCCTCAAAGCGGCAGTAAAACAACTGACAGAAAATTGCCTAACATTAGGTTTTTGGATTGTTAGAAATTTAAGCATTTTCATTATCAGTTTAATCTAGAAATATAACATCAGTAGGTTCATGACGGCATATGTGTGCATATGTATATCTCTAACGAACGCTACAGCATGCAGAGATGACATATAGATGAATACAGTAAAAGCGCAAAGTACAGTAATCACAGAGATTAGATTGTACCTAGCGGAGGGTCCCATGCCGAGGGCATTAGAGACTCCATTCGCACTAGTCGACATAGTGCGTTGCTCGAAGTCGAGGACCACAGTCAATGCAGGACGATGTTCGCAGTGCAGTCCTACGAACGGATCACCAGGAAGAAGACGAGTTTCGAAATCAATCGTCACCAGGAAGAAGGCGTACGTAGATGAACAGTCACGGATCGCTCCCTAAAAACCTAATTGCCGCACACCCCGTGCAAGGCTCTCAGGCGGGCGAGGGTTTTGGAGGCACCTGCTCTACCGCTACTCCGTGCACATAGAGGTACGGGATGGGGAAGCCAGAAGGCTGCTGAGATGTAGTTTCTCTCGAAAGCGGTTGCGGAAGACGGAGATCTAGACTGACGGAGGACTACGAATATATGGCTGCGACAGGAAGGGAGAAAGGCAGCGAAGAATTCCAGGAGACGGAGAAACGGAAGCGAAAAGGACAGTAACTGACGCAATCAGTTCGCCTCCACCATCAAAGGAAGTAACTCTCGTGATTATGTGGATTAAGTGGCAAAAGACTAGCCACGTCCACCCGCTCGCCTGCCACGCCCACGGCCCGGCCGGCGGCGGCGCGCGCGTGTGGCATGCCTATGTTATTTCCTCAGCTTCTCAATTAAGATAAATAATTTCCAACCATATAAGCTGAGTCAACATTCAGTCAAAATCTCGTATGATATTAAATCATACAACACTTAATGTTACGTAACATAGAGTTTTATTTGATTTATTAAATATTATATGGGTCAAGCCCATATTATATCGAACAAATTCATAGAATTATATAAGTCAAACTTTTTTATATTTAACCAAATTTAATTAGAGGAGCACAAATGTTTATGACAACGAATGAGCGTACTATAAAAATATATTTTATGATGTATTTAATTGGTTTCATAAATCTTTTTATTCTTTTCTATAGGCTCGTTGATAATTTTAGAAATTGGTTTATTCAGGGACGGAGGGAGTTAATTGTTATAGCTAGGTGGTAGGTAAGATATTATGACTTGTTTAGATATCATATAACAATAGTTCATCCCTG
Organism: Miscanthus floridulus; assembly: GCF_019320115.1. NCBI lineage: Eukaryota > Viridiplantae > Streptophyta > Magnoliopsida > Poales > Poaceae > Miscanthus > Miscanthus floridulus. The sequence goes on from NC_089598.1 coordinate 88,011,116, forward strand.
CATTTTAAATTGTAATTGTTATAGCTAGATGGTAAGACATAGAGTTTTTGCTACGCACTTAGATATACAATATATCTACATACATAATAGAAACTTTGAATTAAAAAAGCTAAAATAAGTTACAATTTGAAATAGAGGAAATAGCTACTAAAATTAGTTGAGATCTTGTTTGGATCCTCAAAAAGTCAGCTAATATCTTAGCAACCACCTAGCTATTAATTGATATTAGCTGATTTCCTCTCGATTACGCGGCTAATAGTTAGCTGGTTGGTTCCAAATATCATCTTACTCACTTATTATTTGTATTGTTATAATTATACAGATTTTTTCTGAAAAAATAAGGCGAGTTTCCTGCAATTTCCTGCGGTTGACCGCTTGTACTTCGTACCTTGATTCTCAAGGACTTTTTAGCTGACCGGATATGTAGATATTCAAAGTAGACCTTTATTTGCTTCATTAATGATTTAGGGATTTTATATTACAGTATAGCATTTGCACTAGACAACTACATTCTTATGCATGGATGAGGCAATAGATTATGGGGACCTAAGAACTGTGTCGGGTCACTTTGCATGTTAGACTGTGCTTAGCTATATGGCTTAGTTTCACATCTAAAGATAATATCTTAGGCCTTGTTTAGTTTGCGAAAAATTTTGGGAAATGGTACTGTAGCACTTTTATTGTTATTTGACAATTAGTGTCCAATCATAGTCTAATTAGGCTTAAAAGATTCGTCTCGTGAATTTCGTCTAAACTGTGTAATTAGTTTTATTTTTATTTATATTTAATGCTTCATACATGCGTCCAAAGATTCGATGTGACGAAGAATCTTGAAAAATTTTGCAAAATGAAGTGCAACTAAACAGCACCTTAGTGTATTCTTTTCTAAGGACTAGCTTGATGTTAGTATGATGATCCTAAGGACTTGACGTTAGCATGAGTCTTTTAATCCTTAGGCAATAACCGCAAGTGGGGTGTGATAAATTTACCTAAACTTAACATCTGTGCTCCATTGTTCACAAAAAAACATTTGTGCTCAATTAATTTTTGCAATCCCAAATCAACCTGCTCCTAGACCATTCAGTCATCACCTGCAGCGCAGTGGGTGCCGCCTCGCCTTATTCTAGAGCCTATTTGGTAGAGCTCCATCAACTCTAGATTCACCAAGAACAGATCCAAATCCAGTTTTTCTTGCCAAACACTTTTTGATCCACCCGCTCCACCGTGGATCTAATCCACTAAAATGGTGGATCTGCCCTAGATTTACCAAATTGGTGGAGCAGCTTAAGGTTGCTCCACCAAAACTAAGTTGGATAGAGTTGGAGAAAATTACCCATCATGCCACTCAAAAAACACACATTTGCTCCTAACGTTTCTTTCCTCTACGCTAATCTACGCTCTTCCCCACTGCCGGCGGCGAGCCTACAGCCGCGCCCACCGGAGCTCAGGCCATGAGATTCACGCGCTGCGGGCTCTACCGCGCACGCCCACGCGAGGACGTGAGCTCCGCCGCCCGCACCTGCCCGCACGAGGGCACGAGCTCCTCCGTACGCCGGCGGACCGCGAGCAGTCCACGCCCGCCTGCGCGAGTATGTTGCGCCCGTCCAAGCGAGCTCTACTGCCCGCGCCTGCCCACGTGAGGCCACGAGCTCCTCCACCCGCCGTTAAGGCCACGCACGTCCGCGCGAGTCTGCGAACCACGAGCAGGACGCGAGCTCTGCCTCCTCAGCCCCGCTGCGCTGCATGGTAGGAAGAACAAAGAGATGGAGATCTGACGCGTGGGGCTCAAGTGGTGATGAGAGAGAGAGAGGGAGGGAGATGAATCTAGGTGAATCCCATATCCAGATTCTTTTTTTTTTCAACGGTGAAGCTCTCCCAAACAGGCCATGCGTCTAGCGAACTCAGTGGCTAGGTCTAGGCTTAGGGACCCGCCTTCAGCAGTAGTAACACTACCAGGGGCCACACCGGTGGCAGTTACAGTCTGCGTCAAGCGCTCTGTAACGCTACGGCTAGCTGTCGTTGAGTTGCGCGCTAGCTCGCCTTCTTCCCTGCAATTTGAAACCTGACCTTCCGTGGTTGTGGGAGGGCTTCTTGCTGCTGCAGCATCCTACCGTGCCTCAAGCATAGGTCACAGTGTGCCCTGTGATCTGTGCAGCGGCATTGTATCTTCGGAAACACACCTCACGACCTCGGCAGTAGAGGGGGTGAATCTGTTTTTTTTTTGGGACAACGCCTTGTGCGTGTCTTGCCTTGTGACTACTTCGTATACACCAGCTGTAAGATCGATTTAACTTTCTTCCATATTTGTTGCAATTCTATTCTAGGCACTTTATTTATTGTACCATGTAAGAGATGAATTGTAAGGATGGTAGGATATGATTGCTCGATGATGATTAAATCTCATACAAACGCCGGACTAGCCATAGATTACATTTTAGAGTTAACTTAAATATTTTGGGCAAGTGATCTGAATTCAATAGAACTACTAGTTGTATTGATTGCATTGAATTCCTATAGGGGTATGTTTTTTTTCGAAATTTTAAGAGCAACCATGTAGTATACTTGCTGCTAAGTAAACAACCTATTGGCTGCTTATTTAGGCCTTGTTTAGATTGCCTCAAAATTTCAAGTTTTTTCACTCTCTCTCTCTCACATCAATTTTCGGACGTATGCATGGAGCATTAAATGTAGGTAAAAAAATAACTAATTACACAGTTTGGTTGTAAATTACGAGACGAATCTTTTGAGCCTAGTTAGTCCATGATCGGACAAAGTTTGTCAAATACAAACGAAACGTGCTATAGTGTCTAGATTGCAAAAATTTGCAATCTAAACAAGGCCTTACTTTAATACTCATTGTCATATAGTTGTGCTTTTATACAATCTCTACAGACTCTGCTATTGAAATATTTCAGATCTTACACTTAGTTAACTTTTGATATATGTTGAGCTAATTCGGCCAATGAAGTGTTTACTTTGGGTTTGTAAGGGTGCATTACCTAGAAGTCCTGGGCCGACTAAGAACTTAATCTGAGAGCAAGTTATGATAAATCTGAACACTTGTAGATTTTTATCTAGTGTTTTACCTACATGTTCATGGCTATGGCATACTCTTTTTATGAAATATGAGTTATATAGATTTTTTTCTATATCAAAGTTTAAATGCTCATCTTAATAAATTCTCTTATGTGTATGACATAACTTGACAAATATTTCATTTTGGAATATTGCAATGCATGTTTGCTAAATTGAGCCAATTTGTACAACAATAAAAAACAGATTATTCGTTAAAAATGGCTGGTCCATCAAACACTGTTAAACCTGCTGAAACAGAAAAGTTAGTCCATGCTGATATTGATGTGATGGCTGAGGTGTTGGGAACACTCCATTTTTATGAGTTATGATCTCCCAACTCTCAAGGAATATTCGATTGGGATATGGTGGATCTCCCAACTTCTAGGGGCCTGTTTAGTTTCCTTCCAAAACGTCAAATTTTTCAAGATTCCTCGTCACATCAAATCTTTGGACGCATGCATAAAACATTAAATATAAATAAAAAATAAAACTAATTACACAGTTTAGACGAAATCCACGAGACGAATCTTTTAAGCCTAATTAGACTATGATTGGACACTAATTGCCAAATAACAACGAAAATGCTACAGTGTCGTTTTGCCAAAAATTTCGGCAACTAAACTGGACCCTAGTTGATAATCTGGAGAGGGTGATTCCTCTAATCCCAAACCCACTAAGAGCCTGGTTAGTTCTTAACTTAAATAATGTTCTACTCTAAAAAAAACTTAGATAATGTTCCTAAGAATGCCACAAAGGTAGAGTAACCCTGGGTGATTCCTGAGCAGCACTATATGTCATATTCCAAAGCTATGAATATCACAAGTGTAAATGACCACTTTGAAGCTGATGCGAGGAGAGTTCAGGCTACTATTCTTCTTGAAGGACAAGCTGCTGGGAATATTCGATTGGGAGATGATGTGATAGCTGAGGAGTTGAAACACTGTTAAACTGGCTATCCACACACATAGCAGATGATGTGGAGCATGGGGAAAAAACTTCTTTTCTTGTTTTTCTTCTTCTTCCTGTGACGCCTGCCCTTCTTGCCATTAGAGAGATTCCCAGCAGCTTGTCCTTCAAGAAGAGCAGCAGCCTGAACCCTCCTAGCATCAACTTCAAAGTGGTCATTCACACTTGTGATATTCATAGCTTTGGAATATGCCATATGCCCGCCCTATTCGCTTGAGCTTATTCAGAACTACTTTTCAGCCATAAAATAGTGTTTTTCTCTCATAATATTTCAACATAAGTATTAACATAAGCCAAATTTCAGCATCAGCGAACAGGGTGTAGGACTGCTCAGGAATCACCCGGAGTTGTCCTATCACCGTGGCATTCTTACAAACATTATCTAAGTTAACAACCAGCCAGTCGGGCTCTTGAGTGAGTTTGGGCTTAGAGAAATCACCTTCATGCAGCTTAAACCCCTCCAGTTTATCAACTAGATCTACCATATCCCAATCAAATATTCCCTGAGATTTGGGAGATCCTGACTCATCAAAATGGAGGGTTCCGAACTCCTCAACTGTCACTTCAATATCAACGTTGGCTAACTTTTCAATTTCAGCAGGTTTAATATTGTTTGATGGACCAGCCATTTTTAACCAATAATTTGTTTTATTATTATTGTACAAATTTGCTCAATTTAGCAAACACACATTGTAATATTCCAATATTAAATATTTGTCAAGTCATGTCATACACATCAGATAATTTATTAACATGAGCATTTAAACTTTGATATAGAAAAAGAGAATCTATATGACTCATATTTCATAACAGAGTATGACATAGTCATGAACATGTAGGTAAAACACTAGATAAAAACCTACAAGTGTTATCCGTCGGATTAAGTTCTTAGTCAGTACTACTGGCACTAGTAGAGAAATCGATTTTGGGCTTTAGTCTCAGTATTTTTTGCGTCCGGGAGTAAAAGAAGAATTAGTCCCGGTTGGAGCTACCAACAGGGACTAAAGGCCCCTGTCCTGGCACGCTTTCGCAGCAGGCCACCTTTAGTCCCGGTTGGTGTTACCAACCCGGACTAAAGGTCGACCTTTAGTCCCGGTTGGTGTTACCAACCCGGACTAAAGGTCCTTCAACCTTTAGTCCCAGTTGGTAGACTAAAGGGTGACCTTTTAGTCCCGGTTGGTGTCACCAACCCGGATTAAATGTCTCTCACCCGGGACTAAAGGTACCTCACAGGTCAATTCAAAAGGAGAGTGTCCACGACCCTGTCACATGTGGTGTACAGCTGAATTGGTAAGGAGTTTATGCGCGAAGAAAGAGGTCCTGGGTTTGAATCTCACACATCGCAAGAGAGGTCTCCCTACAATTTCGTTTATTTTTCTCCTGATGATGGACCTTTAGTCCTGGTTATGTGACCCGGGACTAAAGACCAGGACCTTTAGTCCCGAATTCGTAGTCCCGGTTGAAAAACCGGGACTAAAGCTAATTCCCAACCAGGACTACAACCCATTTCTCTACTAGTGCGGGTCCTGCGCCCTTACAAGCCCAAAGTAAACACTTCATTGGCTGAACTAGCTCAACGTACATCGAGAGTTAACTAGGGTGTAAGATCTGAAACATTTCAATCTAAAACATTTCAATAGCAGAGTCTATAGAGATTGCATAAATGCACAACCATATGACAACGAGTATTAAAATAAATAAGCAACCAATAGGTTGTTTACTTAGCAGCAAGTATACTACGTGGATGCTCTTAGAATTTCTAAGAAACATACACACATAGGAATTCAATGCAATCAATAAAGCTAGTAGTTCTATTGAATTCAGATCACATGAATTGTTTCCAAAATATTTGAGTTAAGTCTATATTGTAATCTATGGCTAGTCCGGCCTTAGTATGGGATTTAATCATCATCGAGCGATCATATCCTACCAACCTTGCAATTCATCTCTTACACTATACAATAAATGAAGTGCCCAGAATAGAATCGCAACAGGTACGAAAGAAAGTTAAATCGATCTTACAGCCGGTGTAGACGAAGTAGTCACAAGGCAAGGCACCCTCTATTGCTGAGCAGGTCGCGACTCGCGAGGTGGTGTTTCCGGAGATACAATGCCATTGCACAGATCACAGGACATACAGTAGAATGCTGCAGCAGCAAGAAGCCCTCACATTGGGCCACGGAGGAAAAAGTCGACCAGCAGGTCGAGTGCACAAGCCTGACGAACTTCGCTCACACACGCACGTAGTGCGGTCACCGTGTGCAAGTAGCACTCGAAGGTGCGCACACAGAACCGGCAACGTGCCTAGACACGTTCACAACCGGCCACTGCACTGCAGTCTACGGCGATGTCCAGTTTACACAACCAGACACGACTGCACTCCAAGATCGCTGGCGCAAATAGCAGCCCGCCTCTGCCTCCCAGTTCGTCGGAGTAGCCGCCGGCTGACTGGCTGAGCACCGCACGACCGACCACACCGCCGCAAGGGAGGGACGAACAAGCTGGACGAGCAAGATGAATCGCAAGTCAGGCAGTCACCAGAGTTTTTTCAGAGGTGGAAGTTGGGGATTTCCTTCTGCGTACCAGGATCCTATCGGGTCAGCTGAGGGAGAGGCGAGCCACCCCTCCGCTGCTTCCGCACGCGCATGCGCATGCGCAGACTGCCAGCATGTTTGTTTGGCTGGTTCGTATCGTTGCTGGTTTGTAAAGAAGTACTGCTGACTGGTTTGCGTTCCGGCTGGAAATTTACGATCGTTTACGACAAGCCACAGCCAAACGAACAGGCTGGCATGCGTCACGCCCTCTACCCATCCCATCGTAAATTTTTTTATTTTTAACACTTTTTTTATAAACTAACTTTAAATTTAACACTGTTTTTTTCCAAAACTAACACTTTTGGTCGCGTCTATTGTCATGGCGAGGCGAAACATATGTGCCGCGTCATGCATGGTGGCGCGGCAGCAGGCTGATGTGGCGATAACCGGTGCTGCTGACCGGTGACGTGGCAGGGTCTGCCGCGCCACCGATCTTGGCGCGGCACTGACGCGCCACGATGCATGGCGCGGCAGGACTAGATAAATATCGCGAGCGAGCCCGCCCACCCGCCCGCCGCGCAGCGCCCCGCCGCCAGCGCCCGCACGCGCACGTGTTGAGCTATAATCCAAATTCAAGCTTGGGCCGAAGGGAAGCGGCCCATTAGCGTTAAGAGGGACTACACCATCTATTAGTTCCGTATTGCTAATAGACGAGTGTGTGAGGTTTTTTCTCTCTATATATACTTCATGTAAGCCATCGTCTTGGGATAAGAAAAGTTGTAAATCCCCGACGTTTGTAACCTCACCTGATACATTTGCTGGCTGGTGCCCATGGTTTTTTCCCTTCCACCTTGGCAGGGTTTTCCACGTTAAAATCTTGTGTTCCCTGTGCTTGATCTACTGTTCTTCATCGTTTATATTGCCTATCGCTTATTACAAGTGGTACCAGAGCTTAGTTTGACCTTAGAATTTCGTGATGGCATCGATGAAGTTTGATCTACCGCTACTGGATTACAAGACGAGATTTGCACTGTAGCAAGTCAAGATGCGGGCGATTCTGACACAATCTTCGGATCTTGATGAGGCGCTGGACGGTTTCAGAGGAAAAGGGCAGAAGTTATGGACCGCTGAAGAGAAGCGGGAGGATCGTAAGGCTCTGTCTCTGATTCAACTTTATTTACATAATGATATTTTGCAAGAAGTGTTGTAGGAGAAAAATGCCACAGAACTTTGGCTCAAGCTGGAATCGATCTGCATGTCCAAGGATCTAACCAGTAAGATGCACGTGAAGATGAAATTGTTCACACACAAGCTGCAAGAAGGTGGTTCGGTGATGAACCACTTATCGATCGATGGAGGTCTCGATGGAGGTCAAATATGATGATAAAGATTTAGCTCTTCTACTATTATGCTCACTGCCTACTTTATTTGTAAATTTCTGAGATACCATACTATTAAGCCGTGATGAACTAACCCTTGCGGAAGTATATGAGGCCCTCCAGACGAGGGAGAAGATGAAGATATGGTTCAGTCTGATGTGTCGTCCTCCAAGTATGAAGTGTTGTAGGTTAGAGGCAGGCCCGAGCAGAAAACCTACAACAACAACAATAATCAAGACAAGAGTAAGAACGGTAAAGGCCGTTCGAAGTCTAGAGGCAGGGATAAGTTCTGCAGGTATTGTAAGAAAGATACTCATGTCATTGAGGATTGTTGGAAGCTGCAGAATAAAGAGAAAAGAAACGGTACGTATAAACCGAAAAATAAATTCGATGGTGATGGTAAGGCCTCTGTTGTCTCCGTTGTTGATAATTCTGATTCAGGAGAGTTCTGGTTGTTTTTGTTGGTTGTGTTGTTGGTCGTGATGAATGGATACTTGATTCTGCATGCTCGTTTCATATATGCTCTAACAGAGATTGGTTCAGTTCTTACAAGTCTATGTAGAATGGAGATGTCGTGCGTATGGGAGATAACAACCCACATGAGATCGTGGGCATTAGCTCCGTTTAGATCAAGATGCATGATGGCACGATAGACACACTGAAAGATGTGAGACACATACCAGGGATGGCCAAAAATCTCATCTCCCTCAGCACACTTGATTCTAAGGGGTACAGACACTCCGGTTCAGGTGGAGTGTGTAAGGTATCAAAAGGCTCTCTCATTCATATGATAGGTGATATGAATTCTGCAAAGTTATATGTTTTTGGAGGAAGTACTTTACATGGTTCCGTCACTGTTGCTACTGTTTCTAATGATGAACCAAGTAAAAATAATCTCTAGCATATATGTCTTTGGCATATGAGTGAACTTGGTATGACAGAATTGATCAAGAGAGACCTGCTGGATGACTGCACTGTGGGTAGGATGAATTTCTGTGAGCACTGTATTTTTTGTAACCACAAGAGGGTAAAATTCAATGCATCTGTTCATACCCCAAAGGTACACTTGATTATGTACATACTGATTTATGGGGGCCATCTCGTAAGCCCTCTTATGGTGGTGCTCGTTACATGCTTACCATTATTGATGATTACTCTAGAAAAGTGTGGCCTTATTTTCTGAAAAATAAAGATGATATTTTTGCTACTTTTAAAGAGTGGAAAGTTACGATAGAAAGGCAAACTGAAAAGAAGGTAAAATTGCTTCGTACTGACAATGGTGATGAATTCTATTCGGATGTTTTTAATGATTACTACAGGGAAGAAAGCATTGTCAAGCACCACACCATCCCGTACACTCCTCAGCAGAATGGTGTGGCTGAGCGCATAAACCGAACCATAATCTCAAGGGCTCGTTGCATGCTGTCCAATGCTCATATGAACAGGCGTTTTTGGGCTGAGGTTGCTAACACCGCCTGTTACTTGATCAACCGGTCACCTTCTATCCCACTTAATAAGAAAACTCCCATTGAGATATGGTCCGGTATGCCTGCTGATTATTCACAGTTGAGAGTTTTAGGTTGCACAGCTTATGCTCATGTTGATAATGGAAAGCTAGAACCTAGAGCCACTAAGTGTCTGTTTCTTGGTTATAGTTCTGGAGTTAAAGGATATAAGTTATGGAATCCTAAAACTAAAAATACTTTCATGAGCAGGAACATTGTTTTCAATGATTCTGTTATGTTCAATGATAGCTTGTTCATAGATGTTTCACCAGTTGGTTCTGATGAGGAGCAGGAACATGTTAGCGTGCAGGTGGAGCACGTAAATGATCAGGAAACTGAAATTGTTGATAACAATGTTCATGATATTGTTCAGCACTCACCTCCTATTTTGCAGCCTCAAAATCAGTCTATTGCAGATCGCAGAACATAGAGGAGTTGTGGACCTCGTCCATGTTTAATTGGGGAATGTGATATTGTTCATTATGCCTTTAGTTGCGCTGAACAATTTGAGAACATTCATGAGCCGGCTACGTACACTGAAGCTGTTGTTTCTAGTGACCACGAGAAGTGGATTTTCGCTATGCAAGAAGAGATGCAGTCACTTGAGAAAAATGGCACATGGAATGTTGTGCGCTTGCCTAAACACAAGAAGGCCGTTCATTGCAAATGGATCTTCAAAAGAAAGGAGGGTTTGTCTCCTAGTGAGCCTCCAAGATTTAAGGCAATGTTAGTAGCAAAAGGTTTCAGTTAGATTCCTGGCGTTGATTATAATGATGTGTTCTCTCTAGTTGTAAAGCATAGTTCAATTCGTATATTTTTCGGTATTGTTGCTATGCGAGATCTTGAGCTTGAGCAGTTAGATGTAAAGACTGTGTTTCTACATGGAGAGCTCGAGGAGGAGATATACATGGACCAGCCAGAAGGGTTCATAGTACCTGGTAAAGAGGATCATGTTTGCAAATTAAAGAGGTCCTTATATGGTTTGAAATAGTCTCCTCGGCAATGGTATAAAAGGTTTGATTCTTTTATGATGTCACGTGGTTTTAAGAGGTCTGAATTTGATAGCTGTGTGTACATTAAATTTGTTGATGGATCACCTATATATTTGTTGTTATATGTTGATGATATGTTGATTGCTGCCAAGAGCAAGAAAGAAATCACTATGTTGAAGAAATTGTTGAGTAGTGAGTTTGAGATGAAGGATCTTGGTACTGCTAAGAAGATTCTAGGTATGGAAATTATAAGAGACAGAAATTCTGGTTTGTTATTTTTTAGTCAGCAAAGTTACATTAAGAAAGTTCTTCATCGTTTCAACATACATGATGCAAAGTCTGTTAGTACTCCTATTGCTCCTCATTTCAAATTATCAGCTTTACAATGTGCTAGTATGGATGAGGATTTTTAGTACATATCAAGAGTTCTATATTCTAGTGTTGTTGGTTCTTTGATGTATGTCATGGTTTGCTCTCGTCCTGATTTATCATATGATATGAGTTTGATTAGTAGATACATAGCTAATCCTAGAAAAGAACATGGGAAGGTTGTTCAGTGGATTTTCAGGTACCTTCGTGGCACAACAAATACTTGTTTGAAGTTTAGCAGGACTGATATGGGACTTACTGACTACGTGGATTTAGATTTTGCTGCTGATTTGGATAAGAGGAGATCTCTCACAGGTTATGTGTTCACTATTGGTGGTTGTGCTGTGAGTTGGAGGGCAACATTGCAGCCCATTGTTGCCATGTCTACCACTGAAGCAGAATACATGGCTATTGCTGAAGCATGTAAAGAATCAGTTTGGTTGAAATGTTTGTTTGCTGAGCTTTGTGGAGATGATTCTTGCATTATTTTATTTTGTGACAGTCAAAATGCTATATGTCTCACTAAAGATCAGATGTTTCATGAGAGAACGAAGCACATTGATATCAAATACCATTATGTTCACGATGTGGTCACGCAAGGTAAGCTGAAGGTATGCAAAATAAGCACACATGATAATCCTGCTGATATGTTGACAAAGCCAGTTCCTGATGCTAAGTTTGAGCTTTGCTCAAGCTTAGTTGGTATAACTATTTAGCCCAAGAGGCTATTTAGCACCGGAAGTATTTCTTTGTTGTTTCAGGGTGAAGGCTCATTTTATGCTATAAGAAGGAATTTGTCTCAAGGTGGAGTTTGTTGAGCTATGATCCAAATTCAAGCTTGGGCCGAAGCGAAGCGGCCTATTAGCGTTAAGAGGGACTACACCATCTATTAGTTCCGTATTGCTAATAGACGAGGGTGTGGTGTTTTTCCTCCCTATATATACTTCATGTAAATCGTCGTCTTGGGATAAGAAAAATTGTAAATCCCTAACATTTGTAACCTCACCCGATATAGTGAAGATTTGCTAGCCGGTGCCTGTGGTTTTTTCCGTTCCACCTTGGGAGGGTTTTCCACGTTAAAATCTTGTGTCCCCTGTGCTTGATCTACTGTTCTTCATCGTTTATATTGCCTATCGTTTATTACAGCACGGACGGCTATCCGCCCGCGTCAGCCATGCCTGCACGCGCATGCCGCGCCCGCCCACTCCCACCGCGCAGCGCCGCGCCGGCCACGCCACGAACGTCAGCGAGTCACGGCCGCTCACTCAAGGTACCTCCCTCTCGATTTCATGTTATTATGCTTGTTATTGATTTATGATAGTTAGTAATTTAGGATAGTTAGGTTAGTGATTTAGGATAGTTAGTGATTTATGATAGTTAGGGTTTTATGATTGTTATTGATTTAGGATAGTTAGTGATTTAGGATAGTTAGTGATTTAGTATAGTTAGGGTTAGTGATTTAGGATAGTTAGGTTAGTGAATTTGTTTGTGATTTAGGTAGGTAGTTTTTAGGTTTGAAGTTGTGTGTTGTAGTATAGTTAAGGTTTGGTTAGGTAGTTAGGGTTTAGGTTACTGTTAGTTAGGATTTTGGGCTTAGGGATTGATTAGGTATTTATTATTTAGTTTATAGTTAGTTATTTAGTTAGGGATTTTGGGTATAGATATTGGTTTTCAAGTATCGGTACTTAATAGTGTGTGATACGTCGATTTAGATGACTTGATGAAGTTTCGTCAAATGCTTATTTTCCTAGTGAAGTTGTTTAATATGTCTGCTAATGTTACTTTGAATATATACATGTGCTTTTATATTGTGTTCGTATTCTATAACAAGTAGTTCAAATTTTATAATGCTACATAATGTTAATTTGACTATTGTTAATTTGAATATGCTAACCCTTTATTTATCAATTTGTAACAGGATGGCCTCTCCTATGCAGCACCCGTTGTATCCCATTCTTGAGGTGGAGTACGACGACTAGCACCGAGCACACATCTTGAGTGACACCGACGCAGAGGTGGCCTTGCCTTCTTTGTGGTAGAATAGGGAACGGCAGTCGGTCCATGCGGGTCCTCCACACAACCAGCACACCTTCGACGAGTACCTGTAGTGGCTTCACAGGTCTACGAGGATACATATCAAGCCCCCAACACTGAGGAGGTGATTGATGAGGACTCAGAGGAAGATGTGATCGAAGATGTGTATGACGTTGCCACTAGGGAGGACACACAGCTATAGAGAGCCCCGCTTCAAAGATACGTGGTAAGATACTTGAATGGTATAATTTATTATCCATTTGGTATTAAGTATGTGTACTAAAATTGTCCAACCGTGTTTCTGTACCTAGGAGACAATTGTCAAGAATGTCCAACGAAGCAGCATTCTAGCTTCACGAGTCTAGAGGGCAGGGGCCAGGCGTTCTCGAGGCTTTTGTGGAGGTAAACATAAACTTGTCAATGTTTCTTTAGTGTATATGCATTTGGGAAATGCACTAACTTTAACGTCTATTTATGCAGAAGGTGAAGAAGAGCTACAGAAAGCTAGCTCAGAAGCTGAGCTGCATGGACACTCCTTGGGTGGAACCGCCACTTCTAGCGCGGTCGAGTGGCACATCTTCAGTCCCTTTGAGGACACCAGCTGGCTCTTCTCAGCCGGTGACAGGTGCCACTTCCGCAGTGCGTACACCATCACATCATAGCGCTGGAAAGGACCCTGCAAGCGAGGACAACGATGACGACGACGACCCCCTGGGCTTCCGCAGATAGCATGACCAGTGGAAAGATTGGCCGCAGGACGAGATCGACATGTCTTAGCTAGGTGGTGCCCCGCTTGATACCCAAGGAGCCTCACAGGTACTAACAAAGGTAGTTTATTTAAATAGGTAGGGTCCATGAACTAAGGATCATAAAGATTATAAGTAATCGTACATATCATATACATGTAGGGTACGAGCCGTACGCACCGGAGACGCAACCACACCGACGTTGGTTACACTCTCAATGTGTTGCCAACAAATCCAAAGAGACAGATGCGTCTGAGAGATCCTTACACTCCCAGATCTTAGTTTGTTAGGTCGAACGAATATTGGTGTCTGAAACTTATAGGCTTAGTTTGTTATGTTATGTCAAACTTATGTCAAACCAATGAAAATGTTATATGGCAGCTTGTCAACTTACGCACAGACTTCATTTATTTGCTTCATATTCGTTTCAATGCGTCGCGGCAGCACTGCCGGCGAGATTAAGTAGCAACTAGTTTGGGAATCGGCACTCCCGGCGTATCTCGACGTCGGTGGCTGGCGTCTTACCCTGATCCTCCCAAGCTTGGTCATCGCCGCCACAAAATCGCCGAAGAAGGCACCCTGGTTAGACGCGTAGTAGTCGACCGTGCTGCGTGAGGGGTCGAGGAAGCCGGGGTCCATGGTCGCGTCGTTGTCGATGCTACAATATGGGGGCCAAAAAGCCAAAAAATAAGTGATTCGTTTTTAGCCCTTATAAAAAGAAAACAGATTCTTGAATCTCTTTGACGCTCATGTCACGTCGAGGTACTACAGAAAAAAGAACTGCAAAATCCGATCTAATTTTTCGTAATCGATTAGTTAACATGGTGGTTAACCGTATTACGAAAGACGAAAAAAATCATTGGCTTATCAAATTCTCTATCAAGCCGTGAAAAAATTCAACAAAAGACAGAACAAAATCCACTATTGGTTTTACGTCAAACAATACGTAGAGTAACTCCCAATATAGGAATAAAAACAAGACGTAATAGAAAGGATCGACGTGGAAAGTTCCGATTAAACCGTCCAGGTACTGCCGCGCCAAGATCGGTAGCGCGGCAGACCCTACCACGTCACCGGTCAACAGCGCCGGTCATCGCCACGTCAGCCTCCTGCCGCGCCATGGCAATAGGCGCGGCCAAAAGTGTAAGTTTTGAAGAAAAAAAACAGTATTAGATTTAAAATTAGTTTAAAAAAAGTGCTAAAAATAAATAAAAAATTCCCCACCGTTCTCCCGATGGGGAGATGCACTGCCGGCTGGGCTGCACAGACCGTGGGCCAAGTTGTGGCCCAGCACGATGAGCCCTTCTTATTTTTTTTAATTTTAAATCTGAACACAAATTTAAATAAGAAATTCAGGGGAAAAAAACTCTAATTTCCAATGGATATTTCCCTTAATTTAGCAGAATTGCTGACGCTGGTTGCTGATGCGTCGGTGGCATCATCGGTATGGGTCCAGACGATGGATGCATCGAGCCCGCCCCTTGCCGCCGACCTCGCCGTCGGCCATCCCACGGTGACATGCGTATCCCCACAGGCGCGGCCCCTGAATTCGTGAACCACCGAGAGCTCAGGTTCAGGGTTGCCGTCGTGGCCACCGTCACGTCACGTCACGTCACCGCCGGACAAATTATTTTGCACTCTACTTTTTTTTTCCTTTTTGGCAGTGGGTCGGAATTGATCCTTCTAATAACACTGCTCTCTCCGTCCAAAAAAATATAACCCTACCATAATGTTATGTTTTAGTACCCTTAAGTTTGGCCAATTATAAATAACTAGCAAATTTGTCCGTGCGTTGCGACGGAAACCAGGCTATGTATCATCGTTAGACGCGAGTGCTTATTTTGCTTATGAATCTGAATCACATACGCGATACGGAGAGCGCGGCCCTATGTGTCTTGGAATCGAACTTTGTATCGACATTGCTAGACACGAGTCGTTTTAGTTTGTATGAGCACGGGCCATATAAATCCTAGTTACATGCGAGACACAAAGGGTGTTAAATGCAGTTTGCGAATAAAAAAATGAGACGGAACAAACTCTCCACTATTCCGTAGTTAGGGGATAGACAAAAAAAAATAGGCTAAAATTTTGGATTTTAATATTAGAATAGTAAAGGTGCACGTGAAGTAAAATAATCCTCGCACACTGAGGCAAAATGGTGTTCTAAAGGCCTGTTTAGGACTTTGTTAGCCAAACAGGTGCATGTCCATAAACTCTGCTCTAGAAAAATTAATGTTGGGGTTATAAGAGCATCCGGGTACTCCAAAAAAAATTTGGAGTTAGAGTTCGTGGACAGGAGTTGGTAGAGTAATCCCAAGCAGACCCTAAGTAAATTAAAATACATAGAGTTCTGACACCATACTTATTGTTCAAAATTATCCACAAAAGAGTTTTGCACTACAATTTGTTTGATCTGCCTTTTCTAAAGGACATGAAAGTACAAATTATAATTTCATCTTCATTCTTCCCCACTTGGGTGTTCTAAAGGCCTGTTTAGGACTTTGTTAGCTAAACAGGTGCATGTCCATAAACTCTGTTCCAGAAAAATTAGTATTGGGGTTATGAGAGCATCCAGGTACTCCAAAAAAAATTTTGAGTTCATGGAGTGGAGTTGGTGAAGTAATCCCAAGCAGACCCTAAGTAAATTAAAATACATAGAGTTCTAACACCGTACTAATTGTTCAAAATTATGCACAAAAGAGTTTTGCACTACAACTTGTTTGACCTGCCTTTTCTAAAGGGCATGAAAGTACAAATTATAATTTCATCTTCATTCTTCCCCACTTGGGTGTTCTAAATGCCTGTTTAGGACCTTGTTAGCTAAACAGCTGCATGTCCATAAACTCTGTTCCAGAAAAATTAATATTGGGGTTATGAGAGCATCCAGGTACTCCAAAATAAATTTTGAGTTCGTGGAGTGGAGTTGGTGAAGTAATCCCAAGCAGACCCTAAGTAAATTAAAATACATAGAGTTCTGACACCATACTAATTGTTCAAAATTATGCACAAAAGAGTTTTGCACTACAACTTGTTTGACCTGCCTTTTCTAAAGGGCATGAAAGTACAAATTATAATTTCATCTTCATTCTTCCCCACTTGGGTGTTCTAAAGGCCTGTTTAGGACTTTGTTAGCTAAACAGGTGCATGTCCATAAACTCTATTCCAGAAAAATTAATATTGAGGTTATGAGAGCATCCGGGTACTCCATTTTTTTTAGTCCGTGGAGTGGAGTTGGTGGAGTAATCCCATGCAGACCCTAAGTAAATTAAAATACATAGAGTTTTGGCACCATACTAATTGTTAAAAATTATGCACAAAAGAGTTTTGCACTACAACTTGTTTGACCTGTCTTTTCTAAAGGGCACGAAAGTACAAATTATAATTTCATCTTCATTCTTCCCCACTTGGGAAAGAACTATTTGTACTGTTCATAACTGAACATATATAAATCAGTCCTGTAGACCCAATTTGCAACCAAAGAAAGCATATGTTAGTGATTGTTTGATTTGATTTGATTTTATTAGCTCGATGCAGCAAATTGGTTTTATATATAGAGGGGGTGCGTGTCTCCCTATTGAGTTCATGTCCGGCTGCTTTACCATGTCCGAGTCCTTGACTTTTTTTGAACTTAGATTAGTAACAGGGTGTTTGCATATATATAATATAATAATATATAACAAGACGGCATTTTGCTTCCATATTTATGGAGGGGAGGAGCATGTGACGGACTCGATTTTGGCTCGTGGGAAAAAAATCTGAGTTCCGGATTGGAGTTTGCAGAAAAGAGAAGAACTTGATTTTGTGATGGAAACCAATACGAATAAAAATCACACTCCATATTATTGCTAGACATGTTGCTTTACATACCTCGATACACATAGATATAGATTAAAATTCCTATTCAAGATAGAATTAGAATTCCTTCAGGCTCAAAGAGATCTATTTGTTCTAACTATCTAGGATTATATAAGTGTAGACGGAAGAAATTCTTGACTACCCATAGTTACGGAGAGGTGGACGAAAAAAATGGATGAAAGAAAAAAAATGGACAAAATTTTTGCCTTTTTATTATTAGATAATAGAAAAAGTATCATGCTTATGATACCAAATAAATACTAACAGATTAATTACGAAATGTATTTTCGTAATAAATTAATTTAAAGACATAACTGTGAATATTATTCACTAAAAACTTGATCAAACGTGAACTACTTTTCGTAGCATGCAACCCATAGTTGCATTCTTTTTAGAACGGGGTAGTGCTACAATAGAGAAAGAGAAAGATGGTATTATATTTACCAAATATAATGTTCATGTATCCTTTTCTACCGAAAAAGTGACTCATGCAATAACAAAGTGCACAATTCAGCGGGAAAAAAATGTGAACACACTGATGCCGTGCTATAGGGATTAGGGATCTAATGACAAGTGACACGCTATACTATGCACAGATCTAAAGCATCAAGCATGTATCTATGATTCGATGGTGAAGCACTGATAACATACGTAATATGCACAACGTACTTGATGAAACTTTAAAAAGCCTAAAACATAGCACAATGCTACCACCACCACAGCAATGTTCAGCATCGATAAATCCATGTGGCAGAGAAAAGAAAAGACATGGAAAATACCACTTCTCAAACCACCACACGTTAACAGCTTTCATCACCGAAACAAATTTATTCACTGTTACAAATACATTCAAAGTTTCAGCATGAAGGTGCCCTTCACCGAAACAAATTTATTGACTGTTACATAGACATTCAAAGTTTCAGCATATGAAGGTGTCCTTCACCAAAGCAAATTTATTGTCGTTTTGGAAAAGCAGACTTCACAGGTTACCATGCTATGTACAATTGTGTGGTCACGGAACAGTCAGAGGTGATTCCAAGACAGGAGGCCGGGTCTGGTCTCTAAGCCAAACCCACTGCGAAGCAATATAGGATGGGTTTCATGGACACAATCTGCAAGCTACCTACGTATTAAAGTGAGCAAACATTACTGGTCACTGCGCTGTTGACACGATTTGATCACCAGCTTCAGTCATGTGCATTCTTGATATTTCTTTTTGATTTATCATCAAAAGATTGGAATCTGACCTTAAAACTGATTTGTGATAGATGTGCAACAACTCAGTGACGGTTGGTAGTATTTTGTTAGGAACATAACCAAATAACTAGAAATAAAAAATCCACACTGAGGCGCAGCATATCACATAGCATCAAGCTTTGCTTTTGATGCCTCTACCTGAGATCATAATTGAAGCTGCTATATCAATAGGGTCTTGGTGGATAAGTACCAGGGTAAGGTGCTGCATAAGATCAAACGAGGCAAAGGGAGGTGATCCAGTTAGAACACTGACTGATATCATGAAAAAGAATGGATTTATCTCTGCTCAATTGCATCTCACCATGTGGATACGGGGACTGTGCTGCCGGCGGGGGCGGGTATGGTTGTTGCCCATATGGTTGCGGTGGGTAAGATTGCTCATATGGTTGCGGTGGATAGGATGGAGGGTATCCAACGGGTGGGGGTTGGTAAGGTTGCTGCGGAGGTGGTGGATATTCTGCAGTGGTATATGGTGCATGGCTAGGAGTTGGGTAAGCAGGGTATGCGTTTGCAGCAGGATACGCTGAAACAGGTGGATATGAAGGTGTGACTCCTGTGTATGGAATCGCTGATGCTAGTGCTGGTGCTGGTGCTGGAGAAGGGGCTGGGGCAGGGGCAGGGGCCGGAGCTGGAGCTGGGGTTGGGACTGGCATTGAAAGTGCTGGAACAAGGATGTGCCTTGATGCGGCGACACTTCTACCCATCTTGTTCTTCTGTCAGACACAATAGAATCAGGCACAAGACAGGGCTAAGAAACAACAAAGAATAGTAATCAGTCTCTCACCATTGCTGAGACATCAACATGCATAATGAGCTTCACTTCCCCAGCAGATCTGAAAATTTCCCACTGTCAGAAAGTTCACGAGACCAGTGCACTCAAGTTATATGAGATAGGAATACCTCATGTGGCGTGTTTGAAGTGGCCATGAAGAGTCATCATAGCCATTTGTGAGCACCTTGTGCAGATATACTCTACACAAAAGCACAGCCGAAAGGTTACTCACTAAAACGTAGAAGCCATTTACCATATTGATGATGGATGCTAAGAGCCACAAACCTGCCACTGCCAATGAAGTCATCATGGGTTAATGTGTTGCTGTTCCATACGATAACATTCAACTCGTGGAGTCCTTCAATGAGGGGTATATGGAACTTCTCATCGAAAGTTGGGTTTCTTCCCCCATCTAGCATCAATATCACATTTTAGGTTGAAAGAAAGGAGAAATATACTAAGAGAAAACAAAGGGGAAATATCATAAATTTAACCTTATATAATTAGCATATTTCTGTAGAAACCTGATTGTACAGAAAACTCTTAGTTTCTGGAGGTAAATAATTGGCAAAATGAATGTATAATCACTGTTCATAATGTGTGGAAACTTCCTTGCTTAGAGTTCGAGAAGCGATTAATCTCGTCTGTTAGTAGATAAGAAGTAAGAACCTTATTTGATGCTGGAACCAATTAAAGTATTATGTCTCAGTGTTCAGAAAAGTTCAGTGCCACGGCAGACAGTTGAATACCCAAGACTGATTCCATCAAAAAAAAATACCCAAGACTGTATTACGAGGCTTTTATAACAATACTTGGTAAATCAATGAGGTTTTGATTGAAGAATCCTGGTTGCAACAAGCTGGTGAAAGTTAAAACAGTTCTAGGTCCACTCCTATTGATGACCGTCCTCTGCCCCAGCACTCAGCTTTTATTCACCTAGAGTTTTAGGAGCTGTCTTTTCACGAAGAAATAATCGAAATCAAGTTTGTGCTAATTGCTCATAAATTTGTACAGCCCAAGATGAATTGGGCAATTGGCAATGACCAGAAAGAGAATGGTGGTCCATTCAAGTTCCAAAGCAAATCGAAAGCATAATCTACATAAATTTCTCTACTTCCTTCATTACTGTTAAGTGCGCAAATGCAATTAGTCTTTCAAAACCTTGGAATCACAACCCAGTCATATAGCTAGATTCCCCATAATAGACACAAGGAAAAAAAAGGAACAAGCACTTCTAGTACCCAAAGTAAGTGATTTAGTTGCAGCAGGGTATGTTCATGTTTTCACAGTAGTTGTCAGCCATTAATGATTAAAAAAGATTAACACAAACAAAATGGCGTGAGTGGTACTCGTTCCAACATATTTCAGTCCTAAATGAACGAAAGTCAAGCATAATATGCTGACTAGAAGGTCCCAAGATTCCACTAGGGGCATCTAGAGTATCGACCACATACATAAATCAGGCATAAACACACTATGCAAAGTTAGAAAGAATCAGCCCAGCTGGTCGGCTGGCGGTGTCTCTATCTAAGCTGTGTACCATCAGCGGTATTCGTTCATTACCTATGGGCCAAAGCACATTAGCTGTGAATACTCGCATTAGTAGCAGCAGGGTATGTTCATGTTTTCACAATAGTTGTCAGCCATTAATGATTAAAAAAGATTAACACAAACAAAATGGTGTGAGTGGTACTTGTTCCAACATATTTTAGTCCTAAATGAACGGAAGTCAAGCATAATATGCTGATTGGAAGGTACCAAGATTCCACTAGGGGCATCTAGAGTATCGACCGCATACATAAATTAGGCACAGTGCCGGCCCTGGAGAGGTGCCAGAGGTGCAACGGCTGAGGGCCTAGGGGAGGGAGGGGCCAAGGCCCATGTATACTGTAGACCCTAGCCCTATAGTCCGATGGCACTTGATAGGCAGCCTGAGACGTTCAGGATCAGGAGCGCCGAGCGCTTGCTTCCCCAGTCCGCGAGTCTACTACGTACGCGAGCGCCCAGGGCGAAGGGTCACGGTCTCAGGGAGTCATGGAGAGTAGGAGACGGAGCCGCGCCGCGCCGTCGCCAGCCGCCGCGGAGAGCCGGAAACACGGAAACGGCGCACTCACAGGCTCGACTCGACGATGACGCGATTAGGCGGATCAGCCGATCATCAGTTTATCAATCATCACTTCATCAGCCGATCAGGCCCTAGCACCTAGGTATTTTTTCCCATGATCGTTTTTTAATCCAAATTAATTATTTCAGACTTCTAGTACTCGTACTCATCTAGTCATGTTTTTCTTTTAATTTAGGTGTTAGAATCTTAGAATGTTACCTAAGAAACATTTATCGGGATCTCAGAAAAGAAAACGGAAAAAACTAGAAGATAAATTTATTGAATCTTAGAAAGGTGCTATACATAAGTGGACACTATTGATCTCAATACCGTCCTTGATGATTCTGCATCAAGAAGTGCCCGAAGAAGTATCTTTTTATGAGAAGCAATGGATATTATGGAGTTCTATTCTTCCTTGTGGTAATCATATTAGTTTTCGAAGTACAAATATACTATTGTTTTAGTTTACTTTTTTTCACGGTCACCGGGGGAGTTTTCGCCACCTAAATTTTATTTGGCCCTCATGGCCTGCGATAATGTTTACAAGATGTTTACATTTTGAGAGAAATGGAGTTTACAGGACACAGTGTCCTGGGCCGTTTTAGTTTACATTGTTCCTCAGTAACTATCAAACATGTTAAATTAAAAATATATCACTGGATTTGTTTTCGCTTTGCAACAAAAATTAGCGCCTAGATTTTATATGTGGTCTAGAGGGCCTTCGTGACGAGTTCACCTGAGGGCCCTCAAAATTCTAGGACCGGCACTGATTAGGCATAAAGGCATTATGCAAAGTTAGAAAGAATCAGTCCAGCTGGTCGGCTGGCGTTGTCGGTATTTAAGCTGTGTACCCTCAGTGGTATTCGTTCGCGTATTAGTCATTGCCTATGGGCCAAAGCACATTAGCTGTGAATTCTCCCATTAGTTGTTGTTTTCCTTTGCCGTCTTTTCTGTGACTGTTTGTTTTGGCTGTCTTGCTAATGTTTTTCTAGCACCTTTGTTCCCTGATTTCTTTCTCTTTTTCTTACTGAGTCTTACAGAGTGAGCAACAAGGTAGGAAGGAGCAAACCCCACATCGAGATGAACGAGAAGCGGCGGCAGCTGGGCCATTCACCTACCGACCTAATAGGTCGTTAATACCGAGAGTTTGCCCAATGGCTGAAGCCAAATAAACCTAGTGAACCTTGAACGAGTATGTCCTAAACGCTTAATCAACATCGTAGGCCGGCGAATTCCCTCCCTCTTCACTGTGGGATGAGTTGGTGGGTATGCGAAATTGTCTGACGCCGGTTCGATGTCGACATGTTATATAATAACAAAAAGAAAACAAATGAAGCAGTGCAAGCAAGTCGCAAACAAACTGGTGCCATTAGTTAGTAGTTTAGTACAGCGAAGACCCGGGGCGGCCCAGTGGGGAGGAAGAAGGGGGGATTACGGACCGGTGCAGGTGCGGGTGCGGAGCTTGGTGGTGGCGTACTCGAGGACGACGTAGGGGTCCTGGCGGGTGAAGAACTCCGTGTCCCGCAGCTTCCGGCACCCGGTGACTGCAGGCAGGGTTACATGAGGAAAAATCAAAATTCAGCTACCAGTAGGGACGAGGGAGACGGATTGGGGAGGAGGGAGGCAAAGCACCTCTGACTTCGAGTATCAGCCCATGGATTGACATGCGGAGGTGGGGCGGAGTGGGGACTGGGGAGTGGGGAGGGAGGAGGAGCGGGTGGGAGAAGGGGAGGGATCTCTCGTCTGGGAAGGAGGAGACCGTGGAGCGGGGATCTGATGATGCTGATGCTGATGCGGTGGATGCACGATCGACTATGGCTCGGCCCTGCCTCGGACCCTCGGTGCCGTCTTATATCGGGACGAGACCCGCGGCGCGGCTGACCTGCGTGATTCCGTCCTATATTCTAATCATGTCTGTGGATAGGTTGAAACAGGCGTTTTTTTAGCAAAAATTAATAATAAAGTTAAGTTTTGCCTATAAATCAAGTTCGTTTCGGCTGAAATGATCGTGGATGGTTACTGCTGGCTGGTTTGGTGTAAGAGAAAAATACTGTTCTGGCTTATAATTCACGATCGTTTACGACCAAACGAACATGCTGCAAGTTAGACCGATTTCAGTGGGTTTTATCAGAGTTTTATAGATATTAAATATGTTCATGTGGCACTATATTGATGAAGAGATATGATAAAAGTTTCGTAGGAGGAGAGAGTTACGTTGGCTTCTACGCTATATTTCAAAATATAGATACGTTGAAAATTAGGACATAAAACCCCACCGAAACTGGCCTTATAAACCAAGTTATACCATAGATGTCTTCTATTTATCGAAAAAAAACTATTACTACGTGGTACCATGTCTTATATTCTCTTTCATATTTCTTCTCACATACACTTCTATCTGGGTCCACCAATGCCTATGCTTTTGTGACTAGCTTATTGATTGTATGAGAGTAAGTCTTCTCTCTTTCTCCTCCCCTTCTCTCCTCCACATCATCAAAAATGTTAATTAACTTGGTTATAAAACTATTATTATATTTGTTCTTATAGCTAAGATGCAGGAGATACATTTAGGGCTTATTTAGATACACTTTAATAGTTACTAGTTGGGACTAAAAATTAGTCTAAATTAGTTGTAGTTGAATAACTATTGGCTTACAACTAGTTGGAGACTAAAAAAATTATTCCACCTATTAGCCTTCCTTTTTAGATACACTATGATTAATTTTAGCTTTTTTTTTTCTAGCTAACAACCCCTTACATTGCGTGTTTGTGCTCCACGTCTTGTCGTGTCGTGAACTACTAATACATCACGAAGTTTCCCACAACTTAGAGACAAAGCTTGTGCTTGATTCTGGGGCAGACCTTTACTGGCTTAGGTACCGTTTAGTTCCACTTTATTTTGTAAAAATTTTCAAGATTTCTCGTCACATCGAATCTTTGGACGCATGCATGAAGCATTAAATATAAATAAAAAATAAAACTAATTACACAGTTTAGACGAAATTCACAAGACGAATCTTTTAAGCCTAATTAGACTATAATTGGACACTAAGTACCAAATAACAACGAAAGTGCTACAATACCATTTCTCAAAAAATTTCGTCAACTAAACAAGGCCTTAGTACTGAGCAAGAACCGGAGGAACAGTTCCCCTTTGCAGAACTTTTTTCTTTCCTTCCACTTCTCCTTCGTGAACTATTGCCAATTGTTAACAATATTTTAACTATGTTACCTTAGTCACAAAATATATTTAACACTGTTAATCCTCGTCGTGGCAGATATTCACTCCTTAGTCCAAAGGGCTACGATCTATATGTTTTTAACTTGATAAATGGAATAATAAATCATTGACCAATTATTGAGTTGTTGATCATTGAATATTAAAAATGAATATGAACGTTGATCACATCAGTGATTATGTTGATTGATAAACAACAAATGTTAAGTAACTAACGTAGAGGCATTTCTTGAAATTTAACTTAGTTAAATGTTTGCGTACATAGTCAATTACGGATTTACATATTTTTTTAAAAACCGCTAGATAAAATAGTTTGTGCTACTACTATAAATTTTTTTAGCTTTTCAATGAGGCCGCCATGTTACGACATTCTTTTTTCTTAGTTCTGTGAACTACTAAATATTGTAGCAATTCGTTCTCCTCTAGTAAAAATTACGACAAAGCTCTTGTCGTATTTTAAAAAAATCTTTGATAAAAAGGAAAAAAATGTTTTAGTATAAGAATAATTATTTCAAAGCACGACAAGAGGCCCGCAATTTGCAAATGCGACCGGTAATATTCTCATAAATTGCCTGGGGTGTTTGGATGTAGGGGTTAAAGTTTAAGATGTGTCACATCGAATGTCACATGGAGTGTCGTATGCGGTGTTCGGATACTAATAAAAAAATAAATTACAGAATTCATCAGTAATCCACGAGACGAATCTATTAAGCTTAATTGATCCATCATTAGGATATGTTACTGTAGCACCACATTGTAAAATTATGAACTAATTAGGCTTAATAAATTCGTCTCGTAAATTAATCTTAATTTGTGCATTTAGTTTCATAATTAGTCTATATTTAATACTGGATATATGTGTTCAATCATTCGATGAGACAACGACTAAAGTTTAGGAGGTGAAACCCTGTTCGCTTCATCGTATCAGCCATGCTTATCAGTCATGACATAGTATTTTTCGCTCACAATAAAACAGCATTAGTCGGCTTATAAGCCACGTAAACCATGAAGCTAACACGCCTTGCCCCTGTCTGCCTACCGTTGGTCGTTCTGCACGTTAATAAATGACGCACGTGACGCTTCATCAACGGCTTCCTCAGGGAAGCATGTGAAGACGCGTGACGCGTGGTGCTGGTGCCTGGGGGTTCTCAGAACTCAGAACTCAGAAATGAGAAACCGAGGGGAAATCTGTTGTGGTAGTATTTGGCAAGCCGCGATTGAAAATTGAAACCGCGGGAGAAGCGCGGCAGAACTGACCGTCGCAGAGAGCTAGTTTGAATTTTTAGTTCCTCCCAAACTCTCAACTTTGGTACTATACAAAAAAAAAAAAAAAGATTCCGCGTCACATCAAACTTGCGGTACATACATGGAATACTAAAAGTAGACGAAATTAAAAACTAATTGCACAGTTTGGTTGTACTTTGCGAGACGAACATTTTGAGCCTAACTAGTCAAAGGTTGGACAATTATTATCAAATACAAACGAAATGCTACAGTGACGCTACAGTACATTTTGCCAATTTTGCACCTCAGTTTGACAACTAAACGAGCCCATCGGATGAGAGAGAGAGAGGAGGTGGTTTTCAAGAGACCCACACGCCCACACCACAGGGTACAATAGAGGACTCTACGTAGCGTAGGTCAAGCCGTGTCGCATGTGCAACAAGCCGTTGGCAATTGCGCTCCATGTTCTGGTCGCAGACCGGGAAGCCCTGATCGTCCCATACAACTCGAAATTCTGTCTGCTTGGGCCCAGTTTAGATGCAAATTTTTTTGCAAAATGCAACTGTAGCATTTTTTTTTTTGTTATTTGGCAATTAGTGTCCAATCATAGTCTAATTAGGCTTAAAAGATTCGTCTCGTGGATTTCGTCTAAACTGTGTAATTAGTTTTATTTTTTATTTATATTTAATGATTCATGCATGCGTCCAAAGATTTGATGTGACGGGAAATCTTGAAAAATTTGGCAAAATGAAGTGGAACTATGCCTTGGTTCCCCGGGCCTGAAGCGCTGGTCTCGCCTTGCTCGATCGGCACAAAGTCAGCTAGTCACGTGGAACCTTGCTAGTTGCTTTTTACTTGCTTTGCGCAGCAATGTCGACTGGCTGGGCATTTGGGCAACATTATTGTTGTTTGTTGAGTCGCACTGCGTTCGAGTTCAGATGCCTTAGGCCCTGTTTGTTTCCGCTTATAAGCGGCTTATCGGTGGAAATAAGCGAGAATCCCGCCAAACGCTTTGCTTATTTCCACCGATTCTCGCTTGCGTGGTAAGCCGCTTCAGATATTTGAACTACGAGAAGCGAAAAGCGAGAAGCGAGAAAATCTTCGCTTAGATTATAATCCAAGCGTGTCTGGGAGAAGCGGAAACAAACAGGGCCTTAGGAGTCAGGACCGATTTTACAGCGGCCCACGGCTGCACAGAGACGTCTCCAACTATCCAGCACCGTACCATTGCACCAAATCAACCTGCATCCATCCAAATGTAGGCCCGTGCGCGTTTGTAACGGCTGCACAAATTGCATCGCAATTCGCATGTACGTGCCCGCTGCCGTTGCGATGACGATTCGATGAGAAGCGTGTGGCAGTACAGTACGCGTACTACTCAAAGCGAGTCAGATGAATAGATGATGACCAGAATCGGTTCATAGAGATAGAGAATCCATCCATCGTTCCATGGCATATACGCGCCTGGGCCGTTGTGCTGAATAAATTCGTGCAAACCACGGGAACCAACGGACCACACGTCTTCCACTCTTCAGCTGGTGTCGGTCGTTGTATCCGTTGGCGAATGGCGCCAGTGGCCTTGGACCCGACCACAGAGCTGGAGTTGCTGCCTGCCTGTGGGCCTACGGCGAGCGTCGCAGGTGCGACTGCCTTGACGTTTCCCGGCCCGGGTCAACGTAACGAGCTCGAGGTCTTTCGTTAAAAAAGAAAGAAAGAAAGAAAAGAAAAGAAAACAAGGTCAAGGTCATTTGTTAAATCGAGGTCAAAGCGCCAAGACACGGGCTACCAGTCGCGATCCCAATCCCAACACAATAGTACACTTTGGACGGGCAAGCAGTACTCGCAAAGCACCTCCAGCAGCTCTCAAACAAGCCTCAAAGTTTAAAACTAAAATTCGAGAGCCAAAAGAATCCAACTTCAACATGTACCCTATTCAGGTCGTTAAATTAGAGAAGCTCTCTCACATCCTATCCTTCGGCCTTCATTCCTGTGAACATCAACCGCAGCACCTAACGGATGGTTGGTCGTGTTCTTGCTCCCGCGTCGGCACTTCCCTTTCTCCTGAGTCCCGTTCTTATACCACGGGCAGCCCCCGCCACCCAATTCCTCCTGTTTGCTCCTTCTCTTCCACCTACACCCCTCTCTCGGTCGCGCTGCCACTTGCCACCGTCCCATCGGAGGAGCATGGCATAGGCAGTACTAAGTGCGATGGGCGGTACTAAGTGAGGTCATTGGTCTAGTGCGGCTCCTTCTCGGCACAGCTCCTCTCGGTGTCTGAGATCTGCCGCCGAGATCTACATAGTTCATAGCTTAGTTGATTGGAGCGACGAGAATGGCGAAGGTGTCTCGTATGTTATTGTCTACTTGAATGAATTTGAGGGCTTTGATTTGATACCTTTTTATGGAGTAGTTGTAACAAAATTAACTTTTCAAAAAATAGTTTGAGCTCTCAAATTGAAAGTAGCCACTAGAGTTACTCTAGGACATGTTTTCGTTTAGTACCCATAGAATGTTGTCTAGTTCATACGATATAATTTCAAGCGTTCTTGTTCTCGACAAGAAAACTCAAGCGTTTTTGGACTCTTGACTAAATAAACGGGTACATACTTTGTTTGCTTCTCGCTCTCTTAGTTACGGGAATGCTCCGATCATGACGTCCGTTCGTCCGGATAGGATGGACTCGCCTCGCGTCCCTTCACCTCGCGCCTCGCACGATCGCACCTGAAAGCATCTAGGCCCCTAGTTGGGTTTCGGTGATTAATGACAATACAAGATTACTATGACTAACGTGTGTTTTGCAGAGGCAATTAAGTTAGGTCATGGTAATGGGGATCAATTGGGCAATCGAGGTGGTCATGCCCCTACGATGGAAATCGTTTCGGTTTTCAAAGGATGGACGACAAGGTTAAGGACGACTAGTTCTAAGTGTCGATTGGAGTTGGAGTGACACTTAGAGTAGTTTAGGACTTTGTTTTTCCTTTGGTCGTACTATTAAGGGGGGTATGGACGGGTAGCTTGACCTAGATGAGTCTAGTGAGTTAGGTGTGGTGCACACTTGTTGAAACTAGCACTAGGTAGCTCCTACATATGCCTAAGATCCAATGGAGCAAACTTCATTAACATATGATCAAGAGTTGGAAGTGAATGGAGGGTCAAATGCTGACCGAACGCTGGCTCCGGTGCGACCGGACGCTGGCCGCAGGGTCCGGTCAGTTCATTTGACCAAGGAGATTGTGTCTGGCACGACTGGACGCTAGAGTGGTCAAGTGACCGGACGCTGAGAGGCAGCGTCCGGTCGACTCCAGTAAGGTTCCAGAAGTGAATATCTGCGACCGGATGCGTCCGGTCAGTACTGACCGGACCCTAGGGGTTCAGCGTCCGGTCGAGTACAGTAAGGTTCCAGTGAGGATTTAATGCGACCGGACGCGTCCGGTCAGTGGTGATCGGACCCTGCCAGCGTCCGGTCAACACTTAATCACTGGTGTGCGGGTTGAACTGACCGGAGTGTCCGGTCAACATGACCGGAGCGTCCGGTCACCCTGTAGTGGCTCTTAACGGTTCGTTTTTTAGGCTGCCTTATAAATAGAAGCTCCACTCGTGTGTGGAGTCACTTTTGCTCATTCCAACAGCTGAGAAACACGTTTGTGAGTGCCAAGAAGAGCAATGTCCTAGTGAGGTGATTGAGATTTGAGAATCTAAGAGAGTAGCCTCATTAGTGAATCAAGAGTAGCAAAGTGTGCATCCACCGTTCTCATTAGGCTTCACGTGGTCAAGTGAGAGTTCGTGCTTGTTACTCTTGGTGATCGCCATCACCTAGACGGCTTGGTGGTGATTGGGAGCTTGGTGATCACCCGGCGGAGCTTGTGGGTGACCCAACTCAAGTTGTGAGCGGTTTTGGGTGATTCACTGCGACGGAGTGTCGAAGAATCAACCCGTAGAGAGCACTTGATCCTTGCGCGGATCAAGGGGGAGCTACACCCTTGCGCGGGTGCTCCAACGAGGACTAGTGGGGAGTGGCGACTCTCCGATACCTCGGCAAAACATCGCCGTGTTTCTCTCTCTCCATTTACTTTGAGCATTTACTTTGAGCAATTCAATACTTGTTTTCACATTCATAGAATTGCCATGCTAGAGTAAGTTTGGAGCATAGGTTGCAAGTTCTTTGTGCGTTAGATTGATAGAAACACTTTTCTAGGCACAAGGGGTTAATTGGGCTAACCGTAGGATTTAATTATTGCAAGAAAATTTAGAATTAGCCCAATTCACCCCCCCTCTTGGACATCTTGATCCTTTCAATTGGTATCGGAGCCTCGTGCTCATGTTTTTAAGCTTAATCGCTTTGAGCAAAATGTCTCACGGGGATGGACCTCCTCCTATCTTTGAGGGAGATGACTTTCCATATTGGAAAATTCGCATGGAGGCGTACTTAGAAGCTCTAGACGTTGGTATACTTAGAGCCGCCTCACAAGGCTTCCCAAAACCTCGGGATGCTACTAACCTACAAGGCGATGAGGTTAATTATGAAAAGTGGAATGCAAAGGCTCAAAACACCATCTTTAGAGGCCTTTGCAAAGATGTATTCAACCGTGTAAGGAATCACAAAGACGCCCATGCACTATGGTCGGATGTTTGTGCGCTCTATGAGGGAACCAAGAGTGAGCGTGAGGAACGCTATCATCTTGTAATTAAAAAGCTAAATTCTTTTGAGATGCTTCCCAAAGAATGTGCTAATGAGATGTATTCATGTTTAAATGTTCTTGTAGAGGAAGTCAATGGGCTTGGACTTACTCAAATGTCACCATCCCACATTGTGAGAAAGATCTTGAGTGTCCTTCCCATTGACAAATATGGGTATATGTGACCGTGCTACATCAAGATGATCTTTCCACCGCTACACCGACACAAATCTTGGGAAAGATCAATGCTCATGAGATGTACATGCACATCACGCCACAAGATGACTCATCCTCTACCAAGAAGAAAGAGAAGGACTTAGCATTCAAAGCTAGCTAAGATAAGGGCAAAGCAAGACTTGAGTATGAGAGCTCAAGTGATGAAGAAGATGAAGATGAAAATCTTGCTCTCATGGTGAAGAAAGCCGCCAAGATGCTAAAGAAGCTAAACAAGAGTGGCATCAAGTTTGACGGCAAGAAGAAGAAGTTCTTCACAAGCTATAGAAGGAAGCCAATCTCCAAAATAGATTGCTTCAATTGTGGTGAACTTGGTCATCTAGCACATCAATGCACCAAGCCCAAGAAAGACAAGTTCAAGAACAAGAACAAGGGCAAGAAAGATGACTCAAGTAACGAAGATGAAGATGAGAAGAAGAAGAACAAGCCTTACAAGAAGAGAGATGGCAAGAAGAGAGACTTCCACAAGAAGAAGAGTGGAAAGGCCTACATTGTCGGTGATTGGCTCATGGACATTGATTCATCTAGTGAATCATCCGATGATGATAGTGACAATGAGAAGGTGGCCGCTATTGTTATTGATCTTTCATCTTCACCACCACCATCGCCATCATCCTCTACACACCTATGCCTTATGGCCAAGGGTGAACGCAAGGTAACTAATAATGATGATAGTAGTGATGATGAGCAAGCTAGTGATGATGATAGCGATAGCGATGATGATGATTCACCTTCATATGATGATCTTGTCAAAATACTAAGAAAATACACTAAGATCATTAGAAAGAGTAGAGCTAAAAATAAAAAGCTTGATGCTAAAAATGATTCACTCTTAGCTAAATGCGAAACATTGGAAAAGGCTAATGTTGAGCTTAAAGAAACAAATGATGCTATATCATCCAAACTCAAGGAGCTCAAATCTTCTAAGAAAGAGCTTAAAGATAAACATGATAAACTTGAGTGGGTGCACAATGAGCTCATCACTAGCCACAACAAGCTAAAAGATGAATACACTACTCTCAAGATCAATCATGATACTCTTGTTATTGCTTAAAATTTTTTACCAATGAGCCACATGATGCTACTAACCATGTTGTTAAGATTGATATAGCTACATCATATGATGATTTAATTGATGAGAGCATTGAGCAAGGATCTAGTGGCAAAGGCAAGAAAGTGGTTGAGTGCAATGACTATGATGAATATGTCAAGCTCAAGAATGCAAATGAAAAGCTCATGAAAGATCTTGAAGAAATGAAAAGCCACAACACCATTGTGCTAGAAACTCTTGATCATGATAAAGAGTTGATCCTTGAGAATGGGAAGCTCAAAGAAAAGAACAAGAAGCTCAAGGAAGAGAAGAACAATGATGTTCTCAAGGAAGAGAACAAGAAGCTCAAGATGGAGAAAGAGCATCTCAAGATGGGATTGAGCAAGTTTGCAAGAGGCAAGCATCTCCAAAGTGAGCTACTCATGAACACCATCATGAAGATGGATAGAAGTGGCATTGGATATGTGGCAAGTGTAGAGAAGAAAAAGGCTCAAGTTCAACAACAACAATCAAAGCCAAAGCTAAAGAGATGTTTTGAGTGTGGACAAGAAGGCCACTTTGCTCATGAGTGCTAAACTCCACCGCCACAACCCTTGCCTAAGCATGCTAGACCCTTTGCCTTCAATGCTCACTACATGCTTAGAAAAGGATTCTAGTAGAAAGATGAAAGTCATGTTCTTAGGACCCCCTAACAAGAATAGGCCTAAGAAGATTTGGGTGGCTAAGTCACTTGTTGAGAAGGTGAAGGGCCCTCAACAAGTTTGGATTCATAAAGCTTGAATCTCTTGTGTGTAGGTGAACTACAAGACCGGTGGAAGTCATTGGGTTATTGATAGTGGTTGCACTCAACATATGACCGGTGATCCTCGTATGTTCACCTCACTAGATGAAGAGGTAGATGGACAAGAGAAAATAACATTTGGAGATAACTCAAAGGGCAAGGTTAAAGGATTGGGCAAAGTGGCAATATCAAATGATTATTCCATCTCCAATATGCTATATGTTGCTTCATTGAGCTTCAACTTGCTATCCGTTGGACAATTGTGTGATCTTGGCTTCCAATGCTTGTTCACCGAGAAGGAGGTTGTTGTATCCAAGGTAGATGATAATCAAGTGATATTCAATGGATTTAGATACAACAACTTATATCTATTGGACTTCACCTCCGAAGATGCAAATTTGAAAACTTGCCTATTCACCAAAACAACACTTGGGTGGCTATGGCATAGAAGACTTGCTCATGTTGGGATGAGCTCACTCAAGAAGCTTATGAAGAATGACTTAGTGAGAGGGTTGAAGGATGTGAAGTTTGAAAAGGACAAGCTTTGTAGTGCATGTCAAGCCGGCAAGCAAGTTGCAAATACCCATCCAACAAAAGCTTTCATGTCAACCACAAGAGTGCTAGAACTCCTTTACATGGATTTATTTGGACCAACAACATACAAGAGTTTGGGAGGAAATCTTTATTATCTTGTGATTGTTGATGACTATTCAAGGTATATATGGGTATTCTTTCTTCATGACAAATCCGAAGTTGCATCTTGCTTCAAGAAGTTTGCCAAGAGAGCTCAAAATGAATTTAAAGTGAAGCTCAAGAAGATAAGAAGTAACAATGGAAAAGAATTTGACAACACAAATATTGAAGCTTATAATGATGAAGTTGGGATGCATGAAGTCTCCGCAACTTATACTCCTCAACAAAATGGTGTAGTAGAGAGGAAGAACCAGACTTTGATCACTCTTGCAAGGACAATGCTAGATGAGTACAACATCCCCAAAGCTCTATGGGCTGAAGCAATCAACACCGCATGCTATGCATCAAACCGCCTATTCCTTCAAAAGTTCCTTGGTAAGACACCTTATGAGTTGCTCAACGGGAAGAAGCCGGACATCTCCTTTTTTAGGGTGTTTGGTTGCAAATGCTACATCTACAAAAAGCGGCAACACCTAGGGAAGTTCCAAAGATGTTGTGATATTAGTTTTCTTGTTGGTTACTCATCAAAGTCCAAAGCATATAGAGTATTTAATCATGCCACCGGCTTAGTTGAAGAAACATATGATGTGAAATTTGATGAATCTAACGGCTCCCAAGGAGCACATGAGAATCTTGATGATGTAGGTGATGAACCATTGAGGGAAGCTATGAAGAATATTCCGGTGGGAGACATCAAGCCAAAAGATGATGTACAAGTCATTGATCAACCTTCTTCATTAAGTGTGCCACAAGATGGTAAAAAAGATGGGAGAGTAGAAAATAAAGACACTCATATCTCCCATGAGCAAATGATGGTACAAGCACAAGATGTTGATGCTCCACAACCACCTCCTCAAGTGGTCAATAGAAGAAATACACCTCTCCTACAAGATCATCTACAAGATCTCATCATAGGGAGTCCATCAAAGGGTGTAATGACTCGATCTCAAAAACTTGCTTCATTTATTGCTCATCACTCTTTTGTCTCTTGCTATGAGCCTACCAAGGTAGAAGAAGCTCTTAAAGATCCCGATTAGATCAATGCCATGCATGAAGAGTTGAACAACTTCACTCGCAATGAAGTTTGGACTCTTGAAGAGCGACCAAAAGGTGCAAGAGTCATTGGAACAAAGTGGGTGTTCCGCAACAAGTAAGATGGTCAAGGTGTTGTTGTGAGGAACAAGGCAAGACTAGTTGCAAAGGGGTTCTCCCAAGTTGAAGGTTTGGATTTTGGGGAGACCTTTGCACCGGTTGCAAGATTAGAAGCCATCCGTATCCTACTTGCACATGCATCACATCATGAAATGAAACTATATCAAATAGATGTGAAAAGTGCATTTTTAAATGGCTTTATTAATGAACTAGTCTATGTTGATCAACCTCCCGGGTTTGAAGACCCTAGATATCCTATTCATGTTTATAGGTTGTCCAAGGCACTATATGGGCTTAAGCAAGTCCCAAGAGCTTGGTATGAGCGCCTTCGGGACTTCCTCATTGAGAAGGGCTTCACTATTGGGAAGGTCGACACCACACTATTCACCAAGAAGC
This sequence comes from Miscanthus floridulus, assembly GCF_019320115.1. Classification (NCBI taxonomy): domain Eukaryota; kingdom Viridiplantae; phylum Streptophyta; class Magnoliopsida; order Poales; family Poaceae; genus Miscanthus; species Miscanthus floridulus. Next base: position 88,046,149 of record NC_089598.1, read on the forward strand.
TCGATGGACATATCTTCATTTGTCAAGTATATGTTGATGATATCATCTTTGGATCATCAAATGAAGACTCATGCAAAGAATTTGGTGAATTGATGTCAAAGAAGTTCAAGATGTCCATGATTGGTGAGCTTACATTCTTTCTTGGTTTTCAAGTCAAGCAAATGAAAGAAGGCATCTTCATCTCTCAAGAGAAATACACAAAAGATCTTCTCAAGAGATTCAAGATGGATGAATGTAAGCCAATCAAGACACCAATGCCTACCAATGAACATCTCGACCTAGATGAATGAGGTAACACGGTTGATCAAACTCTCTACCATTCCATGATTGGTAGCTTGTTATATTTAACCGCATCTAGGCCCGACATTATGTTTAGTGTGTGTATGTGTGCTAGATTCCAAGCTAATCCTAAGGAAACACATTTAATTGCCGTAAAAAGAATCCTTAGGTATCTTAAGCACACACCAAGTATTGGCCTTTGGTATCCCAAAGGAGCTATATTTGAATTAGTTGGCTATTTCGATTCGGATTATGCCGGTTGCAAAGTTGATAGAAAAAGCACATCCGAAGGGTGCCATTTGCTTGGTAGATCACTTGTGTCTTGGTCCTCCAAGAAACAAAATAGTGTGGCTTTGTCCACCGCCGAAGCGGAATATATTGCCGCGGGTGCTTGTTGTGCACAAATATTATACATGAAACAAACTTTGCTAGACTATGGTATAGTTCTAGAAAAGGTACCTCTTTTGTGCGACAATGAAAGTGCGGTAAAACTTGCAAATAATCCGGTTCAACACTCTCGCACCAAGCACATAGATATCCACCATCACTTTCTAAGAGATCATGTTGCTAAAAATGATATATCACTAGAAGGTGTAAGAACCGAAGATCAATTAGCAGATATCTTCACTAAACCACTAGATGAGGCTACTTTTTGTAGATTGCGGAATGAGCTCAATGTACTTGATTTTAGTAACTTCACTAAAAGATGAGCTTGTGTTGTCCCTTGCATTCATTGTAATATACAACATGTTTAATTTTTGGTAATGCATATAGGGCTTGTCTAACATGGTTAAGATAACCGCTGAAAAGCGTGTGAAGAAGCTTAACCTTGGATCAAACTTGACAAGCAACTAGATTTACTTACAAGTATTACATATGCATGAATGTTGTTTTGCCGTTTTGTTCCATTTGCCCTCTTATTGCCTATTTTCATAAAAAGAATTATAACCTAAGGCAAAATATTTTGAAAAATATGAGGGTTTGAGAGAGGTCACTCACATCAGTCCCAATTGGTGTTTATTTGGATCTTATTCAAGTTGGGACTTGATTGGGAACAGGCAGCGCGAAGGAACATTAAAGATTTGCTGAAAAAGAGTGATCGGACGCTGCACCGGACTCTACAGTCCAGCGTTCGATCAGTTCACAGGAGGTGAACTCGCTACGAAGGAGTGACCGGACTCTGTCTTTCAGCGTCCGGTCAGAAGGCATCTCAACGTCTGATCGTGTGAAGAAGACGGAGGCTAAGTTGACCGGACTCTGGCTGCGTCTGGTCATGGACCACCGGACGCATCCGGTCGCGATTCTAGAGGAATTGGACCTCTCTGGAATCGACCGGACGCTGGGTGGTAGCGTCCGGTCGCTACCACCGGAGCGTCCGGTCAGTAGATATCATGCGACTTCAGGTCTCTTTCCTGTTTTTCATTTTTGACTCGTGAGGGCCACCCTATTTAATCAGCACCGGCGATTTCTTTTAACCTAATCCACTGCCGACATCGCCGCGCCCCCATCGTGCCCTAGCCACCGCAAGCCGCCGCAGCTGTGACTTCCCGCGCCGCCGAGCCCCGCACGCCTCAGCCCGTGCGCACGCCGCCGCCAGCTCACGCGCACGCCGGCGCCTGCCCCCGCGCCGCCAGCGCCTCTGTTCCAGCGCCATCGGGTCCCGCGCCGTGGTCTGCACCGCCGTGATCTAGAGCCGCCTCTCTGCCGTCCACATCCAGCGTCGGTAAGGGTCTGACCTAATGCCATTGCCCTTGACCTAGCTCCTAACTCACATTGCCTCGCTCGTAACCTAAATCGTTTTCAAAGCATTGTTCTCCATTGCATCTAGGTCTATCGATTAACTGCTCACCGCCAACCCTAACCCTAGCCGAGTCGGTGGTTCCCCGCGGGTCACTTCCCTTCTTCTCGGATCGCCGGTTTGTCAGGTAGCAAGCCACTCACTTCTATTTCGCATCTAAATTGCTTGCTCTCATAGGGTTTCGCATCTATTAGATATATCGTATTTACTTGTATATCCTTCTATTCCATCGTGCAGCGAGTCGGTGCCGTTGAGGTGTCAGTGGCAGTTGACAGTCAACTCGGAGCCAAGCTCACGAGTACGGATTGAGGCCAAGCCTCAAAAGTGTCAGTGGACAGTTGATCTTGTCAGCGGCAGTTTCTCTTATCAGATCAGATGGCTCACACCAAGAATGTTGGGGTGGTCCTAGAGATGATGATCAGAGGCCCCTGCCTTGCCTGCTTGCAGATCCAAAAGGCAAGGCGACAAAAAAGACTGCATCAAAGAAGCACAAGTACCCTGATGTAGAGACAGCGAGAGCAGCAGTAGTTGCTGAGGCCGCAGAGCGTGTCGAGAGAGGAGGTGCCCGCAGTGGAGTTGTCATTGCAGATCATCTGGCACCAAACGCGCAGGGCAGACTTGAGCAAATTGAGAGTCTTCATGGTAGTCCATTTGGGACTATCATGATGGTAGGACGATGTCTTCCCATTGTGGATCCTCAGCCTCAGGGGGAGTCACAGCAGGAGTTACAGTAGCAGCTCCCACCAGCAGAGCCTCAGTCAGCTCAGGAGACTCAGGAGGGTGAGCAGGCCAAGGAGGCCGAGGAGACAGAGTAGGCACCACTATCCCAACTACGCTGCTCTGGTCGTACCCGTGTTCTAGTCTCACCGAGGCCACCGACATAGCGGAGGGGATCACGTCCACCGCCTAGACCACAGGGTCCACCACCAGTAACCCACCTTGACTTGAGGGCCGCCACGGCCAAGCAGGTCTGACAGCTGAGGTTTGTAGAGTTTGAGGTGTGGTTTCCTCCGAGGAGGGATGACAGAGCTGCAGAGGGTTTCTATACACCGCTCTAGGAAGACTTCTACAATGCATATCTGAACAGTGGGGTAGTCTTCTGATCTCAAAGAGTCTGTAGTATTGAGGCTATTGTGGCAGCAGCCGGAGAGCATATCCGCCCCTACTTATCATATTTGCCGGGGCTGACAGATCTGATTGGGTGGACAGGATTATATGTACTATCTTGGGTTTGTCAGTTCTATGCTTCACTCTATGTTGACCCGCATCATAACTTTATACACTTTGCATTCAGAGGCAGAGACTATAGGATGATGAGTTTTAGGGCCAGGGAGATACTGAGGCTATAGGAGCAGCCTGTCAGGTTACATGAGGTATGTTATGGACAACAAGAGCCTCCCAGGCGTCCTCATGGAGGTTTGGTGCCCCCTACAGATCTTGTGCACCATTGCTTCAGGGAGCCCTTTGGTGAGGGGTCGAGGAGGAACCCTAGTGACCTTACTCCTATAGCTAGAGTGCTAGAGGCTATCATAAGGAGGACACTACTTCCTAGGTTGTGATACAGAGAGAGCTTGACTCGCCTCCAGCTTTGGCTCCTCAATGCCCTGATGCAGCAGACAGTGTTCGATATTTGGGATCTTCTTCTGTCTGAGATGGAGGACACGATAGCTAAGGGCTTCAAGGGTCGTAGGTAGCTTCCATATGCACATTGGATCACATTCCTTATGCTCAAGGCTATGCAAGTTAGGACACCAGAGATGGTTGCAGAGTACAGAGGTGCCACCATAGAGTTTCCAGCTTATAACATGGCATAGAGGATTAGGCATAGCACACCACAGGTACCCACTCAGCCTCGCCGTCGTCTAGATGTACCAGAGTCCGTAGCTCAGCAGGACGAGATTATCAGAGGCATAGCAGCTACTGAGGAGGAGCAGCTTGAGGCTCAGCAGGAGAGGAGCGAGTCTAGTGACAGTTCGGATGATGACTACCTGCCTATTCCTCATATGCCTCCACGTAGACACGATGAAGAGGCCGGCAGTTCTAGCTCCGCTCCACCTGCACCGTAGATGGACCCCGCTTTGATTGCTATTCTTGAGTGGATACAGCAGGATCAGGCACGATAGGCTTAGGAGACCGCTTTGATTTGCACAGTTTTAGGCTTGTCAGGACGAGTTCCAGCGACAGCAGCAGGTCCTCCTCCAGCAGCAGCAGCAGATGCATCAGCAGCAGTTACTCATGCAGCAGCAGCTTATGGGATTTATGCAGCATGTAGTAACAGCACTTGGGGCTCCATAGTCATAGCCTTCACCCCCAGCTTGCTGCCTGCCACCACTACGATGACTCCAGCAATACAGCCCAGTGGGCTTTAGAGTCAGGGATAGCCTCCAGCTCCGTTTGCTTCTCCCATAGTACAGGTGTCCCAGTGGTTATCCTCACCAGTGGTAGCCCCGTAGTTCACACCATATCATACGGGCTTCACACCGGATCAGTCACCCTCGCTATTTGTACCTAACACGTCAGTCTCCAGGAGTCTTGGAGCATCTTTCAGCGAGTTGACAGGGATGCCTATACTGCCACATATGTATGCCCTAGGTCCCTCTACAGCAGCTCCTGTCGCCGTGACTACTCAGAGGCTTCCTTCTTCTGTGGCATCTTTAGATCCTACGACAGACATACTAGCAGCATCACAGGCAGCACCTGCCCCAGCTCAGACCCAGACTGCTTCAGCGATGCTTCCAGCCATAGAGGGTTAGTACAGAGCTCAGGGTTAGATGATGATGGCACCCAGTTCCAGCTTGCCCCTCGTACTTCAGCGCCCGGCTCGTCCGCTGTAGCCCCGCCGACCGACCCTTAGGTTTTGGTGTTTGACACCAAAGGGGGAGAGGGTTCGAGTATGTAGACTCAGGGGGGAGCGACTTTTAGGGGGAGTCTAGTTAGCTATTAGTCTATTATATACATTTAGAGTTTTATTTGTGTGATACACTATTACTATTATGCATTCGTGTGTTTACTTTCATGCATACTATTATATCTATGTGATAGTGATATCTACGTGATTGTGATATATGACATGTGTGCTCTCTACTTTGTATTCATTAATATGTCATATCACTTGTGTTATGCTCATTTGCTTTTGCTTCCGCGTTTATACTCCGATGGAAATAAGCTTTATTACTTGTACTCATGATTATTTCATATCTTTTGAGTACATCGTGTTGGCTTGGGTCATATAAGCTTGCCTAACACTTTTGTTCTTATTGACAAAAGCTTATATGAATCAAGCATGTCAAAAACCTCACTCTTTCATGAATCACCAAAAAGGGGGAGATTGAAAGCATCTAGGCCCCTAGTTGGGTTTCGGTGATTAATGACAATACAAGATTACTATGACTAACGTGCGTTTTGTAGAGGCAATTAAGTTAGGTCATGGTAATGGGGATCAATTGGGCAATCGAGGTGGTCATGCCCCTACGATGGAAATCGTTTCGGTTTTCAAAGGATGGACGACAAGGTTAAGGATGACTAGTTCTAAGTGTCGATTAGAGTTGGAGTGACACTTAGAGTAGTTTAGGACTTTGTTTTTCCTTTGGCCGTACTATTAAGGGGGGTATGGACGGGTAGCTTGACGTAGATAAGTCTAGTGAGTTAGGTGTGGTACACACTTGTTGAAACTAGCACTAGGTAGCTCCTACATATGCCTAAGATCCAATGGAGCAAACTTCATTTACATATGATCGAGAGTTGGAAGTGAATGGAGGGTCAAATGCTGACCGGACGCTGGCTCCGGTGCGACCGGACGCTGGCCGCAGGGTCTGGTCAGTTCATTTGACCAAGGAGATTTTGTCTGGCGCGACCGGACGCTGGAGTGGTCAAGTGACCGGACGCTGAGAGGCAGCGTCCGGTCGACTCCAGTAAGGTTCCAGAAGTGAATATCTACGACCGGACCCTGGGGGTTCAGCGTCCGGTCGAGTATAGTAAGGTTCCAGTGAGGGTTTAATGCGACCGGACGCGTCCGGTCAGTGGTGATCGGACCCTGCCAGCGTTCGGTCAACACATAATCACCGGTGTGCGGGTTGAACTGACCAGAGTGTCCGGTCAACATGACCGGAGCATCCGGTCACCCCGCAAGTGGCTCATAACGGTTTGTTTTTCAGGCTGCCTTATAAATAGAAGCTCCACTCGTGTGTGGAGTAACTTTTGCTCATTCCAACAGCTGAGATACACGTTTGTGAGTGCCAAGAAGAGCAAGGTCCTAGTGAGGTGATTGAGATTTGAGAATCCAAGAGAGTAGCCTTATTAGTGAATCAAGAGTAGCAAAGTGTGCATCCACCGTTCTCATTAGGCTTCGCGTGGTCAAGTGAGAGTTCGTGCTTATTACTCTTGGTGATCGCCATCACCTAGATGGCTTGGTGGTGATTGGGAGCTTGGTGGTCACCCGGCGGAGCTTGTGGGTGACCCAACTCAAGTTGTGAGCGGTTTTGGGTGATTCACCGCGATGGAGTGTCAAAGAATCAACCTGTAGGGAGCACTTGATCCTTGCGCGGATCAAGGGGGTGCTACACCCTTGCGTGGGTGCTCCAACGAGGACTAGTAGGGAGTGGCGACTCTCCGATACCTCGGCAAAACATCGCCGTGTTTCTCTCTCTCCATTTACTTTGAGCAATTACTTTGAGCATTTACTTTGAGCAATTCAATACTTGTTTTCACATTCATAGAATTGCCATGCTAGAGTAAGTTTGGAGCATAGGTTGCAAGTCCTTTGTGCGTTAGATTGATAGAAACATTTTTCTAGGCACAAGGGGTTAATTGGGCTAACTGTAGGATTTAATTATTGCAAGAAAATTTAGAATTAGCCTAATTCACCCCCTCTCTTGGGCATCTTGATCCTTTCAGCACCGAACCTACCTCACGCCGCATGCCCCTGCGCCTCCCGCCTCGCGCGCGTGCACCCCTGCACCTAGCTCCTCGCACGGTTGCACCGGACCCGCCTCGCGCCACGCGCCACCTGCGCCTCGTGCCACGCGCTGCCGGCGCCCCCACGCCCGTGTCAACCTTCATTGGACGACAGCAAGTAGATCAGCACATGTTACATCCGTATGTTTCATGCGTTTTAGATGTATATTGCTTATGTTTTATTTGGATGTTGCAAAGTATATTTGGTGTTGCATATGTTGCAATAGCTATACACGTGTCTTACAAGTGTATGTTTTGAATGTTTCAGCTGTTTTAAATGTATGTTGCAAGTGTTTCATCTGGACGCTGCATATGTTGTAGTAGCTATACACGTATTTGGAAGTGTGTTTTCTAAATGTTTCAACTGTTTCATCTAGATGTTGCATGTTTTCATCTGTATATTGCATATGTTACAGTGACTATACACGTACATTGCATGTGTATATTCTAAATGCTTCACCTATTTCAGACGTATGTTGTAAGTGTTTTATCTGAATGTTGTTATATGTTGCAATGGTTATATACCTATGTTGCAAACTTATGTTTCAATTGTTTCACATGGTTTCGGTATGTTGCAGCAGGTGTTGCTCCCCACGCGCTCTGACTCGCGGGCACGCATGTGTTGCACGTACCCATCCAACATTGCTTATCTCTGTCATGCGGGCCAACTCTAATAGTCGGACGTGCTGCAACGGGCAGTGTCGGTGTTTCGAACAAACACCAACTAATAAATTTATATTGTTGCGCGTTAGGCTCGGATGGTGTACTAAATGACACAAGGTTTATACTGGTTCGGACAGAATGTCCCTACGTCCAGTTTGCTGCTGCTCGTGTTATTAGTACCGAAAAAGGTTTGTAGTAAGGGGTACAAATGGTCGAGAGAGGGACAGGTTCCAAGTCTCTGATGGAAAGGTTGAAAGGACGCCAAGCGCTCGGTTGCTGCTTAGCCGTGTGTTGTGTGTGGAGTTGATACGTCCCTTTAGTGGGGCGTCCTACCCTCCCTTTTATAGATCAAGGGGGAGCAGGGGTTACAGATGGGAGAAAGAGGAAAAAACTAAAGGTAGAGAAGGTCCTTCGAGGGTGCCGGGTCTTCCTTTTCCCTTGAGCCTACCCTGCTGACATGGCAGACCACGCCAGGGATAGCATGTTTCGTTGATCCTGATAGGGCTGGGCTCTGGCTTCGTCTCAGCGAGTGGTCATGTCCCATCCTCCCCCGGGGGACGGTGCGGTGTGTCAGGACGTCGAGCCATGACTCTGCGGGGAGTAGACGAGGAAATGACTATATTCTTGTTACTGTAGATGACGTGAGTTCTTGGATTGTAGTGGTTGTTGTATGCATGTGTTAGTATCCGCGTCCGTGGGCTGATGGCGGCGCCTACAACATTGTAGGACAAAAGTCGGCGCCTACAACACTGTTCGGGCTCTGTTAGGTCGGAAAGGGCTTAAAGCGCCCGTCCCATCGTATCCTGACGGTACCTTCCTGCAGGCGTGCATGACATGGTCCTTGGTACTGCGGTTGACCTGAGTGTCCTGTCTTTCCCCCTGTTCGTCATCATGAAGGAGCAGGGTGCAATCGTCGGGCGAGGCGGAGCCTGCCCTTAGACGTCGGCGAGGCGGAGCCTGCCCTCAGTCGTCGGACGAGGCGGAGCCCGCCCTCGGACGTCTGGCGGGGTGGAGCCAGCCCTCCGACGTCGGGCGATGCAGAGCCAGCCCTCAGCCGTCGGGCGAGGCGGAGTCTAGCCCTTGGGAGTCTAGCCCTCAGCCGTCGTTCGGACAAGAAGCGTAGTAGCGTTCTTGTCTGACCGGAAGCGTCAACGTTCGATAGTTATTAGTTCCACCTCATTAGGTACCCTGGTATTAGGTCCCCCATAGGCAGTCACTGCCCAAATGGTCGAGCACTCCCCGGTCAAAGTGCATGCACGCACACAGAGCGCCAGAGCGGGCCAGCATCCAATGGATGTAGAACTAGGTACCTCTGCACTATCAGGCTTGGTCCTCCACGGTAGATCATGCAGCCGTGAGTCAACACGTGTACGCTCGCTATGCTCCCACCTTCTCTCTCGCTTGCAGCTGGGCGGGCCCCGCGCACATGCTCGCCCGTACGGGCGCAGCAACCGCACGCGCGGACGCAGCAGCAGCAGGCACGGGCAGCGAAGCACGGGGGTAGGCGCAACAGCACGCTCGGGGGCACAACAAGCCAGCAGGCGCAGCAGCAGCATGCGGGTACGCGGGCGTCCGGGCGCTAGCATAGCCCCTCTTAGTTAGGCCGCTTTTGAAAACTCAAGTCTCCTTAGAATCCATGATTTTTTTCAGGGTTGAATAACTCATTGAGTTATTTAAGAAGTGTTTTCCATTCCTATGTGCCTTCCCCTTGCTTGTGAATCTATTCTATCGTGTCTTGTATTCTGAATAACTATAATCTATGGTCGGCCGCCCATGCTCCTCGAAGAACACGTAATGGAAATTCTAGATTTCTGGTGTTGTAAGAAGGATTGAAAATATTGTTTTCAAGGATAGAGACAAACCGAGCAGCTTCGGTTGCTTGATGTAGCTGTTTTATATGGAATCTCACATATATTCAATCATGCCGAGGTCAGAAAGTGTTCTTATCATCCTTCTTACCTCAGTTCTGACTCTAACCTTAGTCATTCTAATATAATCCAGATACATTTTGGTTAGGGAATGGAGATGGACCTCCTGCCCCTCGTCCATTTGGTGATCTGATTCTCACAATGTGTTGGCAACTACTACTTGGAAACTAGGAAGGGGCATAAGAACCAGTGGTGAAAATTTATAGGGAAATCAGTGGAAATTTGATTTTAGTTACGATCACTTGTTTGATTCATGGAGGTAAATAAAAGGAGAGGTTGGAGAGAAAATACATCTCTCGTCTGGTGAAAAATTATAAGTCATAATGAACTATGAGGGTACATTTAAAATATCCAGTTTAGCAGTTGCCAAGAAACAAAGATGGCACCAAAAAAAAAAGGTGGTGAAAGTGATATAACCTAGTATCTCGTATCTACCCAACAGTTCAACTTAATTCATTAGTCATTACAAGAGGATCACAACAAACTGAATCGGCCTGGTAATGCTCTATCAAACGATATTTACAGTCAGCCAAGACTACCACAGGAAAGGGAGTTTGCCACCAGTTATAGTCACCAACCACTTTATCTTTCTCCCAGGCTTCGTCGGAGAACAGTCTTTAGACCCTTCCCTATCACTAACACAAACTCACTCTACAACGCCCATTACAAAGCACAATCAGAAGCTGCAGACCAGCTTATACCATGATTATGAGCTCTTTATCCAAAACTACTTCCTGCTTATAAAGCCAGCCTGGGTTGTTGGTTTGCACGCATATTATTGCGCCTCATCCTCAAACCCACGTCCTCTTCCTGATCTCGCAGGACAAGAGCTCGGTCCTGGTCATCTGACCCTATAGTTGCTCCAGATTCACTTGGCTCGGGTGAGTGCGAGTCCTCGCCAAAGTTGTGCAGCCTCCGGCCAATCAGATAGCGGTCATCCCTGATGGAGTTGTGGAGGTTGGTGAACCAGACATGGAATCTCTTGCCACAAAAGAAGAGTGCGCTGAAGATCAGGCATCCAAGCCAGGCAAAGCGGTACACTGCTGAGTTCACTATGAGTGGGTAACCCAGCACCGGGAAGATGCCCCTTGCAAGGACGTATGGGACACAGAGAGCTGTAAGGAGTTTGGTGACAATCGGCATTATAATTTCATGGAGGACCCACAGACCCCTTAAACGGGAGAAGCCATCATCTCTAACTCTCTCAAACTTTGACCTCCAGCTTTCATCAACCAAAGGTGCCATCTGATCCAACATAACCTGGAAAGTCTCATAGAAGGTTGGTCAATGTACTCAATCCTATTCTATGCAAATATCCAAATAGGTAACTAACCTATAGAAACAAGATTGATAAGTAGCTGGGAAATGAATAGTGAGGACACAAGAATCAGAGATCTATAATCTTACCAGTCTAGTCCATATTTTCAAGAATATTAGCCCCAGTGCCCAATCCTGGTACAATAGGAAGACAGGGCTCTCATCAATAGGCACCCTCATGGGTACGATGACCAGCAGCTCAAAAAGGAGTCCAATCAGCACAGGAATAACAAAGATCTGAAAGAAAAGATTGACGCTGCTGTTTAGATCCATAATAACAATGAGTCACATAGAAAACAGTACTACCGCAAATCAGAGAACTCCCACAAGTTCAAAAGGGGGATAGTTGAAACAGTAGAAGTTCATTCTAGAAGAATTACCCATATTGACAAGAGAAAAGAGCTCTTCAAAACAATTGAGCACCACTTGCAGATCTGTTGTACCAGAAATCCCAGCTGTCGTGATCTGATGTAATCAATCGCATATCTGGTCCCAGCTGCCGCACTCCAGAGAATATAGTACCCAATGCTAAAGGAGAACAGATCTGATAGAGTTCCAAAAGGTGTCAGCAAACGTGTTATACAACTGATCTCGTTATTCATAAACATGAGGTCATATAACATCAATTCAGGAAACAGAATTCACATGCAGATTACCATTGCACTTGATGCCATGTGTGATTGGCAGGCGGGGAACAGCCTCAAAAACCAGACGGCCAAGCGAGATAGGAATAACTATCATTCCAGCATTGAATATCAGTAGTGTCATCCATGCCAGTACAAGCAAGAGCACGATCCGAAGCACAAAGCCATACCTTAAAGATGGGAAAAAGGTCAGATAACAAAACCATAGTTTATTATGTTGATATACTCAGTAAAATACTCTCGAGTATTTGTTGTAAACATGGATCATTACTCAATTATGTTGATATATAATCTATGTGCCAAATTTGATTCAGAAAATTTGTGCAGATAATTGGACCACAGCTGTTTTCAGTTTTTTTTTTCCTAAACAAACTCAGTTATGTACTTATGTTCAAAGCTGTTTGGTTATTTTGATAGTGTAATCTGTGTAGTTTGCAAAATTCATGGAAAGATAGGCCATAGGTACTTCTTTTCCACAAATCTAGCGATTATACTTACTCAGAGTCTCCCTGATCATCTACATCAGATTCTTCAGTGGCATCATTTGCTTCATTTGCATTTCCCCTGCCATTATCTTCTGCGGCAACATGTTGTATCATGCGTTGTTCGACCTGTGGGGCAACCATTTCCCGCCCACCATGTCCCCTGTCTCTTCTTTCTGCCCTGCCATTCCAATTTTCCTGCCCACCGTTTTCTTCAGGTTTTGGCAGCAAGAAATCGGTTAAGCTAAGGGCCCAACCAACCGCAGCAAACCAATGATGTAAAAGAGATTTAATGGTTGCACGAGGCTTGAAATGCTCAATAGCGAATGGTATGCATATTTGGAACAGAAGGACATCAACTGGAATCTCAGTAAACGGGTCAAATATGCTGCAATTCCACAGGAGGCAAACAACATTTAGGAATGGAATTCCAAATGACAAAAAAAAAGCGGAATATATGTTGGGTAAGCTAACTCACGTGATGTCCAGAGGAAAAATTGAAGGAGCTACTCTCATGGCCAGTTTTACAGGTAAGAATACCAACATGACAATCAAACTTCCATACACTGCAACTGACAAAAGAACTCGCCGGGCATGCTTATGCACAGGATCGTCAATCAAATCCCTAAATGGATTGTAATTTGGATCAGCAGGGTCCCGCAGAAAATAAAGAACTCCATTGCGCAGCACCTACCACAATAAGGTAAAAAGAAAGTGAGATCAGTGGGACGTAAGAGAATTTAAATGTTTTGAGTGCTGTTGCTCGAAATATCAAGTGGCTGAGCAATACCCCTCGAAGAAGGCTGACAAATATGCTTATTTGGAGCATATACACAATCCCAACTAGCCAATGGATAGATGAGCTCGCCAAGGGTGATATAGTAAAGAATTCAACTCTCTGCGCAATTGTTGTGCCCAACATCTTTAGAGTGCAAACATCAAGCCACCAACCACACATGAGAGGAAATACACCAAGCTCAATGACCAGAAGGAATGCAACTTTGACCATAGTCATAAGGTGCTTCATTCCAGCAAAGAACTGCCTGCATAGAGAAGGGATGGCCTCTAATATAGTAGCTATACCATAGAGTCTTCCGATGGTGAAACGTTCTCCCCTGGCATATCGAAGTAAAGCCAGCGATCCAATGTACAAAAATACAAGACAGAAGATGAACATGTATCCAACAGCAAGAGTTGTCAAATCCGAAAGGTAAGATGAGCCAATTGTTGTTCCTTTCATCAGACTGCTCTTCCCAGTGCCTTGAATTACACTAAGACCAGTGGCATTTATCTTCAAGGATTGAGTAACAACCTCAATCACATGCCCGATAACACCTTCATTATTACTGTCAGAAGAAAAATTCTTCACAACATTAAGTGCGCTCTTCAATGTATCATTAGCTATAGAAATAGCCGTTTCTGTGAAGGGCATCATTTTTGCCAGCATAGGAGTAGAAGCTGAAGAGAAAAACCATGATAGATAGTACAGGACAATCCTTCCCAATGAGAATGGAACAAAGATCACAACAATGAGGAATATAGCATTGCTGGCCAAAACCTGGAGAAAAGACATTCCTGTCAGTGTTTCGAAATATAAGAGATGTGACTGTAATAAAGGTTGGAAAAGAACATGCAATTTACTAGCAAAAAACAATAAAAAATTTATGGTAATAACTATGAAAGTACATTCAACTATGAATCTGATGATGCAGTGTAACAAAATTTTATCAAGCTGCTCTTGTGCCAGCCACTTTCATTTCATATTTGATATGAATTTTTTTAAAACCAAAACTTGGGTAAATGATCTTAATTATCACCAATATGATATTCAACATAAAAGCTCCTTGAAACTCTATTTCAAAGGGCCCTACTAGTAAGACTCCTTATCACTAAATTGGACATAATAATTACTTCCTCCATTCCAAATGTTGTAGTTATAATATTCTCTAGTCAAATTTCTCCAACTTTGACCGTATTGTTAGAAAAATACTTTCATTAGATCCAAAATAAAATGTCCTTATGGTGCATTTATTTGGTGTTGTAGATGTTAACACATCTTTCTGTAAACTTGGTCAAAGTTATAGAAGTTTGAATTAGGACAAAATAAAAATGGCCTGCAATTTGGAACAAAGGGAGTGGAAGAGTTCTCAATGTTTTGCAGTAGCATGGCAACACAACTCTGAAACTCAAAATAGTTATGCCAACACATGTAGATCTACCAAAAAAAAGTATTGTAGGAAAAATAGTACTCACTGTTATTGCGTTCTCAACCAAGTGGAAGACAGGGCCTTGCATACCAACAAGTTCATCAAAAGGAACGTCCTCTGCACCATCTGCGTCATCCAGACCATCAAGCATCTGCTCAACCTGAGCCTCAAGTCGTTCTAATCGAGCAGCAACATTTTCAGCATTCCTCCTCAGAAGTTCACCAGGACCAATTCCTTGGGCTTCTGCTAATTCATCAATATTTCCATCTGCAGGAACCCTATTATTAGGACCAGCTAGCCTCCTGACAGCCCGAGCACCATGCCTTTCACGGCCTCCATCATCCCTCTCAGCATCATGTCCACCAAGTTCACGCAAATGCCTTATGTAGTCCCGTAATGAGGTGGCTCCGAGAAATACAAGGACAATGATAGCTGAGAGAAGGAACCCATGAAGGCAATCACTAAGGATCAACTGAGCACTGATGTGACTGAGGAACAGCCTTTGTGCTTCACCAAGACTTCTCACAAATGTTAACCGCCATATCCAATAGGTAATGAACGGGATAATCATGAGCCAAACTGAGAGAACAAAGGCAAGCCGAAGGATGAATTGAAACACATGGCATGCTTTCATTCCAACACCAACTATCAGTTCCTGGAAAGGAAGTCTTGTCGGAGCATTCTCAGCGTACACGGGTGAGAAGGAGAATGCGTGTTTACAGACCTGCAGTGCACATATGCATAAATCAGAAATTATCTAGAGAAAATGGGGTGAAGACAAACAAGACACACACATCATCATCGTCATGAGTATATTTTTTCCTTTGCAATACAAGACATTACTACCCAGCCGTAGAGTTGTGCTTGGAACCACCAACTAAAACTTGTTCACTCATTTGCCCTAGACTAACAAAATGAATTATTCAAGAGGAGGTTCGTTCTAATGATTCCAATCCTAGAATTCCTCCAATTTTTTCATTTGTTCCGAAGGTGGCCTAAGAGAAGATAAGGCAACCGAAACTGCAAATCACATGTCAATACCAAGTCAATAGTCTCACTGCTAAGAAGCACAAGCAGACGCTGCAGGTTAACAGAATTATTTTTTTGATGAAACTGGAGGGGGTTAACAGAATTATTATGCCTCTGAAAATACTCTGAACCCACAACAGCAGCGGAGCATTATGAAAATACCTTTGCTAGCTGAATAATCATCAAAACCATCCAATTGTCCTGATTCTCAACCCTAATCCCCAAATTCTAGCAACTGAAAAGGCATAAATAATAGCCCTATCCATTATGAAAACCTATTAACATAGTTTTGACCCAATCTACAAAGAAACAGCACCCATAACGCCAGCTCAACGTTCAATCGATCGATTCCACCACGCAATCGAACTAATCAATCCCTAAAGCAACGACCCAGCGGCGTCCCTATCCGCGGGGTGAGGGCAGGGGCGGGGGGCAGTTTTATTACCTCGCACTGGCGCGAGTTGCTATGGTCGAGCCACTGGAGGAGGCAGTCCTGGTGCACGAACTTGATGCTGCCGCTGCAGGCGCACGGGTAGCGCAGCGGGTGGTCCTCGTCGCCGCGGTTGCGGCAGATCCGGCACACGTCCCCCTCCTCCTCCTCCTCGTCCTCCTCCTCACCGTGCGGCGGCCGCGGCTCCTCCGGCAGCTCGCCCGCGACGGCCCGCTCGGCGATCTCCGCCATGGCTGCCTCGATGGGGCAGCGGCGGCGAGGTTAGCCGCGTTCGATCGATCGCCCGGGGGGGACGCGGATAGGAGATGAAGGCGGTGGTGGGAAGTTGCAGCGAAAAGAGGAAGAAAAAACGTGGGTTTTTTTTCGTAGCCTCGTTAATGACGCGCTGGTGACGACTGACGAGGCGATGGCGGTCGGCTTAACGGGTCTCGATGGGACGGATATGGTGGTGTGGGTCGGTTTGGAGATCCGAACTTCTCTAGAGTGTTCAATTTATCAAGCCCGGCCTATTGGGTCTACACCGCTTTTTAAAAAAGAAAAATACGGAGCAAGTGTAGGTTTTTTTTTTCCACTTTTCCTATACTACACTCGCCTGAAATCTCTGTTAGCTTCAGGCGACGCTGCGTCCGTTGATGGAGCTTGAAGATCCGTGCGCTCTGTTGGGTTTGTATTGGAAAACGAACGTGATCCACTGGAAGCCAGACCCGCTAACACCGAACAGACCGGGCATTTGCATTTCGGAGTTTCTCGAGCTTGTCGCGGGACGGCGACTCTTGTGGCGAACTACGCGCTCCTCCCAGTCGAGCCGAGTCGGAGCCTCCCCTTCGCTGATTCGGAGGCTCAGTCGCCTCCGCCATTCCTTGAGATCGGCACCTACCTGCGTTCACCGCACGCTCCATTGAGGTTTGTTGCTTGAAAATCCCTTGTTGCTGCTGATTCGATTTGGTCCTCTTTGATTTTGTTAGTGGTTTCGGTTTGGATTGCTTGTAAGCAGTGGATTCGTAGCTAAGTTGGGCATTGCTGCTTGCTCATTTGAGTTTAGGGGTTGGCTCAGATGTTTTTTCAGTGTGGTGTGGCTTTGTAGATCTGGTTTTGGATGATGTGGTTCATGTAGTAGTTGTTCCCGTTAATTAGGTTTTGCTTGTCTAGGATTTCATTGGTACGTGGGTTGGATTCGTAGTTCATTTGCCGACAAGGCACAAGAGACTGCGACCTTGTCTGACCCAAGTGGCATGCTGCTGCCGTTGAATCTGACATTGAACAGATCCAATGCAGTTTTAGTGTCGTTGTCCATGACAAATTTTCTATCTTACTAGGTTCATGAAAACTGGAGGGGTTCCACTTCCATCCATCCCATATCTGAACATGGTATTCTGAACATGCAGTCTCGTTTCAGAGCAATCGGTGTCCTGATTTCGGACAGGGACACCAAGAAACTGCATCCAGTTTGACCTCCCCTGTTTGCTAGAGAACATAAACTGTCCAAGAAGGTAATGAAGCTCGATCTGCTTTCTTCTGCTCCGCTGTTTTTAGTTGTTCCTTTTTTGTTGTACCTTACTGCCGAACAAAGCCTCAGAGCTTGACTATCAGGCTAATATTGTTTCTGCGGATTAGAAAACATTGAAGGAATTAGCGCACATTTCAATACATGCATGCACTCTTCGATATTCTTTGATGTGTTTCTATCTAGAGTTTTAGCTTCAGGTTCTTGTCATTAGTCTCTTTCTGAAGTAACTTGTGCTGTGCGATCATTCCTGAATTCTACTGATCTGGTCCAGTCATAGGCCAGTTTTGATTGCAGTAAGTTCAAAGTGCAGCTTTCAGACATTGAAACAAATAATAGCTTCCTTTTCCAACCGCATCACTGGTCTGGATTTATACGTGAGTACACCCATATATCTTATCAGTTGCCAATTAGCAACTGCTGCGTCGGCGAACAAATCACCAGCAGTCCAGCACCCTAGCCCCTAGGTGATAACAGTTGTTTTCTTGCTCAACATAATTTGCTCTCAATATGAATGCGGGCAGATCTCTTGGTCGGCCATTATTCTGTGTTGCAAGCTTTTAATTTTCTAAAAACTGAATGCATGTGACGTGGTGTTTGTTTTTTTCCTAAAAATTGAATGCCCTCCTTCTCATGATCTGAAGGTATCTCAAATAGATGAACTCTGCTGATCCAAAAGCTCAAATAGATAAAGGCATCTGAATGTTGCAGTCATCAGCTTAGGTGTTATATATGTAGCTTAACTTTTTTTTTTCTGAAAACTGAATGAGAACTATTGCAAGTTCTTTGCACTCTGCATGTTTGCTTGTTTGAAAATGGCTGCTTGTGTTCATTAACCAAAAACGCGAAAGTGTATGTTTGAATGTGTTCTTGGAACAGTACTATAGGCATGAATATGATGTACAAATAATTTGACATTGACATTAACCATTAGGTGGCCACACATCATTGTTTTTTTACCATAAGGAGCCTCATCTTTCAGTTCTTACTGAATATACAGATTTATCTAAATTTTGATTGTTATTCTGCTTTTGAACCTTTTAGGTTGTGCACAACAGGACTTCCTAGCAATGTCACCGTTGAGGTTATGTCACTGTTGAGGTTGGGGATATGTCTTTCCACCTTCACAAGGTATTGTGCTTTTTTTCTGTGGATGTCTATAAGCCATTAAGTATGCGCTTCCTGTTAATGAGTCCTAGAATTAAAACTCTTTAAAGCTTTATTTATTTTAAGTCAAGAGCTATAAAATTTTTATTTATGAGGATACAAGTGGAATCACTCGCCTTGTGGTGAGACTAATTCCCTAGTTACTCTATTGGTTGCATGCAGGAGAATGTACTTGCTCCCATCTGAAAAAGGACTGAGATGAAAACATAGAGGTGACAGGCACTTCGGTTGTACAGCACAAGCTCACAACCATCGGCTAGTGCCGCTGCAAAATTACTTGAAGCCATCCAGATATTGATCTTGGTCAGTCATATGCTTCTTTCATTTGCCCATTTTCAATTTTAGTGGCACACTGTGTCATATGCCCAGCATTGAAAATATATTTCTGGCAAAACGTAGTATTGTATGGTTTTAATCTTCTTTTCCCTGTAGATCATCTTGCATCAATATTGTTCCTTGTGTATTCATGGCAAAGACTCGAGTTAGATTGTTGGCCTATACTGCTTGAGGAGGTCCAGGCAAAGTATGAGATGAATGCTGCAAAGGTGAGTTTATATTACTGCCAAGCTCATTTATTTATTATTGCTTGATTTTTGGTTAAACAGAATATTGTTGTACTTGTGCAACTATGATTTCCATTGCGATCGTTACTTACTCAGACTTCTGATATTCCAACAGCTGAGGATTTATCTATTATCAGAAGGTGTATGTATATTTTTTTTCTCTCCCTTCCTACAAACGTATATTTTCTCTAATGCAAAAGTGGTGTGCAGATTCAGTGTTGATGAATTTTGTCAAACATCAAGTCTTAGAGAATACAAGAGACGCTTGCATATTCTCTTTGCCTTCCATGGTGAGATTTCTGCTGGTGCTAGCATGGGTGGTTATTCAAGGTGAGATAAAAACTTGATCTATATTGTTTGCTTTGTTTAAGTTAGTTCAGTGTAGCTGTTGGAATTATTTTGCTTTTTCCACTATAACTAATTTTTCTTATCCTGAAAATAGTTTTTTTTACATTTGTCCACTCAGACAGTACTGCGGTGAAGAAAATCCAGAATATTTTGTACAATGTGTTTGGCTACTACATGCAGTTTTTGTCACTATAAGTCACTGTTGAATCTATGTGCAGTATTTCTGTTTCTTTTGTCCACGGCTGGTTCTGATAAAATTTCCAACCTCAAGTGTTCATGGGAAAATTGAAGAAGGTAAAAAAACCATTGAGGAGTTGAAAGATCACGTCAAGCTTTACAGCTGGGAGCAAGCGCCATAGTAGTGCTTCTATTGAAAAATTTAAAAGGACTAGGCAAAAGATTTTTAAGCTTCTGCATCGGTTCCTGTAATGTGAAACCAAACAAAATATATTGTGACTGAAACCCTTGGTGTTCCTTTACTCTGCTGCCCAAAAGAAAAAGAGCTTTTTTTATAATTTTTTCTCTCTGTTACTTCCAGTTGGGAGATGAGCTGGCTGCACCAAATCCATTGTTCTTGGAGCAGTCATATGATTCTGTACATTTACTACAGGAATTGAACTCGTAGAAGATGTGCAAGGTGTTAGCATCAATCATTCCACACTATTGAGCACAGATAACTGGAAGCACGTAAATCAGCAATATTTCAAATGCTTGGTCAGTCTATCCGCTTGTTTCACTGGCCACTATTTTTTATGAGTAATTGCTCCTTACTTGTAGTGAGACTATGACTTGGTTCATAAGGCTTGTGTAGCTTGATCCACCCTGTGATAGAATTGTAATTGTAGTTACACAATTAAAACATTCAGTTACACAATTGCAATCACCAACAATGTAAATTGCAGCTATTGGGCACTGTAATTGTGGTTCTCAGCATATGCAATTGTAGGTCTGAATATAATTTAATTTAAGCTTATAACATCATGTTGATTGCATAAATTACATAAATTAATTGGCCACCTAAATTGACCGCATGCTCCTTTTCTTGTGATTTGTGCTAATTCACCCTTTTTGTTTTGTTTATCGTGGTTTGTGCTTGCCGAAGCTAAGTTTTTGTCCTTGTCCTTTCATAGAAAAAATTTGTCTCTTGTGATTTGTGCTAACACTTAATGAACTTTGTTAATTATGATTTGTGCCAAAACACATCTCATTTTTGTCCTTGTCCTTGCACATCAATACAATACAGACTCCAGAAGCTAAGCTCCTCCTTGTTATTTTCTGTAGGAGTTTTTCTATTTCTGTGCATGATATTTGCTCATGATATTTTCTCTACAAAAGTGTGCCAGTGTGATCTCCAATAGCTGGAGCTGCTTATGGCCGCTCACTCGCATGCAAGAATGGTTGCAGTAGCATGCTAGTAGGATCTGCTTGTATAGATGAGATTTGTATTCTTTTTAGCTTAGCACTTTTTCTACTAATTTTCCATTAGTACTTAGGGAATCCTCATTACTTATTGATTTGTACTGATTAAACTATGGTCTTTTCATTGGTGATGTGATCATTCTTAGGGCCTGCATTGATAAGCAGGTTGGATTAGTGGTGTAGATGTCACCCAAGCTATTTAGTTACTTAGTGTCGGGTTCATCAAGCCGGGGTCCCCAATAGGACCGCTTCTCCGCAAACTCAGCCCAGCAGGCGGCACAGCGACAGCACGCGTCTGGGCCGGTCTAGATACACAACGACAGGCCGAGACCATGATCCGACCGCTAACCGACGCCCTCGACCAGAAGGCCTGGTTGGCGCTCCGACCAGGAAGGCTGGCCGAGACCGCAGTCCAACTCCAACCGAGTTCCCCGACGGGGAATACGCCAGATCTACTCACGCCGCACTTTCCCGACCAAAATGGTCGGTGCCGACTGGGGACGACCGACTGGGGACGCCCGGTCGGTGTGGGCCTAAGGAGCAGGCGGAGCAGCTAAAGGGAACATGCCAAGTCAACCGCAAAACCGAGGAGGTACGTACATTGCCATGCCCTACGCACATGCTGGGCGGTGCCGTTGTGTCGTATCAGGCGCACACTATGCTGCATGCCTGTTGAGACGGAACTTGAACCAGGATAAAGTGCGGCGTCGTCTGCCGCACCAGACGAACAGATAAAGTACGACGTCGTCTGCCGTGCCAGGCGACTACTGTGCAGCCTGCCAGACGCTACAGCATATGAACAGGGATGGCGACGGCGGCCCTCCCATACCCGGAGGCGTGGGCAACCAGACTAGGCAGCACCAGTACTCACTCTCTCTCTCTCTTCTAAGATCATCCTGTTACTTCTGTTTTCCCCTTTACACTGGTGAGATTGTTTTTCTTGGTGATTGCGCGGTCATGTATTGGGTATCTGCTTCCTCAATGTGGTAACTTGTTTGTCATTGTGCGTAAGGTATCATAAGGAACCTTGGCATAGAAAATGGTGATCGAGCAGCATGCTAGGGCCATCTGGAGGTGTGCAAGTACTTGATCGAGGAACTAGGGTGTCATCCAAATATGGCTGCAACTGGAGGATCATGTTAAGGTTCTTTCTACCTCTTTTGTGCTTTTGGAAATTGTATTCTCTCATTGTGTGAGCCTTTGGCATCCGATAGTATGAGATATGTAAATTGTTCTCTCATATGTGTGGTTGTATTCTAGTTTGTCATTCTTTTTATGTACACCATTCTGTGCTGTTTAATCGTACTATCAGCAGGCTCCACATTCATGAGCTGGATTTTGTATTTATATACATATACAGTATAATTGCATTAACAATATGGAGTATTTGCACTATTTAAAACGTGCAATTTTCATGTTCTTGTTTTGTAATTTTGAAGATCATATTCATTGTGTATTTTTTTACCGAGAACATCTCATTATGTGTGAGTAAATGTTCGCTTGCTCGTATACGATCGTGGATTATAAGCTGGAACAATATTTTTCTCTCACACTAAACGAGCTAGCAGTAAATAATCCACGATCGTTTACGGCCTGCCGAAGAGGCTGGTAGTAATTTCTATCAATATAATGCATTACACTTAATTTGCATCTAAGATTGTGCAAAATCTAGCAACATCTAAAATAGTTGGATGCACTGAGCTAAACAAATAAAATGGTTAAGAGAGTGGACATTCATTGGCTGCTACGGCAGCAAAAGGATTAGGTCGATATATGGAGCTGTAGAATAGTTGTGATTTGTGGCCATACAGGCTACATTTTTGTGATTTTTGCAGTGGTAGAATAGAAATTGTACTCTGGTAATTTTGATTTGTGACAGAGTTTCTTTCTACAGCGGTAGAGTTGTTATTTTGTCAGTAAGCTTGTACGTGTTTACTAGGCTAATAGTTGCATTCCGGCCCAAACGAGCACCAACTTCAGTTAATGGGTATCGGTTTATCCACCCGTTAAGCTTTGGCGGGCCTGGTAACACCTGATGTCCCTAACGGGTTTATTTTCGCGGACCCGTTATGAGTGGCTGCGTACAGAAACAACTGCAACAGAATCTGACCGTTGGATGTAGATCTGAAGGCTAGGAGATGTCGCCTGAAATGAAGCTACATTTCAGGCACCTGAAATATAGCAAATCCCTTTTTTTCACATAGACAATCATTTTCCAAGTGAACGACTATATTATCGGGATGAAAACGTTCCAAAACGATTGATTTATACAAACAAAAATATCTTTTTGTTTCAAGTATGGTTCATTTTTTTATCCTTTATGATTATGAATAGTATCTAGAATACTTTTCTTATTTTTTTCATATAAACTAATGTTGTGACTTTATAGTTAGACAAATGGCGTGGCCAGCGTCCGGACGTCTGCACACTAGCCTCCGTCCAGACGCCCGCGCTTGCCCTGCCTGCTGCGCACGCTGTTGCGTCTGTCCATGCCTGTTGTGCTTCCCGCAAGCGAGGGGAATCTTAAGGTTAGAGGTTAACTAGCTCATCTAGGTTCTCAATTTTCAAAATCAGTGTTATTTCGAATTCCCTGGTTGATAACAAACAGTTTAACTTCGACCTGTTCGTAAACTGATTTAGACAGAACAAGCCATTAACTTGCTGATTTTGATAAGCAAAAGATGGAACAGAAAAACTTGACCAAGGTAACAACTAGTGTGCACACAGAGTGCAGAGCAGATGAGATTGAAGCCACAGATAGAAGAGACCATCACGCGCATGCTATTACGCCTACCTGACGTTTGTGCGGTCGTCAGGTAGGGTTTTTCCACGCGAGCTCAAATTGTCACGATGAGATGAAGGGAAGGGAGGGGAGGGAAGGGAAGGAAAGGTAGAGGAAAGGAAAGGCCAAGGCCAAGGCGTGCCGTGCGAGGTAGGAGTCAAAGCCTTGCAACAAGCTGTTGTCCGTAAGCCACCGGCACCATTGCAACATGTGTAACATTAGATTTATTTTTAAAACATCCAGATGAAAAATTGCAATATAAGTCTAAAACAGATTAAACACTTGAAATATGCTCTTGAAACATGCATGCGAAATGTAGCCACTGCAACATGTGCAACACCAAAAACTACTTTTAAAACATCCAGATGAAATATTTTCAACATACGTCAAAAACACCTGAAACACTTGAAACATAAGTTTGCAACATGTGTATTTTGTCATTACAACAAATGCAAACATCCTAGATATACTGTTGCAACATATAGATAAAACACAAAAGTTTGAAACAAATTGAAACACAACGTTCGCTTGCGAGGCCACGACCTACCTAGTGGCGAAATGCGTAGATCGGCGAGGAGTACAAGGAGCGGATGGAGGCCACCTTGGGAGACAGTGGAGTGGCAATAGCGAGCCCTAGTTGAGCAGGGAGGCCCCATGAGGAGAGACATCTCCTAGGTCACCCCCGATGTCGTGGGCTGCTCCGGCACCCTCGCCGCCGCTGACAGCACATATACCATCGGAGCCGCCCAAGCAGCGACGACATGGGGGACGGGACGTGTAACACCCTAAAATTTACCTCTTTTGAAATAGAGTTAAAATGATTTATTTATGAATCTTGTGCACATGAAATATAGGAAATAAAAATTTTCATTAATTTAAAATTCAACATAAGGTAGTAACATGTGTGAGCATACATGCTGCTGCATCTTATTCATTGTGATGAATAGTGTTGATCCAAACTCCAAAGTAATTTGGACTGTTTTTGAAAAGGGTTTGAAAATGGCTTTGAAAATAAAAGAAAAGAAAATTAGAAAATAAAAGTATTTCAAAAGTTGTAAAGTTTATCTTGGAAAGCCTAATAGAATTGTCCATTTTTATTGAATGGGAAAGTATATTTGAAACCATACTCGAATTGGTTTTGAATTTAGCTTAGAATTGGAAGACTAGAAAAAGAAAAGGAATTGGAAAATGTAAGAACTTAAAAAGTTTATTTTTGGAAATTTACCAAAATTGCTTATATTTGAGATGAAAGGTATGTTCAAAACTCTATTTGAATTTGCATTTAGTTTACTTTTGAATTGGCTTTGAGTACTAAATAGGAAAAAGATTTTGAATTGGAAAAATATCCCTTCTTTCCTTTTCAGCCTAGCTCCAGGGAATCGACCCAGCCTTTCTCCTCTCCCTCCCGCGCTCAGCCTGCCCGGCGGCCCAGCCGCATTCCCCCTCCCTTCTCCTTTTCCAGCGCCCAGTTTTTCTTCCTTTCCTCCCGCGCTGGCCTGCTCCGCGGCCCAGCTCGCACGTCTTCGCCCGCACGCGCTTCTCGCCTCTCAGCACGCTCACACGGCCCAGCTTGGCGCCCCGGCCTGCTTGGCCTTCACCCGCATGCTCCCGCCGCTCTCTTTCTTCCCCTCTCACTGCACTCCTGGCCCCATCCGTCAGCCGCGCCTGCCTTCTTCCTTTCCTTTCTTCCCCGACGCCTTCCTTCCTTCCTCACCGCCGATGGCGCACGCCCGTATGGAAATCCGCCGCGCCGACGCTCCTACAAGGCAAGCCGACCGCGCCCGTTCGGCAAGCGGCCAATCAGCCCCGCTCCCCTTCCATCCACGCAGCACCCCAGGCCTATAAAGCCCCCAACCGAGCGCCTCCCTTTCTCCTTTCTCCATTCGTCTCTCCAGCCACCACTGCCGCCGTCGACCCCGCCTCCTCGGAGACTCCCTGGACGCCGCGCTCCACTCCAATCGACTCACAGTGAGCTTCTCCTCCCCCCTGTGCTTCCAGTTAATCATATTGCCCACTAGAACGCCGCATCCGCAAGCCCCGAGCTGCCGGCCATGGCGCCACTGCAGGAAACCGCCTCGGTTTGTTCTCTGTCCTCATTTTTGGCGCTCCGTTGAGTTCGCGAGGACCTGCGCTTCACGTACGTCCTTTTGGCTTCGACCGAGGAGGTCCGGAACGCCCCCGACGCCCGCCGCCGTGCTCGGCTCACCGCCAGCCATGGTGCCCTCGCCGGAGGCACTGTGCAGCGACGGGTAATCACCCGATCCCACCTGCGCCATCGGATCTATTTTGAACGGCCATGATTAGATACCCCTTCGGGTTAAGTGACCGGTCCACCGTGGGCCGTAGACCCGTTCCACCCCACCGCGTCAGCCGGTCCACTGAGCCACGTGGTGAACCGCACCAACCCTATGCCGCCACGTGTCAGCCCAGTCAGCAGCAGGGTCAACCGCAGTCAAAGCCGCGCCTGTTTTACAAAATAGCCCCTCGATTTTTAGTGAATCAACCCGCAGTCCTGATTAGTTCAAAATAATTATTTTTCGGTCCTGATTTTATTCGTTTAGGACCCTGTAAATTCCAGAAATAGTATGCCCAGTCCAAAATACATTTAAATTCAGATTTCTAATTGTTTTAATTCAAATTTGAGTTCAAATATTTACAGAAATGCCACTGAATCTCATTTCATGCGTAACTTTTGCGTTTTAAATCCGATTTCATCCGTTCGAATTGCGTTAGGATCGTATTTACGTTTTCTACATGTTTATACAACTGTTAGGCATGTTTTCAACACTTGAAATTCATGGGTAGATTTAATCTATTATTTCACTAAAGCAAAACTTGTTTAAATCATAACTTATTCATTCTAACTCTGAAATAGTCCGTTCAAGTTGCATTAGATTCGTAGTGACGAAATCTACACATTAGTAATAGTGTTTACTATATTGATATTTCTGAAATAACATGGTTTAAATCATATCTTGATTAATAATTATGCAACTGAGTTTTATACATAAAATATGATTTGTTTTACTTTTGTTTTATAATTCAAATCTAAAGTTGACTTAATATAATCTATATTATTTATAAATATCTTTTGTATATGAATTCATATAGTTAACGAAGCCTATAGTTTCTTTTCCACGTGTTAAGCAAATCTCTCGGTAGTTGTAACTTTTGAACCATAGTTTCAATTTGCGTGCTTCTCGCGACTGTGTGTTCGTAGTGATACGTAGAATCGTATATCAATCTCTTTTACTTATTTTTCTATGATTGGTGTACTGTTCTGATATAGATGCGACTGTATGCTATGCATGTATGTGTATGGATATTCGTGTGGTGTTCTACGATTACGTCTAGTCGGTGAGATACACGTGGTGATCCAGAAGAAGAAGAAAGACATCAAAGAATAAAGCTTACCGAAGGATCGGTGTGTAAGGCAAGTATAGCATGGGACTATCCTTGTTACTTATTCACATTTAAACACTTAATTCATATTGCATGTGTCTACCTTGATGCCAAATAGGATATCCTCTTGTTCCTTGAAACCTTGGGTAATTGCATTGGGATAGTTTTTGATAGTGCTTAACTAAACTATGATCTTGTAACTTGACTAATGATATATGCAATAAACATTAAAACATGACTTTTTAGTAACATGGAACTAGGGGGCTGAAGTGTTTATATGCTTCAGATTCCTCTCCCTAAGGACTTATCTGTAAGTGATCATCCGGGACTTACAGTACAGTTGTGAGGGCCATATGGCTCTGGCTTTAGCTTAGTATGAGGATCTTTTCTAGCTTGTTAGTGGTTACCTTTCAGGCGCGGGGTATGTTTCCTTTGCTGCTGGGAAGTGTGTACCGTGCTGCGATGCCCACGCTTGCCACTCCTAGAGATGGGCCACATACGCCTGGCGGCCCTAACATGTTAGACGAATTCTTTGAAAGGCTTTATAGTGAACCCTGCCGACCTTCCTTGGAAGTGGGTCAAGAGAATAGCTACCTCAGGCGAAAGGGTAAATCACAACTCACAGAGAACGTGTACAAACTCTGCAGAGTATAAAACTGTTATAACAGCCGTGCTCATGGACACGAGCGGCCTTAGACCCTTATGGAATAGAGATGATCACTAATGGATGATGATGCTAATAATTAATCGTTTATGCTATACATTATTCATGTTTACTTGATCATGAGTTTATGGGCTTATGGATAAACTTGTTGCCGCCAATTGCTAAAAAGATGATCTATTAAAGCTAATCGCAGTAAACCAGTGTCAGCCCTTTTTGAGCCTCATGAACCCCATGATATAATTGTTAAGTACGACATGTACTTACACTTGCTTTATTTTTTCTATACATTGGATAAAAATCCCGGATGGGTACCAGATTGCTAGTTTGGAGGAGTTAGGCTTGTGGTCAACCAGTCAGTCGTCCCTGTGAATTTGGAGTCTTCGCCAGAAGATCGGAGTCAACTTTCCGCTATCTTTACTCTGAGGTTATTTTCCTTTTTACTAATACATTATGTAATAAGTATTGTCTTTTGATATTACCCTTATTTGTGGCTATATGTGAGATTTGACTTCCTGGGCTCACATATAGTGTGTATCTGGTTTTGTCTTTAAAACCGGGTGCTACAAAGTGGTATCAGAGCAATGCTGACTGTAGGACACAAGCCTAGATAGAACTGGACGTTTTAGCATGCTTTTATCTTGCTTAGTTCTTGTTTTCTCCCTCCAACCTTGTTATTTGCTAAAATTTATGCTCACTTCAGCCTCTGTCTGTTATGAAAACTTTGTCTCTATTCTCAATCCTCTATCCTTGTCTATATAGATGAATCGTAATGAGGAGACCACCGGTATCAAAGGTCAAGAGGACCAAGCTACGTTGTCCTTGACTGCATTCAACAAGGAGAAGCTTGTAGCTATGCAACAACAAGCACCAGAAGGAATGACTCAACCTAGGAGCTTTCAATAGTGCTTGCCACAAGGTCAAATCAACATACCAAAGGGACCAGTGAAGAGACAAGTAACAGAAGCTTAGAATAATATGAAGTCCAATGAAGATATTGGAAGAATGGCACATGAATGCCATGATCAACCACAGCAGAAGCAGGAACAGAAGGTCTAGAAGAAACAGGAGCAAGGAAGTAAAGCAAAGAGAAACTACATCTAAGGAAGATTGAATAATGTGGATATGACTACCACCCATGGAGCAAAGGAGGTTGTGTATGGTTTCATTTCAGTAAACTTAGCTTCCGCCATAGTGTTGTTTGACCCCAGAGCTTCACATTCATTTATCTCTAATGTGTATGTAATGGAACATAAGATAACTATGCTTCCAATGAGGAGACCAGTGATAGTTAAGACCCCAGAAGGAGAAATGAAGGCAAACCACAAATGCCCAAGAGTTAGTCTTAACATCAAAGGAGTAAAATTTGAAGCAAACCTTATTGTATTAGAGTTAGTAGACATTGATGTCATTCTTGGAATAGGATGGCTATCTGCTTGCAAAGGAGTGATCAAGTATGCCCAGCGTTCAGTGCTTCTAACCGCACCGTCAGGAGAAAGAATCGAGTATGAAGGTATTCAGCATGTACCTGAGGATAATGTGGATAAGAAGAGAAAGGAGATCTCACCAGAGTCAGAATTCGGAAGAAATCAACATTCGAGTTCTATTACATCATCACATCCAGCTCCAATCCCTGGTCAGATAAACTCAGACTCTAAAGTATTGGAAGTTTCTCAAGCTAAGGTTACTCCAGTCTTTCCACATGAGGTATGCATAGATGGGTGGACAATCACCTACACAGAGTTTCAACCCCGAAAGATCAAGCGAGCTAAAAAGCGGTCTAGTCAAACAAAGATGAACTTACAGAATTAGCAAGCTGACAATACTCTAAGCAACAATTCTGTGGAGTATGACATCACTAAGGATCCAGCTAAGAGAAAGTGTTATCATTGCCAGCAGGAAGGACATTATGTTAAATCTTGCCCACAGAAGGATCAACAATTACACCAAGGAAGCAGCCAGAGTCAGATCACTACTGGACTATTACCAGGAAGTGTCAGTGATACCCAACCCAAAAGAAGCTTTTGGTGAAATTGATGAATGAAGAAGTCATGCTAGACTATCCAAGATCCTTAGTTAAGAATTAGGAATTTGTGCCCCTTATGTAATAAAAACAATAGCATCGCAAGTTGAGTCGATAATTGAGTTGTGCATCTTTACTGTCTTGTTGAATTGTCATTATGTTTATGCTTGTTTTGCATCTTTGTAATGATTGCAATGATCTTGTTGGGTGTTCCCGCAATTTCATTTAGTTCATAGGTTTAAGGTATAAGGATTACTGAAATAAATAGTTGGGTTACAATTTTCTTCTGTTTTACCTATCTCGTCTTTGGAGCTGCCTGTATTTATCGGTTCATATCTTTGATTTTGGACGATCAAAAACCCTGAAATACTGAACAACAGTAGACTTCAATCACAAGACGATGCAAGCTATACTTTGGTATCCCCTACTTTACCTTATCTTAAGGGGGGTAGCCAAGTTGAAGAATTGGTAAGATGAAGTATCATATGTTCGAGTTTGCACAGCGGAAATCAGAGTGCGCAGCGGAAGCGTGGTGGTACTCAAGGATGTAAGAGATAATTTAGAGTTTCAATGAGTTTTGGTTAGAAGTCCAAGAAAGGTTTATCCAAGATCATCAAGAATTTTGGTAGAGCTACTGGAAAAGCTTTTAAGTTAGTTTGGATTAAGAGACTTCAGTCAAATGTTTGAAGGGGTCCAAAAGGTCAAAGTAAAACCTGAGTATTAGTTTGTTAGATCAGGACGAGAGCTTTGTATCTACAATAATGCATCTTGTGAAGGTGTAGGATATGTCCTTATAAGCATGAGTTGAACAAACCTGTTATGGAAGTACCATCTTCTTGAAGGTAAAAGTAATATCTAGGAGGATCACAAGAGTATATAGGACATCTTCACCAAGTTAGTCTTTGAGCTTGTGATAACCTCGTTGGAATGAGATTAATTGTGACTTGGAAAAGTGCTATCACTTCGAGAAGCGAAGTCATGGCCGATGCCCTTAGCAACGGAGAATTGTGCTAAGAAGGTTCGAGTGACACTAAGGATTAAGAGTTGTATTCCTAGTTCGAGCAACTTCACCAAGATCATCAATGTTTTGAAGATTGGTGGTAGATTCTCTTTTGGACCAAGAACATAAGGAAGCTTTGTTGGATGGTGAACATATGAGCAAAGAGAATTATAACCTAGTGATTAGGGTTACCTGAGAGTTGTTCAAGGTACCTATCAAAATTTTGGAATTAGTTAGGCAAATTACTTGGAGTAAGGGCAACAGGTAATACAAAGTAATGTGGATCTTTATCAAGACGATGGAACTGCATGAGGAAGTAAAGAAGAATCCAAGGACGGAATATTCCCATATCTTAGTCAACGTCTTCCGAATCTCGAGGACGAGATTCATCTTAAGGGGGGTAGAATTGTAACACCCTAAAATTTACCTCTTTTGAAATAGAGTTAAAATGATTTATTTATGAATCTTGTGCACATAAAATATAGGAAATAAAAATTTTCATTAATTTAAAATTCAACATAAGGTAGTAACATGTGTGAGCATACATGCTGCTGCATCTTATTCATTGTGATGAATAGTGTTGATCCAAACTCCAAAGTAATTTGGACTGTTTTTGAAAAGGGTTTGAAAATGGCTTTGAAAATAAAAGAAAAGAAAATTAGAAAATAAAAGTATTTCAAAAGTTGTAAAGTTTATCTTGGAAAGCCTAATAGAATTGTCCATTTTTATTGAATGGGAAAGTATATTTGAAACCATACTCGAATTGGTTTTGAATTTAGCTTAGAATTGGAAGACTAGAAAAAGAAAAGGAATTGAAAAATGTAAGAACTTAAAAAGTTTATTTTTGGAAATTTACCAAAATTGCTTATATTTGAGATGAAAGGTATGTTCAAAACTCTATTTGAATTTGCATTTAGTTTACTTTTGAATTGGCTTTGAAAACTAAATAGGAAAAAGATTTTGAATTGGAAAAATATCCCTTGTTTCCTTTTCAGCCCAGCTCCAGGGAATCGACCCAGCCTTTCTCCCCTCCCTCACGCGCTCGGCCCACCCGGCGGCCCAGCCGCATTCCCCCTCCCTTCTCCTTTTCCAGTGCCCAGTTTTTCTTCCTTTCCTCCCGCGCTGGCCTGCTCCGCGGCCCAGCTCGCACGTCTTCGCCCGCACGCGCTTCTCGCCTCTCAGCACGCTCGCGCGGCCCAGCTTGGCGCCCCGGCCCGCTTGGCCTTCACCCGCACGCTCCCGCCGCTCTCTTTCTTCCCCTCTCACTGCGCTCCTGGCCCCATCCGTCAGCCGTGCCTGCCTTCTTCCTTTCCTTTCTTCCCCGATGCCTTCCTTCCTTCCTCACCGCCGATGGCGCACGCCCGTATGGAAATCCGCCGCGCCGACGCTCCTACAAGGCAAGCCGACCGCGCCCGTTCGGCAAGCGGCCAATCAACCCCGCTCCCCTTCCATCCACGCAGCACCCCAGGCCTATAAAGCCCCCAACCGAGCGCCTCCCTTTCTCCTTTCTCCGTTCGTCTCTCTAGCCACCACTGCCACCGTCGACCCCGCCTCCTCGGAGACTCCCCGGACGCCGCGCTCTGCTCCAATCGACTCATAGTGAGCTTCTCCTCCCCCCTGTGCTTCCAGTTAATCATATTGCCCACTAGAATGCTGCATCCGCAAGCCCTGAGCTGCTGGCCATGGCGCCACCACGGGAAGCCGCCTCGGTTTGTTCTCGGTCCTCATTTTTGGCGCTCCGTTGAGTTCGCGAGGACCTGCGCTTCACGTACGTCCTTTCGACTTCGACCGAGGAGGTCCGGAACGCCCCCGACGCCCGCCGCCGTGCTCGGCTCACCGTCGGCCATGGCGCCCTCGCTGGAGGCACTGTGCAGTGATAGGTAATCACCCGATCCCACCTGCACCATCAGATCTATTTTGAATGGCCACGATTAGATACCCCTTCGGGTTAAGTGACCGGTCCACCGTGGGCCGTAGACCCGTTCCACCCCACCGCGTTAGCCGATCCACTGAGCCACATGGTGAACCGCACCAACCCTATGTCGCCACGTGTTAGCCCAGTCAGCAGCAGGGTCAACCGCAGTCAAAGCCACGCCTGTTTTACAAAATAGCCCCTCGGTTTTTAGTGAATCAACCCGCAGTCCTGATTAGTTCAAAATAATTATATTTTGGTCCTGATTTTATTTGTTTAGGACCCTGTAAATTCTAGAAATAGTATGCCCAGTCCAAAATACATTTAAATTCAGATTTTTAATTGTTTTAATTCAAATTTGAGTTCAAATATTTACAGAAATGCCACTGAATCTCATTTCATGCGTAACTTTTGCGTTTTAAATCCGATTTCATCCGTTCGAAATGCGTTAGGATCGTATTTACGTTTTCTACATGTTTATACAACTGTTAGGCATGTTTTCAACACTTGAAATTCATGGGTAGATTTAATCTATTATTTCACTAAAGCAAAACTTGTTTAAATCATAACTTATTCATTCTAACTCTGAAATAGTCCGTTCAAGTTGCATTAGATTCGTAGTGACGAAATCTACACATTAGTAATAGTGTTTACTATATTGATATTTCTGAAATAACATGGTTTAAATCATATCTTGATTAATAATTATGCAACTGAGTTTTATACATAAAATATGATTTGTTTTACTTTTGTTTTATAATTCAAATCTAAAGTTGACTTAATATAATCTATATTATTTATAAATATCTTTTGTATATGAATTCATATAGTTAACGAAGCCTATAGTTTCTTTTCCACGTGTTAAGCAAATCTCTCGGTAGTTGTAACTTTTGAACCATAGTTTCGATTTGCGTGCTTCTCGCGACTGTGTGTTCGTAGTGATACGTAGAATCGTATATCAATCTCTTTTACTTATTTTTCTATGATTGATGTACTGTTCTGATATAGATGCGACTGTATGCTATGCATGTATGTGTATGGATATTTGTGTGGTGTTCTACGATTACGTCTAGTCGGTGAGATACACGTGGTGATCCAGAAGAAGAAGAAAGACATCAAAGAATAAAGCTTACTGAAGGATCGGTGTGTAAGACAAGTATAGCATGGGACTATCCTTGTTACCTATTCACATTTAAACACTTAATTCATATTGCATGTGTCTACCTTGATGCCAAATAGGATATCCTAGATATTTGATATCTTGTTCCTTGAAACCTTGGGTAATTGCATTGGAATAGTTTTTGCTAGTGCTTAACTAAACCATGATCTTGTAACTTGACTAATGATATATGCAATAAACATTAAAATGTGACTTTTTAGTAACATGGAACCAGGGGGCTAAAGTGTTTATATGCTTCAGATTCCTCTCTCTAAGGACTTATCTGTAAGCGATCATCCGGGACTTACAGTACAGCTGTGAGGGCCATATGGCTCTGGCTTTAGCTCAGTATGAGGATCTTTTCTAGCTTGTTAGTGGTTACCTTTCAGGCGTGGGGTATGTTTCCTTTGCTATTGGGAAGTGTGTACCGTGCTGCAATGCCCACGCTTGCCACTCCTAGAGATGGGCCACATACGCCTGGCGGCCTTAACATGTTAGATGAATTCTTTGAAAGGCTTTATAGTGAACCCTGCCGACCTTCCTTGGAAGTGGGTCAAGAGAATAGCTACCTCGGGCGAAAGGGTAAATCACAACTCACAGTGAACGTGTACAAACTCCGCAGAGTATAAAACTGTTATAACAGCCGTGCTCACGGACACGAGCGGCCTTGGACCCTTATGGAATAGAGATGATCACTAATGGATGATGATGATAATAATTAATCGTTTATGCTATACATTATTCATGTTTACTTGATCATGAGTTTATGGGCTTATGGATAAACTTGTTGCCAGCCAATTGCTAAAAAGATGATCTATTAAAGCTAATCGCAGTAAACCAGTGTCAGCCCTTTTTGAGCCTCATGAACCCCATGATATAATTGTTAAGTACGACATGTACTTACACTTGCTTTATTTTCTATACATTGGATAAAAATCCCGGATGGGCACCAGATTGCTGGTTTGGAGGAGTTAGGCTTGTGGTCAACCAGTCAGTCATCCCTGTGAATTTGGAGTCTTTGCCAGAAGATCGGAGTCAACTTTCCGCTGTCTTTACTCTGAGGTTATTTTCCTTTTTACTAATACGTTATGTAATAAGTATTGTCTTTTGATATTACCCTTATTTGTGGCTATATGTGAGATTTGACTTCCTGGGCTCACATATAGTGTGTATCTGGTTTTGTCTTTAAAACCGGGTGCTACAGGACGCGGCGGTGCGTTTGTGGGTAGGGAGGAGATGGGCGTGTGATGCGGCTCAGGATGGAGCGCAACATGAGAATGGGTAGCCTTGCGTCGTCGGCAGGCGCGTGCGTCACGGGTAGGAACGAGCCATGAGGAAAGACAACCACGAGGCGAGTGCGTGAATGCGCGGCTTCCGAACAAGGACGAACGCCCGTGAGTATTATCGTTAGACAAAAGATTACTTAATGACCTTCACAACACGTAATGTAAGTGTCGATGGTAACTATTCCGTCCACACGTACGACACCAGACCGCTCGCTCCATTAAGGTTCGACACCAAACCGCTAGTTTTGTTCCGTCCACCCCTACGGCAACCTCCGTGATCTCCGCACGACCTGCTCGCACTCCCTCCTTTGGACGGGTCCGCCCGCCGCCAGTGCAGGAGCCATCCCCATCGCCGCCTCCGCCTTCCCTCCTCCCCGTACCTGCTGCAGCAAGCGTAGATGTAATCCCCATCGCCGCATCCGGCCTCCCTCCTCTCCGTACGTGCCACTGCGAGCACGAGCGTCGTCCCCAACACCGACAAGTATAAACCTTGTGTCTCTTTGCATCACCATCCAGGATTAGGGGCACGCAGTACACTTTTACTAGTCGGTTGAGGGCCTGCCGGTCCAAAACACCGACAATTGGTGCGCCAGGTAGGGGAGATACTATGTGTCAGCTTAATCATCCCAACAAGTTCCGGATGGCAGACCCCGTGCGACCACTGCGTCTCGGCACGGTGATCTGGTTCGGGTGCCTTCATGCCTCTAGGATGTGAGTACGATATGGTACTCCTCACACCCAGAGCCTCACCAACCAACGACGACATCACGCACTAGCAGCCCAGGCGCAGGCGGTGCCCGGGCCACCGCTCTCATCGTGCTCGCCAGGCACAGGCGGCGCCCGGACCACCCCGATACCGTGCAAGCTTAGGGCGACACACCATGCTCCGTCAGTATCCCATACCCGGCCGTTGGTACAGAGTCCCTGGCTGGGGACCTATCTAGCTTAAGCCTAGGCAAGGGAAAGATGGCGGTGGCATGCAGCGACGCCCCGTCATCAAGCTATGCCCCGCCACCTCCTAAGGAGTCGACTTCGGCGGAGTGGAGCCCAGTGATGGCACCATCCCCGTATGCCTTCGGGTTGGGCAATACCGCCGCCGCCTATGCTTCTGCTCACGCGGAGCCCCCAGGATGCCACCAACACTTCGCCCTCGATCTCATCGCCACAACCTCAACCCACACCCACACTGACTCCTCGGAGGAGGACGAGGTGTGGGCCAGAGCGAACTTCTCTAGGCTTCACGACCCTGAAGCCATGCGCCGCTTCATGGCCGCAAGCGACTACTGCTTCGGCTACTCCGACTCCGATGACGAAGACACTTACGATCCCACTCGTGAGTGCTTCAACGTCGAGCTCGGGATGCCGAGAGCGAGCGATGAGGACGAAGGGGCAGGCAATCGCTCCCCGCCCCATGAGGGGGCAGGCGATGCCACACCTCCATGCGTCGAGCCCCCGGCGGCGCGGAACGAGAACCCTGCCCCCAAGGAACTTCGACGCCTTGACTTGGAGTAGCTCCGTGAGCTTCAGGCCAAGGTCGAACAAGACTGACTCCTTCTACAGCAGCTCCGAGACACTCTCGAGCGAGAGCAGCGGGGTCGCGGTGATGGTGGAGCAGCCTGGCAGAGGGCTCGCGACGTCAACCACCACAGCAACAACGACGAAGGGGGCGAGCAACCCTTTATCTTCAATTGCGCTAGCCAGAACGTTGCGGTAGCAGCGATGCTACTCCGGACAATGCCTGAGCCCTCTACCTCGGAGGGACGATGGGCCCATGGCGAGCTCTGAGACCTCCTCGAGACCGTTGCAGTACAGCAGGCCGAAAGTTCTGTCTCTCGATGGCGCAGGGCGCCTCGAAACTACCCACGGCACCGCCTCGGTAGGATATAGAGGCCTCGGTTCGCCCCGAACCTGCTTGGGCACCAGGAGCCAACAAGGCCCCCTCGGTGCACGACCGCCTCGGCGATCGACGTGAGGCGCAAGGCGACCATGATGTGGTCAGCAGGCGACGGCACCACGACAACGTTGGGCCCGCCCGATGCGGTCGCTACGACAGTGGGGAGGACCGCAATCCTTCTCCTGGGCCACCTGGCCCTCAAGTCTTCAGTAAGGCCATCCGTGGCGCCCACTTCCTGACCCGGTTTTGGCAATCGGCCAACCTCTCGAAGTACAGCGGCGAGACCAACCCCGAGCTATGGTTGGCTGATTACCGCCTAACTTGTCAGCTAGGTGGCGCAGACGATGACCTGCTCATCATCCGTAACCTCCCCTTGTTCCTGTCAGACTCAGCGCGAGCCTGGCTCAAACACCTCCCTCCCTTGCAGATCCACAACTGGCATGACTTGGTAAAGGTCTTCATCGGGAATTTCTAGGGCACATACGTGCGCCCCGAGAACTCCTGGGGCCTCCAGAGTTATCGCTAGATGTCAGACGAGTCTCTCCGAGACTTCATCCGATGCTTCTC
The DNA here is from genome assembly GCF_019320115.1 of Miscanthus floridulus. NCBI lineage: Eukaryota > Viridiplantae > Streptophyta > Magnoliopsida > Poales > Poaceae > Miscanthus > Miscanthus floridulus. Next base: position 88,083,587 of record NC_089598.1, read on the forward strand.
CAAGCAATACACCGAGTTGCCCCACGTCGGCGACTCGGAAATTGTCCAGGCATTCCTCTCCGGCACCTCCTGCCGAGACCTGGTCCGAGAGTTAGGCCAGAACATACCGACCACGGCAGCCACACTCCTCGACATCGCCACCAGCTTTGCCTCGGGTGAAGAGGCTATCAGGGCCATCTTCCCCGACAATGACACCAAGGGGAAGCGGAGGGACGAGGCCCCCGAGGCCTCGGCCCCCCACCTCCCCAAGAAAAAAGAAAAAGGGTCGCCAGGGGAAGTAGGAGGTCCTCGAGGCTAGTCTAGTCACAGCCGCAGATCGCAAGAATCCCCAAGGCCCCACCAGAGGCCCCAGGCTCTTCGACGACATGCTTAAGAAGCCCTGCCCTTACCACTAGGGCCCGGTGAAGCACACCCTCGAAGAGTGCACCATGCTCTAGTGTTACTACGCCAAGCTCGGACTCCCCAATGACGAGGCCAAGAAGGGGGACGCCGACGATAGGGGCAACGATAATGACGATGGGTTCCTCAAGGTGTACAACGCCTTCATGATCTTTGGCGGGCCTTTAGCGTGCCTCACGGCACGTTAGTGAAAGAAGGAGTGCCGGGAGGTCTTCTCGGTTAAGGTGGCCACTCCCCGGTACCTCAACTGGTCTCGGGAGGCAATCACCTTTGATTGGGATGACCACCCCGATTACGTCCCAAACCCCGGGCAGTACCCACTCGTCGTCGACCCGATCATCGGCAACACCCGGCTCACCAAGGTGTTGATGGACGGAGGTAGCGGTCTCAACATCCTCTATGCCAACACCCTAGAACTCCTAGGGCTCGACCAGTCACAGCTCTGAGGCGATGCCGCACCCTTCCACGGCATCGTGCTGAGAAAACGCACACGACCCCTCGGGCGCATCGACTTGCCCGTCTACTTTGGCACTCCCTCCAACTACTGCAAGGAGGTCCTCACCTTCGAGGTGGTTGGGTTCAAGGGGACCTATCACGCCATCCTGGGGCGCCCATGCTACGCCAAGTTCATGGCAATCCCCAACTACACCTACCTCAAGCTCAAGATGCCGGGCCCCAACGGTGTCATCACTGTCGAGTCCACGTATGAGCATGCATACGACTACGACATCAAATGCATTGAGTATGCCGAGGCTCTTGTGGAGGCCGAGACCCTCATCGTCAACCTTCACCAACTTGGTAGTGAGGCACCCGACTCCAAGCGTCGTGCCGGGACTTTCGAGCCCGCAGAGGCCATCAAGCTCGTCCCGGTCGACCCCATCGGCTCCTACAACCGGGCGCTGAGGATCAGCGCCACCCTCGACAGCAAATAGGAAGCCGTGCTCATCGACTTTCTCCGTGTGAATGCCGATGTATTCGCGTGGAGTCCCTCGGACATGCCGGGCATACCAAGGGAGGTAGCCGAGCATGCCTTGGACATCCGGGCTGGCTCCAGACCGGTGAAGCAGCGCCTACGCCGATTCAACGAGGAAAAGCGTAGGGCCATCAGTGAGGAGGTGTAGAAGCTTTTGGCGGCTGGCTTCATCCAGGAAGTGTCCCATCCAGAGTGGTTAGCTAATCCTATATTAGTTAAGAAGAAAAATGGGAAGTGGAGGATGTGTGTAGACTACACCGGTTTGAATAAGGCGTGTCCAAAAGTCCCATTCCCATTACCTCGAATCGACCAGATCATCGACTCCACTGCAGGATGTGAAACCCTGTCTTTCCTTGATGTGTATTCCAGTTACCATCAAATCAAGATGAAAGAATCCGACCAACTCGCGACTTCTTTCATCACCCCATTCGGCATGTACTGCTATGTGACTATGCTGTTCGGCCTCAGAAATGCAGGGGGCCCAGATACCAGCAGTGCATGACCCAGGTCTTTGGTGAGCACATCGAGCGAACCGTCGAGGCCTACGTGGATGACATCGTGGTCAAGTCCAGAAAGGCCAGTGATCTCGTCAACGACTTGGAGATAGCCTTCAAATGCCTTAGAGAGAAGGGCATCAAGCTCAACCCCAAGAAGTGTGTCTTCGAGGTCCCCCGAGGCATGCTCTTGGGATTCATAGTCTCAGAGCATGGCATCGAGGCCAACCCAGAGAAGGTCTCGGCCGTGACCAACATGGGACCAATCCGAGACCTCAAGGGAGTGTAGAGGGTTATGGGATGCTTTGCAGCCCTGAGCCGCTTCATCTCGCGCCTTAGCGAAAAAGGCTTGCCTCTGTACCGCCTCTTGAGACAATCCGAACGCTTTTCCTAGACTCCTGAGGCTGAAGAAGCCCTCACCAAGTTCAAGGCACTGCTCTCCAATCCTCCCATCCTGGTGCCGCCGACCAAGGGTGAGGCCCTCTTGCTCTACGTCGCCACAACGACCCAAGTGGTCAGCGCGGCCGTAGTGGTCAAGAGGCAGGAAGAGGGGCATGCTTTACCCGTCCAACGACCTATTTACTTCATCAGCGAGGTGCTCTCCGAGACTAAGACACGCTACCCCTACATCCAGAAGCTGATCTACGCCATAGTCTTGGCTCGACGCAAGCTGCATCACTACTTCGAGTCCCACCCGGTGACCATGGTGTCGTCTTTCCCTCTGGGAGAGATAATCCAGAACTAGGGGGCCTCGGGTAGAATAGCCAAGTGGGCCATGGAACTCATGGGGGAAGCTCTGTCTTTTGCGCCTCGGAAAGCAATCAAATCCCAGGTCTTGGCCAATTTTGTGGCTGAGTGGACCGACACCCAACTGCCACCTGCTCAAATCCAGGCGGAATGCTAGACCATGTACTTTGACGGGTCCCTGATGAAGACCGGGGCAGGCGCGGGTCTGCTCTTCATCTCACCCCTCGGAGTGCACATGCGCTACATGATCCGTCTCTACTTCGCCGCCTCCAACAACGCAGCCGAGTACGAAGCCCTCGTCAACGGCTTGCAGATCGCCATCGAACTTGGAGTATGGCGTCTCGACATACTGGGCGATTCGTAGCTCATCGTCGATCAAGTTATGAAGGAGTTGAACTGCCATGACCCCAAAATGGAGGCGTACTGCAAGTTGGTACGTCACCTAGAAGACAAGCTCGATGGCCTCGAACTCAACCACATTCCACGAAAATTCAACGAGGCCGCGGATGAACTGGCCAAGATGGCGTTGGCACGGGCCCCAGTCCCTCCGAACATCTTCGCCAGAGACCTCTACAAGCCTTCCATCGACTATGCCTTGGTGGCAGAAGAGGGCCCACCGGTCGAGCCCACCGCAGGGCTCGAGGCCCCCTCTATCACCGAGACCCCTGCGGCCAAGCTCGAGGCCATGGAAATCAACGTGGAGCCTCCCGAGGCCGACTAGGGCATGGACTGGCGAGTCTTGTTCCTTGATTGCCTCGTTCGGGGAGAGCTTCCTATAGAAAGGACCGAAGCCCGATGGCTTGCACGACGAGCCAAAACTTACGTTCTCAGCAACGACGAGTTGTATAGGCGAAGCCCGTCTGGCGTCCTCCAATGGTGCATCACCACAGAGGCAGGCCAATCCCTACTTTGGGACTTGCACGTGGGGGCCTATGGGCACCATGCAGTGCCTCGGACGCTCGTCGGAAACGCCTTTCACCAAGGGTTCTATTGGCCAATGGTGGTTGCCGACGCCACCAAGCTGGCACGCTCCTACGAGGGATGCCAGTACTATGCACGGCAGACGCACCTTCTGGCCCAAGCCCTCCAAACCATCCCCATTACATGGCCATTCACCATGTGGTGGCTGGACATGGTTGGGCCTCTGCAGAAGGCCCCCGAGGGCTATACCCATTTACTGGTAGCGATCGACAAGTTCTCCAAGTGGATCGAGGCTCGTCCGATCACTCGATTCAAATCCGAGCAAGCGGTGCTGTTCTTCACTGATATCATCCAAAGGTTCAGGGTTCCAAACACCATCATCACTGACAATGGGATACAATTAACTGGCCACAAGTTCCTGAAGTTCTACGACGACCACCACATCTGTGTGGTCTGGTCGGCCGTAGGACACCCTAGGACAAACGGCCAAGTAAAACGTGCCAACGGCATGATCCTACAGGGCCTCAAGCCAAGAATATACAACCGGTTGAAGAAATTTGGCAAGAAGTGGCTTGCCGAACTCCCGTCGGTCATCTGGAGCCTGAGGAACACTCCGAGTAGAGCCACGGGGTTCACACCATTCTTCCTAGTCTATGGAGCCGAGGCCATCCTCCCCACTGACTTGGAGTATGGTTCCCCGAGGCTATAGGCCTACAACGAGCAAAGCAACCGCACTGCCCGCGAAGACGCCCTCGACCAACTGGAGGAAGCCCGAGGCGTTGCGCTGCTACATTCGGCCAAGTACCAGCAAGCCCTACGACGCTATCAAGCCCGACGCATTCGAAGCCGAGACCTGAAAGTGGGTGACCTGGTGCTGAGACTGAGGCAGAGCAACAAGGGCCGCCACAAGCTGACCCCACCATGGGAAGGGCCGTACATCGTCGCCCAAGTGCTAAAGCCCAGGACCTACAAGCTAGCCAACGAGAAGGGCGAAATCCTCACCAATGCTTGGAACATAGAACAACTACGTTGCTTCTACCCTTAAATTTCCAAGCATTGTACACATTGTTTCTCAAAATACATTAAAGAAGCGTTCTTTAGTTGTTCTAATTTTTCAAGAAACCCCACCCCCCATCGGTGGGGGAGTGATGTTACGATAACGCTATAAGGGAGACTCGGCTCTACCTCTGTAGAGGTGCCCACCGTGGGGCTCGAACAAGACCCGGCTCTGCCTCTGCAGAACCGAGCCTCCCTTGGGGGCTAGAAGGGGGGACCCCCCTAAGTCCTAGACACCGTTTTTAGTCGGTTTTCGAAATTGTTTTTCAAAAAAATTTCTACGCCAAACTCTCTCACGTGCTCTGACAAATCGATTGTAAAAAACCTAAGGACCAAAAGTCTGTCTCAGGGCCAAAATGCCGACCGAGTCACGAGACGGCCTACGCCTCTGGGCTACGGCAACTCCCTCACCACCTTTTGCCCAAAGGGCAACTTAGGCTCCAAGGAAGTTTTTTGCAAGAGATATGTTCAAAGACGAGACAGAGGGCAAAGGCTCGAAAATACAATAAAAAATGATTAAAATGCGTATACACATAAGTACTTTAAAAAGGCCTCGACAGCCACAAGCGTCATGATACAATGATGTAAAGTCTTAATCTATTTACATGGCCCCTTTGGCCTAGGTCAAAACTCCGGGTCGTCAGCGTCGGCGGTCGGCGTAGGAGGAACCACCTCCTCTTCGAACAAACTGGCTAGCACCATGCTAGGGGCCTCAGCCGCCTCCACCAGCTTCATGACCTCCTCTTCAGCCTTCTTGTCATCCTCGGCCATGATGTAACCGTCGCTGATGGCCTCGAGGTCGATGCCGGCGTAGTGCGAGGAGATGACAGCCAGGGCGCGCTTGACGCCCGTGTGCAGCGTCCCCCGGAGCCGCTCGTAGACTCAGCCGCTCAACGTGATCAAGCGGCTCCCGAGGGAGCTGCCCGACTCGACCCCCAACCTCTAGGGCCTCACAGGCGGTACAGGCGGCGCTCTACAGCGCGTTGTGCTCCTTGATCTCGGCCTCGAGCACCGCCTGCACTTCAATGGAGGCCTCAGCTACCCAGGAGACCTCCTTCTCCAACCCTGCGCCAAGACAGGCGGGATGGGGTTAGGCACGAAAGAAAAACAAGCCGAACAGGGGCGCGAGCCTATGAGACTCACCCTCGGCTTTCTCCTTCCAGTTTTGGACCTCAACCCAAGAGGCCTCGGCCGTCCTGGAAGCCTCCTTCTCTAGCTCTGCGTCGCATCGGGGAGTTAGGAGTCGAACGCAAGAAAAACAAATAAAGCAAGGGGCGCGGCTCAATAGGACTCACCCTCGGCCTTTTCCTTCTAGGCTAAGGCCTCGCCCTGGGAGGCCTCAGCCACCTTGAGGGCCTCCGCTAAGGCACCTTTCATCAGCAGGTGCGTGCCCTGCTCCGCCCCCAGCTGCCCGGCGATGGTCTTGGCAGAGACCTCCACTTCTTCGGCCCGAGAACTGAAGGTGTCCCGCTCGCCGGCCACCCGGGTCAACTCCTCCTCTAGCTCCTTGATCCGCGCCGCCAAAGGGGCGGCCTACTCCCGAGCCGTGGCCGCCTCGGCCTTCATGTTGGCACAGCGAAGGCGGCGGTACTCCACCTCCATGCTCCGCGCTGACAGAAGCTCGTTGGCACCGGTGAGTAGGTCCTTCTGATGCCGGAGCTGGTCCTAGACGTCGCTCTCCCGCTGGACGAACATCGACTTCCCGAGCGACTAGGCCTCGAGCTCCTGGATAGGCAGAATAAACGTCAAGCACTACAAGAAAACTCAGGAAAAAGACGACACAGCACAAGGAAAGAAAGCGTGCACCTGGGCAACGCCGGGCAGATCATCAGCCATGATGGATAGCGCTGTCCGCAGCGACCACTCCGCCAGCTGGCGGAATTGCTCGAAGGAGCCCCAGCACCCCCCCCCCCTCGGCTGCATCCTCGAGGGCGAACAGAGGCTCCCCCTTAGGGTCATCCCAGCTTCGCCACAAGACACGCGGGCTATCCCACCCGCAGGGCTCGGGTTGTACCTGGACGAGGGCCGAGCTCCCCTTGCCAGAGGTCGGAGCTGGCTGCTCTGCATTGCTGGCCGCCTCAGCGTCCGGCGCCTCCTTCCCCCAGGAAGTATCATCGGAGGAGATTGAATGAACCTCCACCTCCTAGGCGCTCTCCTATGATGGTGGTGGGTCTTGGACTGGGGGCGGTACTAAAGCTTGCCCTGCCTCCGTCTCCGAATCCTGGGCCACCGGCTCCACCGCGCCCAAGCCGGCCTCCGCCGCCTCGGCCTCGGTGGTCCAGGGAGCTCCAGCCTCCACCACTACTGCCGGCGACGTTTCTCCAGCTCATCGCGCTCGAGGCCCTTCCTCTTGCGCCTTGCCTCCTCGGCATCCTTCCGCCCCTTGTACGCCTCGGCATGTGCCCTATTCACCACCCACCGCTCTATGTCCTCGGGAATGAGCGGCGGGGGAGGCTCGCACATCCCTCATCCCCTACAGGAACGACAAACACAAATAAGGAACATATCAAAAATGTAAGGAGCAAGGAGGCCTCGGGGGCCGCAGCGGCGCATGACTCACCAGAGAGAGGTACCCCCATGATGGGCGCATCGAGAACGGGGTCAGACCACTGCTCCTCAGCCGCTCCTCCACCGTCTCTCTCACCCGACGTAGAATCTCCTCGTTGGAGAGGGCGATGGCGGACAACCGGACGCCATCGATCGGCTCGTCCGGTGTCATCTCAAACAGGCACTGCCGCCAAGCCATCAGCGGCAGTACCCTCCGACGGTGGAAGGCCGCCATGACCACAGCCGCCGTAAGGTCACGGCTGTGCAGCCTCTCCAGGGCCCTTAGGAGCGGCTATAGCTTGGGCTGATCAGCCAACGAGACGCCGTACCTCCACCTCTCCGGTTGGCTCTCCACGGACCCTGCCTGGTATAGGGGGAAGCCCGCCATCGTCATTGCAGAGGTAGAAACCAGCTATTATACCAGCGATGGTCGGACGACATGAGCTAGGCCGGGATGTAGAGGGGTTTGCCGGTCTTGGCGCACTTGGAGAGTGCAGCCCGCTAGCCCTTAACACCTTCCACGTGCCCGTCGTGCCCACCGGCTTGGTGGTGAGCCCCGCCCGAAAGAGGTGCAGCCACAGCTCCCAGTGGGGGCAATGCCCAGGTACCCCTCGCAGACGGCGACGAAGATGGCCCGCCTATGCGATGGGAGTTGGGTTGAAGTTGTGGAGCTCCATGCCGTAGTAATGCGGGAGCGCCCGCATGAACCGGTCCACTGGCAGGCCAAGACCGCGCTCATGGAAGGCCACGAAGCTCATGAATTGTAGCCATCACGTGGCCTCGGCTTCGGCTCGCCCCTCGGAGCAATCCACTCCGGTCTGGTGGGGTCGTAACCGGGCGGAGGAGAGACCATCGTCGACGAGCGACTGCAGCGTCACCGCGGACACATCGGACGGACCACAAGGATCTGCCTGGACGACAATAGTGCCGCCGGCCATGGGTGGGGTGGAGAATGCGGCTACGGCGGTAAGGCGTGCTCTCACTATCCCTCTCTCTCTCCTCACCTTTTCTCTCCCTTCTCCCTTCTTCTCTCAGTGCTCTCTTCCTCTATTCTTAGCAACCGCTCGAGGGCAGAAAGGGCGAACGCAGGCAGGCAAGGTAAGGAGGGGCAAGGCGAGGCTCGTCACATATTTATGGGGGAGGGAAGGGGGTAAAATGGACGGGCAATGAAACCGGGGAAGTTTCCCTTAGATCTAGCGTAGTTAATCCAGATCCGACCAAACCACCCATGCGTCCACCTTTTCCTTATTAATCGCGCGCACACAGTAACGTCCCATCCGCAGATGTCGCGTCGCATCCGACCACAGCAATGGCAGGCGCTGTTTTGTCTCCCCAAGGAACAGCCTCAAAAGGTGCACCTACCGTTGTCAGCCGATGGGAAGGGAATATCCCCCACCCGATTCCTTTCAGACTAAGGAACTGGGCACCGAGCCCGTTACGGCCCAGGGGTTCGAAGGCTAGGCCCCCGAGGGTCTCGACAGCCACCCTAGGACAAACAGAGTCAGGGATGACTATGGGCGAGCCTGTATATGGCCGAGGCCCAAGCAAGCAATTGCTTGGGATGCCCTAAGTCGTGTCCGAGACCGACAGGGAGGTCTCTGAATGGGATCCCACCATAGGGAGGCACCGAGCCCCCGGGGCCAATCGAACGGCCCTGGGACCCACTAGAGAAGCCCTCTGGTACTTTTAGAGTGCGTCTCTGGACCGCTAGTCGACCCCTATCGAATGGGGCACAGGCCTCCGCTCGGACTTACCCAGTAACTGCTCACCGAAGGTGTCACTGCTCACGCCCACCGAGGGTAGCCTGGCATACTCCACCCCTCCTTCCGAACAAAAAGGATGCACGAGGGTCGCACAAAAAAGACGAGGAAACTCCTGATTGCCCTCTTGCTCTGAGCAGAGGCTTGGGGGCTCTTCCTGCAACCGACCCGATTCCTTTCAGACTAAGGAACTGTGCACCGAGCCCGTTACGGTCCAGGGGTTCGAAGGCTGGGCCCCCGAGGGTCTTGATAGCCGCCCTAGGACAAACAAAGTTAGGGATGACTATGGGTGAGCCCGTACATGGCCAAGGCCCAAGCAAGCAATTGCTTGGGATGCCCTAGGTCGTGTCCGAGACCGGCAGTGAGGTCTCTGAATGGGATCCCACCGTAGGGAGACACCGAGCCCCCGGGGCCAATCGAACAGCCCTGGGACTCACTAGAGAAGCCCTCTGATACTTTTGGAGTGCGTCTCTGGACCGCTAGCCGACCCCTATCAAATGGGGCACGGGCCTCCACTCGGACTTACCCGGTAACAGCTCACCGGAGGTGTCACTGCTCGCGCCCACCGAGGGTAGCCTGGCATACTCCACCCCTCCTTCCGAACGAAAAGGATGCGCGAGGGCCGCACAAAAAAGACAGGGAAACTCCTGATTGCCCTCTTGCTCCGAGCAGAGGCTCGGGGGCTCTTCCTACAACCAAGCCGAGACCTAGCGACCCAAACTCGCACTCGAGGGCTCGGCAAACGCGATAAACACCCCTCCTTCCGAACGAAAAGGATGCGCGAGGGCCGCGCAAAAAAGACATGGAAACTCCTGATTGCCCTCTTGCTCCGAGCAGAGGCTCGGGAGCTCTTCCTACAACCAAGCCGAGACCCAGCGACCCGAACTCACACTCAAGGGCTCGGCAAACACGATAAACACCCCTCCTTCCGAACGAAAAGGATGCGCGAGGGCCGCGCAAAAAAGACAGGGAAACTCCTGATCGCCCTCTTGCACCGAGCAGAGGCTCGGGGGCTCTTCCTGCAACTAAGCCAAGGCCCAGCGACCCGAGCTCGCACTCATGGGCTCGGCAAACGTGATAAAACCCCTCGCTCAACATGAAAAAAGCACCTGGAGGAATAAATCCACTCCTCCAAGGCCTCGGGGGCTACACCCGGCGGGTGCGCTCGCGCGCACCCACCAAGGCCTCGAGTATGAAATACCATCCCGCCAGGAGCTGCCGTGAGCCAAGTCTCGTCAAAACCTCAGGAAGAGCGCTCACACTCTCCCCGAGGCTCAGGGGCTACTGTCGGGTACCAAAAACAGGGGTCCCCTAAGCAAGAGTCAAAAAGATCGCTTAGACCATATAAAAATCGAAACTAAGAAACAACCACCGGCAAACCCCCACCTTATCCGAGGCTCGGCTGGACCGCCTAGCCCACCTCGATCAATATCCGGGCTCACCCGAAGCAGGCTCAGCCCAGAGCGAAACCACGAGGCCTCGGACAAGGAACCGATTCTCCGCCTCGCTCGAGGCCCCGCCCGTCAGGACTCGGACGAGGAACCGATTCTCCGCCTCGTTCGAGGCCCCGAACCACGAGGCCTCGGACAAGGAACCGATTCTCCGCCTCGCTCGAGGCCCCGCCCGTCAGGCCTCGAACGAGGAACCGATTCTCCGCCTCGCTCGAGGCCCCGAACCGCAAGGCCTCAGATGAGGTACCGATTATCCGACTCGCCCGAGGCCTAGCTTGCAGGCCTCGGACGAGGAACCGATTCTCTGCCTCACTCGAGGCCCCGAACCGCAAGGCCTCGGACGAGGTACCGATTCTCCGCCACGCCCGAGGCCCCGCCCGTCAGGCCTCGGACGAGGTACTGATTCTCCGCCTTGCCCGAGGCCCCGCCCGTCAGGCCTCGGACAAGGTACCGATTCTCCGCCTCGCCCGAGGCCCCGCCCGTCAGGCCTCGGACGAGGTACCGATTCTCTGCCTCGCCCGAGGCCCCGCCCGTCAGGCCTCGGACGAGGTACCGATTCTCCGCCTCGCCCAAGGCCCCGCCCGTAAGGCCTCGGACGAGGTACCGATTCTCCGCCTCTTCCGAGGCCCCATGCCACGAGGCCTCGGACGAGGACGTCATATCCAACCAACGCGTCCAACCACTCCCGCGACGTCAGCCGAACGACGGCTTGATACAGCGGAGTGGCCGACGAGATGGGAGTCACATCGACGCCACGCCGTCCGGGACAAGACGGGGCGGGGGTTACCGGTCGCTGTGCTCGGCGCTGTGCCCACGACCGACACCCGTGCTGCACTATGCTGCCTAACCCCACCTGCTCCATGGACAGCGCGGCGTGGAGAGTCAAGTCCGGGTCTCTGTAGTCTCGGAATCAGCGTACAAGACCAACTGCTCCCTCCGAGCCTCGGCTATCCGCTTCCGGGCCCCTGTAGCCTCGGGACTCGCGCCCGCCGAGCCCCCCACGATGGTTCAGCCTCTACACCGACTGGGCCTCGGCTCCCCGCGCCGGTCAAACATACAGCGACCGGCACGTCTCCAACAGAAGAAGGCGCGCATGTCATCACAGGAGCTCCCACGTCGTACAGGATCAGGCGTGACCAGCGCGTCGCTCCAGTGCACCGAGGACAAAGCTGCTCCACCGACCATGCCGCCACTGTGAGAAGCTACAGGGCTCGGACATGCCGCCTCTGCTCACAAAACGCCACGTAGCAAATCCATGTACCGCCCCCGTGGCTCCCTTCGACTATAAAAGGGAGTGACTGGGGCCGCTTCTAGGAGACAGACACCACGCATGCAAGCAACGCACAACGCTCTGTAACACACACTCTTTCTCACTGCGTGAGATCAACATCTCAAGCAACCCACGCCGCTCCACGCAGAGACATGGGACAAGCTCCCTCTCTCGCCCAGCTTGTAAGCCCCTACTACGAGCACCTCGGTGCAAGGAATACAAGATCGCTCCCTCAGACTGGACGTAGGGCACCTATTGCCTGAACCAGTATAAACCTTGTGTCTCTTTGCATCACCATCCGGGATTAGGGGCACGCAGTACACTTTCACTAGTCGGTTGAGGGCCTGCCGATCCAAAACACCGACACGTTGATATATAGTATTGAGGCTACGAATACTTTGCAACTGATCTGCATTAGGCTTTTGATAGTATGTGTGGTGCCTGAAGTTTTAGCAATACTTTGCATCAAACACCTAACAAGCGATTGATCTGCATGAGGCCTTTAATATTATGTGGGACGCCTAAAGTTTCAGCAATATTTTGCGCTAACAACCTGGCAATGACCATTGATATCCACCTCCTCGTCTGTAGATCATACTTAAATTGTTGTACTAATTAGCTTGCCTACCTACATAGTGTCACCAGGCTTTTACTATTACTACTACCATAAATCCATGAAACCTCTATCTTAGTCAAAGTGCCGATCATCTCACATACAAAATAATACATTCTTGCTTTACACTGAACCCTTTTATTTTCTTCTATTAAAATCACAAGTTTGGTTTTGTGCTGTATGACAATGATGTGTATGACAGGTGATTTGTGGCAAACGGCTTATGTTTTCTACTTTGTATTTTGGTTAATTTACTGCATGAAACGATTTGTCATTAGTTTCCTTAATCATGTTACCTCTTTTCTATCTGGAGTCCAAACACTTACATGCAATTGAAGTGATATTTTAGAATATAATTTACCAAAGCCATAAAAGAGTGCAAAGTTGCATGGTGTTATATTCCATATGAAAATGTCCACAATAACTCTTTGATGGCTTCCCGCTGCTTCATACTTCACTGTGATTTTTATGAATTTGTTTACATATTTGGTTGCTGCAACCATCACATGCTGTTTAGCCTATGAAACATTTTATCACAGAATGATTTTTTCGCTGCACCTGAAATAGGTACAAAATAAATCTAGCGTGCTACGTGGTGATGGTATCCCATATGTATATACATAAATAAATGTCTTAACCATCTTTGGCCATGCGTGTGTGCTATTCTTTTGCCTCATAGGAAGGCAAGGCACATGCTGTCTACTTCATGGTCTGCAAATAGAGACCGCTCCACAAAAAAAAAGGTTCGTTCTGTTTCCCTTTTGTCAGTTAGTCTGACCTATTCTAAATCTATCCTTTACATGAATGTTCTTTTTTTTCTAACTATCACACTTCCCATTTGAATTCATGGTTGTCCTGCCGGTCCTGCCGGTAGTCTCAATTTCTAATTACTCACCGATTATAGAGCAACAAGGTTATATGGGGTGCCCTCCCTTTGTTACTTTTGCCTGTTCATCATCAGTATGCACCTCATTATTTATTTATACAGATTTAGGTTCCACAGCGATTGGCAGTAGATCGTAGAAAAAATTGAGCAATGATATGGCAATATGAACGCTATACAAAGGGTGATATATTCTCCATGTCCATTTCGTGTTTCTTGCTCATTATGGTCAACATATTCATGTGTTGGCCTTTGCATGGCAACTGGCCAGTTCTGCAAAATATGGAACTGCATTCAGCAGCCTAATCCATCACCCTGCTCAATTTGCTTAGTTTTGGTAAATATAATCTTCATTTAGTGTGCTATGTCACATCATCGTGCAATTTTGTTGTTCAACCAACAAGCATTTGTCAGTAATAATTGTTTGCTCACGCTCAATACATCCTGGGCCACATTCCTTGCCGTGCTGTGCAGGAACCTAACACTTCACTTTTCGCTCATTTATCTATACGTGACCTGAGAATATATTATTGTTTTGCGCACTTAAATCTGCTCTTTTTTCTTTACATAACAGGACTTTGCGTAATGGTGGCTGACCATGCCTTCAATGGCTGCGTTCGCTGGTCTTATCAGACCAGCCAACCGGCTGATCCCCCTCTCAATTTACTATTCATCAAATCAGCCAAACAGTGTTCTCTCACAACAAACCAGCCGGAATAGTGTTTTTCAGGAGGTGGCGGGGCAGGGCTTGATGACGGGGCATCGCTGCATGCCACCGGCGTCTTTCCCTTGCCCAGGCTTAAGCTGGACAGGTCCCCAACCAGGGACTCTGTACCAACAGTCGGGCATGGGGTACCGGCGGAGCGCGGTGCGTCGCCCTGAGCTTGCGCGATTTCCGGGTGGTCCCGCCCGCGTCGTGCCTGGCGAGCGTGATGAGAGCGGCGGCCCGGGCGCCGCCTGCGCCTGGGCTGCTGGTGCGTGGTATCATCATAGGTCGGTGGGGCTCTGGGTGTGAGGAGTACCATATCGTACTCACATCCTAGAGACATAAACTCTAGGCTCCCGAACCAGATCACCGTGCCGAGACACAGTGGTCGTACGGGGTCTGCCATCCGGAACTCATTGGGATGACGAAGCTGACACGCAGTAGGCCCCTACCTGGCGTGCCAACTGCCGGTGTTTTGGATCGGCGGATCCTTAACCAACTAGTGAAAGTGTACTGCGTGCCCCTAATCCCGAATGGTGATGCAAAGAGACACAAGGTTTACACTGGTTCGGGCAAGAAGTGCCCTACGTCCAGTCTGAGAGAGCGATCTTGTATTCCTTGCACCAAGGTGCTTGTAGTAGGGGTTTACAAGCTGGGCGAGAGAGGGAGCTTGTCCCAGGTCTCTGCGTGGAGCGGCGTGGGTTGCTTGAGATGTTGATCTCAGGCAGCGGGGGAGCGTGCGTATTACAGAGTGTCAAGCGTTGCTAGAGCGTGTGTGTGTGAGTCTACGTAAGTCTGTCTGTGCGTGAATGTTCACCCCTAGAAACGGCCCCGGTCACTGCCTTTTATAGTTGGGGGGGACAGGGGCGATACATGCGTTCGCTATGTGGCGTTTTGTGAGCGGAGGCGGTATGTCTGAGCCCTGTGCTTGTCACTGTGGTGGCATGGTCGACGAAGCGGTCTTGTCCTTGACGCACTGGAGCGACGCGCCAGTCACGCCTGATCCTGTGTGACGTGGGAGCTCCAGTGATAGCTTGATGCAGGGCATGGCGGACGACGTGCCGGGCGCTGTATGCCGACAGCGTAGAGAGCCGAGGCTCAGTTGGTGCAGAGGCCGAACCATCGTGGGGGGCTCGGTGGGCGCGAATCCCAAGGCTACCGAGTCCCCGAAGCGGATGGCCGAGGCTCGAAGGGAGCAGTTGGCCCTGTACACTGATTCTGAGGCTACAGGTACCCGGACTTGACTCCCCATGTCGCACTGTCCTCGGAGCAGTTGGGGTTAGGCAGCACAGTGCAGCACGGGTGTCGATTGTGGGCACAGCACCGAGCACAGCGATCGGTAACCCCCGCCCCGTCTTGTCCCGGACGGCGTGGCGTTGATGTGACTCCCATCTCGTTGACCACTCCGCTGTACCGGGCCGTCGTTCGACTGATGTCGCAGGAGTGATTGGCCGTGTTAGTTAGGCGTGACGTCCCAGTCGAGGCAGCGGAGACGGGGTGGTTGCCGAGCCGGCCTCGAGCGAGGTGGAGAATCGGTACCTCGTCCGAGGCCTTACGCGCGGGGCCTCGAGCGAGGCGGAGAATCGGCACCTCGTCCGAGGCCTTACGAGCGGGAACTCGAGCTTGCGCGATCCGGGGGAGGCGGAGAGTTGGTACCTCGTTCGAGGCCTTGCGGCGCGGGAACTCGAGCGAGGGGGCCTCGGGCGAGGCAGAGAGTTGGTACCTCGTTCGAGGCCTTGCGGCGCGGGCCTCAGGTGAATCAGAGAATCGGCTGAGGCCTCGTGGTTGTCTCTTGGCTTCGATATTTACAAGGTCTAAGCAATTTTTTGGTTCTTGCTTAGGGTACCCTATTTTATGGTATCCAACAGTAGCCCCCGAGCCTCAGGGGGAGTGCAAGCACTCTTCCTGAGGTTTTGACGAGACTTGGCTCGTAGCGGCTCCCGTCGGGATTGTGTTTTGTGCTCGAGGCCTTGGTGGGTGCGCGCGAGCGCACCCGCCGGGTGTAGCTCCCGAGGCCCTAGAGGAGTGGATTTACTCCTCCAGGGGCTTTTTCCTTGTTGAGTGAGGGGTTTTATCATGTTTGCCGAGCTCCTGGGTGCGAGTTCGGGTCGCTGGGTCTTGGCTTGGTTGCAGGAAGAGCCCCCGGGCCTCAGCGCGGAGCAAGAGGGCGATCAGGAGTTTCCTTGTCTTTTTTGTGCGGCCCTCACGCATCCTTTTCGTTCGGAAGGAGGGGTTGTTTGTCGAGCCCTCGAGTGTGAGCTTAGGTCGCTGGGTCTCGGCTTGGTTTGCAGGAAGTGCCCTCGAGCCTCTGCGCAGAGCAAGAGGGCGATCAGGAGTTTCCCTGTCTTTTTTGTGCGGCCCTCGCATGTCCTTTTCGTTCAGAAGGAGGGGTTGTTTGCTGAGCCCCCGAGTGTGAGCTTGGGTCGCTGGGTCTCGGCTTGATTTGCAGGAAGTGCCCCCGAGCCTCAGCGTGGAGCAAGAGGGCGATCAGGAGTTTCCCTGTCTTTTTTGTGTGGCCCTCGCACACCCTTTTCGTTCGAAAGGAGGGGTGGAGTATGCCAGGCTACCCTCGGTGGGCGCGAGTAGTGACACCTCCAGTGAGCTATTACTGGGTAAGTCCAAGTGGAGGCCCATGCCCCATTCGATAGGGGTCGGCTGGTGGTCCTGAGACGCACTCCAAAAGTACTAGAGGCCTTCTCTAGTGGGTCCCAGGGCCGTTCGATTAGCCCCGGGGGCTCGGTGCCTCCCTACGGTAGGATCCCATTCAGAGACCTCCCTGCTGGTCTTGGACATGACTTAGGGCATCCCAAGCAATTGCTTGCTTGGGCCTCGGCCATGTACGGGCTCGCCCATAGTCATCCCTGACTCTATTTGTCCTGGGGCGGCTGTCGAGACCCTCGGGGGCCCAGCCTTCGAACCCCTAGACCGTAATGGGCTTGGTGCCTAGTTCCTTAGTCTGAAAGGAATTGGGTGGGGGATATTCCCCTCCCATCGGCTGACAACGGTGGGTGCACCTTTTAAGGCGGTTTCTTGGGGAGCCTGCCATCACTGCGGTCGGATGCGACGCGATGTCAGTGGATGGGACATTACTGTGCATGTGCGATTAATAAGGGAAAGGTGGGCGCATGGGCGGTTTAATCGGATCCGGATTACTGCACCACATCTGAGGGAAACTTCCCTGGTTTCGTCGCCCGTCCATTTTGCCCCCCTCCCGCATAAATACGTGATGAGCCTCACCCCTCTCCTCCTTACCTTGCCTGCATTCGCCTTTTCTGCCCTCGAGTGGTTGCTAAGAACAGAGGAAGAGAGCACCGGGGAGAAGAAGGGAGAAGGGAGAGGAAAGGCGTGAGAAAGAGAGAGGGACAGCGAGAGCTCACCTTACCGCCGTAGCCACATTCTCCACCGCACCCATGGCCGGCGGCGCTGTTGTCCTTCAGGCGGACCCTTGGGGTCCATCCGACATGTCCGCGGCAGAGCTGTAGCCACTTATCAACGGCGGCCTCCTCCACCCGGTTACTGATCCCACCAGACCAGAGTGGATTGCTCCGGGGGCCGAGCCGGAGCCGGGGCCACACGACGGGTACATCGTGAGCTTCGTGGCTTTCCACGAGCGTGGTCTCGGCCTGCCGGTGGACCGGTTCATGCGAGCACTCCCGCACTACTATGTCGTGGAGCTCCACAACTTCAACCCCAACTCCATCGCGCAGGCGGCCATCTTCGTCGCCATCTGTGAGGGGTACCTGGGCATTGCCCCCCACTGGGAGCTATGGCTCCACCTCTTTCGGGCGGGGCTCACCACCAAGCCGACAGGCATGATGGGTACACGGAAGGCGATGAGGGCCGGCGGCTGCACTCTCCAAGTGCGCCAAGACCGGTAGCCCCTCTACATCCTGGCCCAGCTTGCGTCGTCCAACCGTTGCTGGTACAACTGCTGGTTCTACCTCCGCAATGACGATGGCGGACTTCCCCCCTACACCGGGTGGGTCGTGGAGAGCCAGCCAGAGAAGTGGAGGTACGGCGTCCCGGTGGTTGATTAGCCCAAGCTGCAGCCGCTCCTAGAGGGGTTGGAGAGGCTACATAGCCACGGCCGTACGTCGGCTGTGGTCATGGCAGCCTTCTACCATCGGAGGGTGCTACTGCTGATGGCTCAGCGGCAGCGCCTATTTGACATGACACCGGATGAGCCGATCGAGGGCATCCGGATGTCTGCCATCGCCCTCTCCGACGAGGAGATTCTATGTCGGGTGAGAGAGACGGTGGAGGGGCGGCTGAGGAGCGGTGGTCTGACCCCGTTCACGATGCACCCGTCGCGGGGATACCTCTCTCTGGTAAGTCACGCGCCGCTGCGGCCCCCGAGGCCTCCTTGCTCCTCGCATTTTCCTGTTCCCTTATTTGTGTTCGCCGTTCCTGCAGGTCGCGCAAGTCATTGGGCTTTGGTCCTGTCTGCAGGAAGCTCTCCTCGAACGAGGTAATCAAGGAATGGGACTTGCCAGTCCGTGCCCTGGTTGGCCTTGGGAGGCTCCGCGTTGATTTCCATGACCTCAGGCTCGGCCGAAGGGGTCTCAGCGATAGAGGGGGCCTCGGGCCCTGTGGTGGGCTCGACCTGTGGGCCCTCTTCCACCGCTGAGGCGTAGTCGATGGAAGGCTTGTGGAGGTATCTGGCGAAGATGTTCGGGGGGACCAGGGCCCATGCCAACGCCATTTTTGCTAGTTCGTCCATGGCCTCGTTGAATTTTCGTGCGATGTGGTTGAGTTCGAGACCGTCGAACTTGTCTTCAAGGCAACGTACCAGCTTGCAGTACGCCTCCATTTTGGGGTCATGGTAGTTCGACTCCTTCATCACTTGATTGACGACGAGCTGCAAATCACCCCGTATGTCGAGACGTCGTACTCCAAGTTCGATGGCGATCTACAAGCCATTGATGAGGGCTTCGTACTCGGCTGCGTTGTTGGAGGCGGAAAAGTGGAGCCGAATCATGTAGCGCATGTGCACTCTAAGGGGTGAGATGAAGAGCAGACCCGCGCCTGCCCCGGTCTTCATCAGGGATCCATCAAAGTACATGGTCCAACATTCCGCCTGGACTTGAGCAGGTGGCAGTTGGTTGTCGGTCCACTCCGCCACAAAATCGACCAAGACCTGGGATTTAATTGCTTTCCGAGGCGCGAAAGACAGGGCTTCCCCCATGAGTTCCACGGCCCACTTGGCTATTCTACCCGAGGCCTCCTGGTTCTGGATTATCTCTCCTAGAGGGAAAGACGACACCACGGTCACCGGGTGGGACTTGAAGTAGTGACGCAGCTTGTGTCGAGCCAAGACTATGGCGTAGATCAACTTCTGGATGTGGGGGTAGCATGTCTTAGTCTCGGAGAGCACCTCGCTGATGAAGTAAACAGGTCGTTGGACGGGTAAGGCATGCCCCTCTTCCTGTCTCTCGACCACTATGGCCGCACTGACCACTTGGGTCATTGCAGCGACGTAGAGCAAGAGGGCCTCGCCCTTGGTCGGTGGCACTAGGACGAGAGGATTGGAGAGCAGTGCCTTGAGCTTGGTGAGGGCTTCTTTGGCCTCGAGAGTCCAGGAAAAGCGCTTGGATTTTCTCAAGAGGCGGTACAAAGGCAAGCCTTTTTCGCCAAGGTGTGAGATGAAGTGGCTTAGGGCCGCAAGGCATCCCATAACCCTCTACACTCCCTTGAGGTCTCGAATTGGTCCTATGTTGGTCACGGCCGACACCTTCTCTGGGTTGGCCTCGATGCCACGCTCTGAGACTATGAATCCCAAGAGCATGCCTCGGAGGACCCCGAAGACACACTTCTCGGGGTTGAGCTTGATGCCCTTCTGAAAGCTCTAGTTTGGTTTTGGTGAATTGATGAAACCCTAAGTGCTAACCTAGTTTATCAAGTGATCATGAGATAGGTAGCACACTTCAAGTGGAGAAGCTAATGAAGATCATAACATGACAATGGTGATGGCATGGCGATGATCAAGGGCTTAAACTTGAAAAGAAGACAGAGAAAAACAAAAAGCTCAAGGCAAAGGTATAATTTGTAGGAGCTATTTTGTTTTGGTGATCAAGACACTTAGAGAGTGTGATCACATTTAGGATAGATAGCTGTACTATTAAGAGGAGTGAAACTCGTATCGGAATACGGTTATCAAAGTGCCACTAGATGCTCTAACTCATTGCATATTTATTTAGGATCTAGTGGAGAACTAACACCCTTGAAAATGTTTGTGAAAATATGCTAACACATGTGCACAAGGTGATATACTTGGTGGTTGGCACATTTGAGCCAGGGTGGAGAAGTTAGAAGTGAAATGGAGTTGGTTGCAATGATGCTAGCGTCGGTCAACTGACCGGACGCTGGGTCGCTCTGTGACCAGACGCTAAAGGGCTACGTCCGGTCGAGTGGTCAGTCAGCATAGTAATTAGGGTTAAGCACCAGACGCTGGGCTATGTCTGATCAAGCATGACCGGACGCGTCTGGTCGGCAAAAACTTGTTTTGGACCCTTACTGTAAACGACCGAACACTGAGGCTCCAGCATCCAGTCAGCTCTGTCGGAGCGTTCGGTCAACTTCTCGACCATTGATTGGAGAATTGAGTTACTTCCTTGGTCTTCAAATCAAGCAATTGAAGAATGGTACTTTTGTGAGTCAAGGCAAGTACATCAAGGACATGATCAAGAAGTTTGGCATGATTGATAGCAAAGTCATTAGCACACCAATGGGAACCAATGGCAACTTGGATAGTGATGCAAGTGGAAATATGGTGGATCAAAAGTTGTATCGGTCTATGATTGGAAGCCTACTCTATGTGACCGCATCAAGGCCGGATGTCATGTTTAGTGTATGCATGTGTGCAAGATTTCAAGCCTCACCAAGAGAAAGTCATTTGAAGGCTACAAAGAGGATATTGAGGTACTTGAAGCATACACCAAATGTTGGTTTGTGTTATCCCAAAGGAGCAAAGTTTGAGCTAGTTGGTTACTCCGACTCGGATTATGCGGGATGCAAGGTTGAAAGGAAGAGCACCTCGGGCACATGTCAATTGTTGGGAAGATCACTTGTTTCATGGTCATCAAAGAAGCAAAATAGTGTTGCATTATCAACCGCCGAAGCCGAATACATATCCGCCGGTAGTTGTTGTGCACAAATACTTTGGATGAAGGCCACTTTGAGTGACTTTGGAATCAAGTTCAAGAAAGTGCCATTGCTATGTGACAATGAGAGTGCAATCAAGCTAACCAACAATCCGGTGCAACATGCAAGAATAAAGCAATTGATGTCCGCCACCATTTCATAAGAGATCACCAACAAAATGGGGACATTTGCATTGAAAGTGTAGGCACCGAAGATCAACTTGCCGATATATTCACCAAGCCATTGGATGAGAAAAGGTTTTACAAGCTAAGGAATGAGTTGAACATATTGGATTTCTCAAATATGTGTTGATGCACCCCCACTCATATGACATGCCTCTCCTTTGAGCAATCCAAGGTAAAAGTTGATTGGCATGACATACATCCTTGCTAAGGACATGTTTAGTGCATCTAGTCATATTTTTAATCCTATTAGGACCTTTCAAGTGGTTCTATTTTATTAGGCTCATTCATGAAAATCAAATGAATTTGATGTTTATATGGTATCACTATTGCTTCTATGCTTGATTTGATCTAGTGATAACATATGACATGTTTATGGGCTTGTAAACCTAGTGTTTGATCTAGAAAATGAGCTATAAGTGTTTAACTCAACATGGTACAAGATAACCCTTATTTAGAGGTGTGAAGAAGCTTGTCCTTGGATCAAACCGAGTTAAATATCTTTGGTAAATGATCTAGACTAGACCAAATTTGGGAAAATAATCCTCACCCCATTGATAATCTCGACCCTACAAGTAATACTATCTATTTTTAGAACCTTTGTGGTCATTGATGACAAAGGGGGAGAGAAACATAAAGATATCTTGATATATGACATAGGGGGAGAGATATGACAAAGGAAAGGGATCAACTAAAATTTTGAGCACACAAGTAGGGGGAGCAAGCTCATGAACTTGTATGGTGCATTTGAATGTGCATTTCATATGTTTGCTTGCATGGCATAAGTATTAAATTTAAACATCCATGCTTGTGTGATGAATGTTAGTTGTAAGATTGAATGATGAAATGAAATCACTAGATAACTTTCATTTCCAAGTAAGTCTTTATAAGTGGTATCTTTTCAAAGTATGTTTCCAAGTGATATTGAGCTAACCATAGTGCTAAGGATGGTATATTAGTGCACTCCGATTGGTATCACACTTCAAAGGTCCATCTTTTATACCTTAGCATCATGTGGTAGACATTGACTCCTATATTTCCTATCTAAGCATATGTGCAAGCTTCAATCCAAACTCTTAGCACATATGTAGAGGGAGCAATTGCTACCATTTGGGGTTCATGAAACTTGTCCATATCCTTTTACACATGGTAAATATGCTTGGGCAAGCAACATGGATTCAATTGAATTTCAATTCATATCTTTGTATAAGGGTTGTCATCAATTACCAAAAAGAGGGAGATTGAAAGCTCTAGTTTGGTTTTGGTGAATTGATGAAACCCTAAGTGCTAACCTAGTTTATCAAGTGATCATGAGATAGGTAGCACACTTCAAGTGGAGAAACTAATGAAGATCATAACATGACAATGGTGATGGCATGGCGATGATCAAGGGCTTAAACTTGAAAAGAAGAAAGAGAAAAACAAAAAGCTCAAGGCAAAGGTATAATTTGTAGGAGCTATTTTGTTTTGGTGATCAAGACACTTAGAGAGTGTGATCACATTTAGGATAGATAGCCGTACTATTAAGAGGAGTGAAACTCGTATCGGAATACGGTTATCAAAGTGCCACTAGATGCTCTAACTCATTGCATATGCATTTAGGATCTAGTGGAGAACTAACACCCTTGAAAATGTTTGTGAAAATATGCTAACACATGTGCACAAGGTGATACACTTGGTGGTTGGCACATTTGAGCCAGGGTGGAGAAGTTAGAAGTGAAATGGAGTTGGTTGCAATGATGCTGGCGTCGGTCAACTGACCGGACGCTGGGTCGCTCTGCGACCAGACGCTAAAGGGCTGCGTCCGGTCGAGTGGTTGGTCGGCACAGTAATTAGGGTTAAGCACTGGACGCTGGGCTGTGTCCGATCAAGCATGACCGGACGCGTTCGGTCGGCAAAAACTTGTTTTGGACCCTTACTGTAAACGACCGGACACTGAGGCTCCAGCGTCCAGTCAGCTCTGTCGGAGCATCCGGTCAACTTCTCGACCGTTGAGATCAAACATTCACAGTTGAACGCAAGAGACACGTGGACACCATCGGGTGATCGGACGCTGAGGAGCAGCGTCCGGTCAGTTGGTCCGGAGCATCCGGTCGGCCCGTGTTATGCCCAGTGAAGGGGTATAACGGCTCTATTTTATGGGGGCTTCTATTTAAGCCCCATGGCCGGCTATGGCTCACATCTTTGGCCATTTTCATTGACATAGCAACCTTGTGAGCTAAGCCAAAGTCCTCCCACTCATCTCCATCATTGATTCTTCATCATAGTGAGATTGGGAGTGAATCCAAGTGCATTGCTTGAGTGATTGCATCTAGAGGCACTTGGTGTTCGTGTTTCGCTGTGGATTTTGCTTGTTACTCTTGGTGGTTGCCGCCACCTAGACGGCTTGGAGCAGCGAGGATCGTCGAGCGGAGGTGGTGATTGTCTCCGGCTCCGATCGTGGTGATTGTGAGGGGTTCTTGACCTTTCCCCGGCAGAGAGCCAAAAGGTACTCTAGTGGATTGCTCGTGGCTTGTGTGATCCTCATCTTGTGTTGGTTGTGCGGCACCCTATTGAGGGTTTGGCGTCTGAAGCCAATTAGCGCGTGAACCTCCAAGTGAGTGAATCGCCACAACGAGGAGTAGCTTGCCGGCAAGCAAGTGAACCTCGGTAAAAATCATTGTGTTCATCCTTTGATTCCGAGGTGATTAGTCTTCATCGTTATTCATCCTTGTGATTGATTGGTTCACTCCTCGACATGGTGGTATAACTATCTTGATCACTCTCTTTACTTTACCGCACACTAGTTGACAAGCTCTTTAGTGTAGCTAGTTGTGAGAGCTTGCTTGCTTGGTTGGTGTGGCTCTTTAGTTAGTCTTTGAGAGCACACTAACATAGGGTAGTGTCATAGCTATTGTGTGAATAGAAACTATCTTAACTAGAATTGTGGTAAGTGGCTTGCATTTTGAGTAGGCTAGCGCAACACTTGCTTCGCCTCATAATTGTCTAACCATTTTGTTAAGAGTGTTGTTGTAGAAATTTTTATTAGGCTATTCACCCCCCCTCTAGCCATTAGGACCTTTCACCTTCTCTCTGAGGCATCTGAAGGTGATCTCCAGGTCATCGACGAGATCACTAGCCTTTCTGGACTTGACCACGATGTCGTCCACATAGGCCTCGATAGTTTGCCCGATGTGCTCGCCAAAGACCTGGGTCATGCACCGCTGGTATGTGGCCCCTGTGTTTCTGAGGCCAAATGGCATAGTCACATAGCAGTACATGCCAAATGAGGTGATGAAAGAAGTCGCGAGCTGGTTGGATTCTTTCATCTTGATTTGATGGTAACCGAAATACGCATCAAGGAAAGATAGGGTTTCACATCCCGCAGTGGAGTCAATGATTTGGTCGATTCGAGGTAATGGGAAAGGGACTTTTGGACATGCTTTATTCAAACCAGTGTAGTCTACACACATTCTCCACTTCCCATTTTTCTTCTTAACTAATATAGGATTAGCTAACCACTCTGGATGGGATACTTCCTTGATGAATCCAGCCGCCAAAAGCTTTTGCACCTCCTCACCGATGGCCCTACGCTTTTCCTTATCGAATCGGCGTAGGCGCTGTTTCACCGGTCTAGAGCTAGCCCGGATGTCCAAGGCATGCTCAGCAACCTCCCTCGGTATGCCTGACATGTCCGAGGGACTCCACGCGAATACATTGGCATTCACATGAAGAAAGTCGATGAGCATGACTTCCTATTTGATGTCGAGGGTGACGCTAATCCTCAGCGCCCAGTCGTCAGAGCAGGTGGGGTCAACCAGGATGAGCTTGACGGCCTCCGTGGGCTCGAAAGTCCCGGCATGACGCTTGGAGTCAGGCGCCTCGCTACCAAGTCGGTCGAGGTTGAGAATGAGGGTCTCGGCCTCCATGAGAGCCTCGGCATACTCGACGCATTCGACGTCACAGTCATATGCATGCTCGTACGTGGACTCGATAGTGATGACGCCACTGGGGCCCAGCATCTTGAGCTTGAGGTAGGTGTAGTTGGGGATCGCCATGAACTTGGCGTAGCACGGGTGCCCTAGGATGGCATGATCGGTCCCCTTGAACCCAACCACCTCAAAGGTGAGGACCTCCTTGTGGTAGTTGGAGGGAGTGCTGAAGCAGACGGACAAGTCGATGCGCCCGAGGGGTCGCGTGCGTTTCCCTGGCACGATGCCATGGAAGGGCGTGACATAGCCTTAGAGCTGTGACTGGTCGATCCCTAGGAGTTCTAGGGTGTTGAAGTAGAGGATGTTGAGACCGCTGCCTCCGTCCATCAACACCTTGGAGAGCCGGGTGTTGCCGATGATCGGGTCGACGACGAGTGGGTACTGCCCAGGGTTTGGGACGTAATCGGGGTGGTCATCCCGATCGAAGGTGATCGCCTCCCAAGACCAGTCGAGGTACCAGGGAGTGGCCACCTTAACCGAGAAGACCTCCTGGTGCTCCCTCTTTCGCTGACGTGCCGTGAGGCACGCTGAAGGCCCACCAAAGATCATGAAGGCGTTGAACACCTCAGGGAACCCGTCATCCTTGTCGTTGTCCCTATCATCGGTGTCCCTCCTCTTGGTGTCATCGTTGGAGAGCCCGAGCTTGGCGTAGTAACGCCGGAGCATGGTGCACTCTTCGAGGGTGTGCTTCACCGGGCCCTGGTGGTAAGGGTAGGGTTTCTTAAGCATATCGTCGAAGAGCCCGGGGCCTCTGGGGCCTCGGGGATTCTTGCAATCTACGGCCACGACTAGACCGGCCTCGAGGACCTCCTGCTTTCCCTAGTGACCCTTTTTCTTTTTCTTGGGGAGGTGGGAGGCCGAGGCCATGGGGGCCTCGTCCCTCCGCTTCCCCTTGGCGTCATTGTCAGGGAAGATGGCCCCAACAGCCTCTTCGCCCGAGGCAAAGTTGGTGGCGATGTCGAGGAGTGCGGCCGCCGTGGTCGGTATGTTCCGGCCTAACTCCTGGACCAGGTCTCGGGATGAGGTGCCGGAGAGGAATGCCTGGACAATTTCTGAGTCGCCGACGTGGGGCAACTCGGTGCATTGCTTGGAGAAGCGTTGGATGAAGTCTCGAAGAGACTCGTCTGGCATCTGGCGACAACTCTTGAGGTCCCAGGAGTTCCCGAGGCGCACGTATGTGCCTTGGAAGTTCCGGACGAAGACCTTTACCAAGTCGCGCCAGTCGTGGATCTGCGAGGGAGGGAGGTGTTTGAGCCAGGCTCACACCGAGTCTGACAGGAACAAGGGGAGGTTACGGATGATGAGCAGGTCATCGTCCGCGCCGCCTAGCTGACAAGCCAGACGATAATCGGTGAGCCATAGTTCGGGGTTGGTCTCGCCGCTGTACTTCGAGAGGTTGGCCGGTTGCCGAAACCGGGCCAAGAAGTGGACGCCGCGGATGGCCTTGCTAAAGACTCGAGGGCTAGGTGGCTCAAGAGAAGGACTGCGGTCCTCCCCACTATCATAGTGATTGCCTCAGTGCGGGTGGTAGCCTCGGGCGGGCCCCTCATTGTCGTGGCACCGTTGCCTGCTGACCACATCATGGTCGCCTTGTGCCTCATGTCGATCGCCGAGGCGGTCACGCACCGAGGGGGCCCTATTGGTCGTTGGTGCCCGAGCGGGCTCAGGACGAACCGAGGCCTCCCTATCCTGCCGAGGCGGTGCCATGAGAAGTTCCGAGGCGCCTCCGCGCCGTTGAGAGGCAGAACTCTTGGCCTGCTGTACCGCGGCAGTCTCGAGGAGGTCTTGGAGCTCACCGCGGACCAGTCACCCCTCCATGGTAGAGGGCTCGAGCATAGTCTGGAGTAGCATTGTCGCTACCGCGATGTTCTAGCTAGCGCGATTGAAGATAGGGGGTTGCTCGCCCCCTATGTCGCTGTTGATGCAGTGGTTGACATTGCGAGCCCTCAGCCAGGCTGCTCCGACATCACCGTGACCCCGCTGCTCTTGCTCGAGAGTGTCTTGGAGCTACCGTAGAAGGAGTCGATCTTGTTCGACCTTGGCCTGAAGCTCACGGAGCTGCTCCAAGTCAAGGCGTCGAAGTTCCTCGCGGGCGAGGTTCTCGTTCTGCACCGCCGGGAGCTCGACGCGCAGAGGTGTGGCGTCGCCTGCCCCATGGCAGAGCGGGGAGCGGTTGCCTGCCCCTTCGTCATCGTCGCTCGTTCTTGGCATCCCGAGCCCGATGTGGAAGCACTCTCGAGTGGGATCGTAAGTGCCTTCGTCGTCGGAGTCAGAGTAGCCAAAGCAGTAGTCGCTCGCGGCCAGGAAGCGGCGCATGGCTTCAGGGTTACGAAGCCCGGAGAAGTCCGCTCTGGCCCACACCTCGTCCTCCTCTGAGGAGTCGGTGCGGGTGTGGGTTGAGGTAGTGGCATCGAGGTCGAGAGCAAAGCGTTGGTGGCGTCCTGAGGGCTCTGCATGAGCGGAAGCGTAGGCGGAAGCGTAGGCGGCGGCGGCATTAGTCATCCCGAAGGGGTACGGGGATGGTGCCATCGCCGAGCTTTGCTCCGCCGGAGTCGACCCCTCAGAAGGTGGCGGGGCAGGGCTTGATGACGGGGCATCGCTGCATGCCACCGGCGTCTTTCCCTTGCCCAGGCTTAAGCTAGACAGGTCCCCAACCAGGGACTCTGTACCAACAGCCGGGCATAGGGTACCGGTGGAGCGCGGTGCGTCACCCTGAGCTTGCGCGATTTCCGGGTGGTCCCGCCCATGTCGTGCCTGGCGAGCATGACGAGAGCGGCGGCCTGGGCGCCGCCTGCGCCTGGGCTATTGGTGCGTGGTATCGTCGTCGATCGGTGGGGCTCTGGGTGTGAGGAGTACCATATCGTACTCACATCCTAGAGACATAAACTCTAGGCTCCCGAACCAGATCACCGTGCCGAGACGCAGTGGTCGTACGGGGTCTGCCATCCGGAACTCGTTGGGATGACGAAGCTGACACGCAGCAGGCCCCTACCTGGCACGCCAACTGCCGGTGTTTTGGATCGGCGGATCCTCAACCAACTAGTGAAAGTGTACTGCATGCCCCTAATCCCGAATGGTGATGCAAAGAGACACAAGTTTTATACTAGTTCGGGCAAGAAGTGCCCTACGTCCAATCTGAGAGAGCGATCTTGTATTCCTTGCACCAAGGTGCTTGTAGTAGGGGTTTACAAGCTGGGCGAGAGAGGGAGCTTGTCCCAAGTCTCTGCGTGGAGCGGCGTGGGTTGCTTGAGATGTTGATCTCAGGCAGCGGGGGAGCGTGCATATTACAGAGTGTCAAGCGTTGTTGGAGCGTGTGTGTGTGTGAGTCTACGTAAGTCTGTCTGTGCATGAACGTTCACCCCCTAGAAACGGCCCCGGTCACTCCCTTTTATAGTTGAAGGGGGGGACAGGGGCGATACATGC
Source organism: Miscanthus floridulus (assembly GCF_019320115.1). NCBI lineage: Eukaryota > Viridiplantae > Streptophyta > Magnoliopsida > Poales > Poaceae > Miscanthus > Miscanthus floridulus. Next base: position 88,112,123 of record NC_089598.1, read on the forward strand.
GTTTGCTACGTGGCATTTTGTGAGCGGAGGCGGTATGTCTGAGCCCTGTGCTTGTCAGTGTGGCAGCATGGTCGACGGAGCGGTCTTGTCCTTGACGCACTGGAGCGACGCGCCGGTAACGCCCGATCCTGTGTGACGTGGGAGCTCCAGTGATAGCTTGACGCAAGGCATGGCGGACGACGTGTCGGTCGCTGTATGTTGACAGCGTAGAGAGCCGAGGCTCAGTTGGTGCAGAGGCCGAACCATCGTGGGGGGCTCGGCGGGCACGAATCCCATGGCTGCCGAGTCCCCGAAGCGGATGGCCAGGGCTCGGAGGGAGCAGTTGGCCTTGTACACTGATTCCGAGGCTACAGGTACCCGGACTTGACTCCCCACGCCGCACTGTCCTCGGAGCAGTTGGGGTTAGGCAGCACAGTGCAGCACGGGCGTCGGTCATGGGCACAGCGCCGAGCACAGCGACCGGTAACCCCCGCCCCGTCTTGTCCCAGACGGCGTGGCGTTGATGTGACTCCCATCTCGTTGAGCACTCCGCTGTACCAGGCCGTCGTTCGGCTGACGTCGCGGGAGTGATTGGCCGCGTTAGTTAGGCGTGACGTCCCGGTCGAGGCGGCGGAGACGGGGTGGCTGCCGAGCCGGCCTCGAGCGAGGCGGAGAATCGGTACCTCGTCCGAGGCCTTACGCGCGGGGCCTCGAGCGAGGCGGAGAATCGGCACCTCGTCCGAGGCCTTACGGGCGGGAACTCGAGCGAGGGGGCCTCGGGCGAGGCAGAGAGTTGGTACCTCGTTCGAGGCCTTGCGGTGCGGGAACTCGAGCGAGGGGGCCTCGGGCGAGGCGAAGATTTGGTACCTCGTTCGAGGCCTTACGGCGCGGGCCTCGGGCGAATCGGAGAATCGGCCGAGGCCTCGTGGTTGTCTCTTGGCTTCGATATTTACAAGGTCTAAGCAATTTTTTCGGTTCTTGCTTAGGGTACCCCTTTTTATGGTATCCGACACAAGGACTAACATGTGTGTTAACTGTTAAGATGTGTTAGGTGGGCTCAATATTTCCTAGGGATGAAAAGAAGAAATGGCACAAAAGCCAATATTGATATGTATGTTCCATAAGAAAAGAAATAGCAATTTTTAGTTTAAATTTATAGTTCAATTTTTCTATAAAATTGTTTCCGATTCACCAAACCTATTCTTATCTCTTTCTAAAGGAATTCAAAAAACAAAATAAGAAAAAGAAAAAATACTGGAATTCTGGATTTTTCCAATTTCTCTCATTAAAATATTCCAAAATTAAGAATGGGTTTAGTTACTTAAATTCAAAAAGTGAATCAAAGAATTTCAGTATCTAGTTATTAGTTAAAAAAAAAATATTTATTAAAATACAAAAAAAGATTGAATAATTTTACTTTCTAATCATTTTTGCATTTCTTTCTGTTAAAATAAAAGAGCTCTGTTGTTTCGTAATTGATTGATTGAATTCCAAAGAACGGAAAAATGAATTCAAATGACCAAGTGTGCAAATAAACAACACACGCTGGACGATATCGCAACTAGGGTTCTGAACGTGCCTAAAAATCAACATAATGTTTGGCAACAGTATGTTGATTGTTAGGCATGTTCAGAACCCTAGTTGCACTGTGCAGATGCACCTACCAGACGGTCGGATGGCACTATGCAATTGAACACGCTGGACAAACTAACAACAATTGGGTAGTGAATAGTGTCAAGATCCTAGGAGAACATACCCCGAGTGATGATCTATCAAACAATCAACAGTGAGAGGTAGGCTGTTCGACGGTGTCTTGCAAACATGATAGTTGTTCAAGATAGCCCACTGGATGATCTGGCAATGGTGAAGAATGGTGCCATGGATTGTTCAACTATCACAAAGAGCATGGCACTATGTGTTTACAACGATATAGCATCGAAAAGAAGGTGCGGAGTACAATAACGCACCAGACTAATTAATGCTAGCTAATGACTATACCAGTAAGGGGATTATTGTAACAACACCCCCCCCCCCCCCCTAAATGATTTACTACAACATTATGGATACTATTTGATAAGAAAATTTGATGTTCTTAGCAAAAAGTGATCGGAGTCAAACTAGTCATCTTTCAAGGTTCTTTCTCGATGCAATTCGAAACACATAGTGCTATAATTAATTATAGCGTTCCATGTATGTAAGCTGCTATAAGGGGTAACAACAATGTTTAAATGTTGTGATGTGGATTTGTGGTCCATAAAACTTCTCAATGGTCTAATTCGTAGAAAAATTGTAATGAAATGCAGTGTGCTTAAGTGTGTTGATAAACCCGAATTTGATAACCACACGGATGAGTTTGGCAAAACATCTGTGACACATATGTTAGCAACCTTAGGCTATCAACCAAGCACGCCTTACCTATTGTAATAACACGTGTGACACATCGTAATGTGATTTCGCTTTTCTTATTAGCACTTGACGATGATATTGAACTACTCTAAGCTCGGTGAGCCAAAAACATGGAGTCATTTCTAGCTCACTAGCCTTAGTGCCTTACCAAATCGATCGAGCCGATGTGGTTTGGTATATGAACAAATCACTAACAAGCTGAACTGGCTAATTATTAGTAAGTAGTTATCTAACCCAACCCAAAATGTCCTCAAATCGAAACATAATATACTCTCTTTGTCCCTGAATAAATCAACTTCTAGAGTCGTTGTAAGTTAAAGTTTTATAAATTTAACCAAGTTTATAGATAGAAAATTAATATTATTAATTAGATATACCATAGTTATTTCATTATGTATTTATTTGGTGTCGTGGATGTTGATATTTTTTATACAAAGTCCACCAACTTATAAAAAGTTTGACTTAAAGTCTATTTGATACAAAAGCTAATTGCTAGCTAGCTAAAAATTAACCCTAGCCTATCAAAACACGAGGACTAATAACATGTGAGACTTTTGTAGCCAAGGCTGTGTTTAGTTCCAAAAAGTGCTACAATAGTCATCGCATCGAATCTTGCGATACGTGCATGGAGCATTAAACGTAGAAGAAAAAAAAAACTAATTGCACAGTTTGGTTGGAAATCGCGAGACGAACGTTTTGAGCCTAATTAGTCCATGATTGAACACTAATTGCTAAATAAAAACAAAAGTGCTACAGTTGCCAAATTCTTAAATTTCGCGAACTAAACACAGCCCAAATCTTCATGTCTTTAGCTAGTTATTACTACTAGTCAAATGGAGTAGCTAGCTAATATTTGCTAATTGGATTTCGGTCTCGGTCCGACCAACTACTAGTAGGACTTTGATTTATTAGGGGACAGAATAAGCCGTAGCAGCAATAATTGTGCACATGGTCCACACACACACCATTCCATTGCCGTACTCCCGTGTCATCCACATCCAACAGCACCAGAGCAGCATCATGCATGTAGCTACAGTAGATACCTAAGAATAGCAGAATCAACGAGGGGAGGAACCGCTTGCCTCCGTACAGACGGCTGATAAACCACAATATATAAGCAGCCGAACATAGCGCCGCCTGCCGGTGCCGGCCGCGCTCCTGCCACGGCGCAGCGATGACGAAGCTGCTGCATGCTCGCCCCCTCTGCCACTCCGCCTGTTTAGTTGTCAAAATTTTTTGCGTAGTATCCGTCACATCGAATCTTGTGGTACATGCATTGAGTATTAAATGTAGCCGAAAAAAAAACTAATTACACAGTTGGATGAGAAATCGCGAGACGAAACTTTCGAAACTAATTAGTCCATAATTAGACACTAATTACCAAATAGAAACGAAAGTGCTATAGTAACCGAGAACCAAAAATTTTTGCATCTAGACGCGCCCTTACCCAGAAAAGCGAACTGTGGAGGCAAACGGCGGTTCCGATACAGTCTTTTGGCCCCGGTCAGTGGCTCAGCGCCACTACTGTTGCTGGCGCTGGACGACAGGCTCAGCCCTCAGCGGCTGGGCCAGCTGCACGCCGCGTCCAGCTGCCACAGGGGGAATCCTGATGATGCTGCGGCAGCGGCCCTGCTGGCGTCGTCGTCGTTGCCGGGGAGGGCGCGGGCGTACGGCGGCGCCCAGTTAATGCCGTTGCCACCGGGATTGGTCCAGCGCGCGCGCGGGCCCCCACACCGCTGCGGATCTGGCCCTGCTCGTCGTCGCCCAGGTGCTGCCGGGTCGCCCGCCAGTGTTTGTGTTCACAAAAAAGGAAACCGAACCAACGATCGCTGATTAGCATGTAGCATGCGCTGATGGATGGATCACTGGTGCATCGTCACGGATCGAATCGTTTGGAGGTTGGTTGGTTACTGTGTGTCGATCGATCGATCCATCAGTGATGGTAGTACGAGCGGCGTACCATCTGGAGTTGCATGTGCAGCGTGTCGTCGCGTCCCTGCTGCTGCCGCTGCCGCTTGCCGGGGTGGCGGCGGTGTTGGACGTGGACGTGGTCGTCAGCCGGGCGCCAGAACATGCCGGCGGCAGTAGTCGGCGGCGGCGGAGGCCTGCTGAGGATGCTCCTGTGCGGGTAGCTGGCGCTCGTCTCCTCCCCCTCCGCCACCGCCGGCAGATCGAGCTGCGTGTCAGTGTCCGAGGAAGCTCAGTCAGGTACGTACAGTAGTAGTGGACGTTAGCAAAAGGCTCAGCGCGTCGGCCATGCATGTACTGTACATACCGTCAGGGTCATCGTCCTCTGCTTGCTGCCCGGCGCGGAGCTGAACGCCTCGACGGCGACCGTGGACGGATCGCTGCCGCCGGCGCAGCCCAGACTGAGCTCGAGATCCAGCTCGCCGTCTTCCCAAGCTGCACTCCACAAACATAATTTCAGTTCAGCAGCTCAAGAGTATGCATGTTTCACGACAAAATATAAGGAAAATACAGCAACGACAACAAGAAGAACGGATCAGGTGGGCTCACGCTGCGATTGCAGCTCGTTGTCGTAGCTCTGGGCATCAAAATTGGTCACCGCCTCCTTGCCGTAGCACTTGATGGCAGCCTTGTCATAAGCCCTGATGATTAGCAAGCATATGCATGGCACAAAACCAGAAGTTGTCACATCACATGCCGTTCTGTTCTGGGACACTCAATGACGTGCGTAACAGAAATTCAGAGGAGAGCAGCGGCAGCGCAACGGCGGTGTTTGGCCACGGACTAAACTTTACTAGTCCTGTCACATCGGATGCTTGATATTAATTTAGAGTATTAAATATAAACTAATTATAAAACTAACTATATAGATTGAGATTAATTTGCGAGATGAATCTATTAAGCCTAATTAGTCTATGATTTGATAATGTGGTGCTATAGTAAATATGTGATAATGATTGGTTAATTAGGCTTAATAGATTCATCTCGTAAATTAGTCTCCGTCGATATAATTAGTTTTATAATTAACTTATGTTTAGTCCTTTTAATTAACATCTCAACGTCCGATGTGACCGGGACTGAACTTTAGTCTACCGAACAAACACCCCCTTACTGGGCAGCCTCCGTCTCTGTGTCATACAGGCCCAGGTACACATACCTGCAGCAACAACTAGGAGATCAACCAAGCCAAAAATTTCCCAAAGTAAGTTCCAAAATTTTTGTACTAGTACTAACTAATTGTTCAGCGTTAATTAATTACTTCTTGCCCATGAGCTGGCTGATCCTGGACTCCCACTTACCGCACTTGTGCTGAGTGACTCCCCCTGACGAAGCCGGCGCCCTGCCGCCGGAGCACCTGCACGAACTCCTCCTTGCTGAAGCTCTTCATCTGAAAATGCCGCTGCCATGGCAAGAAAAGCAGAACCAAGGCATCAAACAATGAGAGAGAAAGAGAGAGATGTTAACAACGATGAACAGAGCAGCTACAGTTCTTTATTCTTTCAGTTCATTCATGATGGTGGGCTCTTCTTCTACAGGTCTTTTGATTTGTAATAAGGGATCACCTTTTTCATCTCATCCTTGTAGTCGTCCAGGGTGAAGTTGATGTCTGCATTCACGCCGCGGAACTTGATAGCAGCCTGGTCATAGGCCCTGCAAACAATGGGTCAAAGTACAGGGAGGGTTCAAAGTTCAAACAAAAATTTAGAAATTTACTCCTAGTTTGTACGTATATATAATAAGATGGAACAAATGTGAGGAAGAAATCTATGAACCTTGCAGCAGCCTGCGCTGTGTCAAAACCACCTAGAAAAAGAGCAATGCGGACACCAGATTAAATGCCATGAAATGATGCTAGTAGTACGTGATTTAAGTTCCGGTTTTTTCCAATTGGACAAGAACTCACCCAAGTACACCTGCTTCCCACAGTCCCTGCCAATGAAACAAGAGAGACACAGAGAGGGAGAGATGAGCATGAAATAGAACAGGAAATGGAGATTGCTTGCACAAGCCGAAAATACCATCAAAGAAAGAAGCTAATTCAAAGGACTGCACTGCAGGAGCGCAGGTGACTGACCAGATGTGGGACTCCCACCGGCCGGTGCGGCGGTAGAAGGTGACGCCGCGGTACTGAGAGCTCCGGGACCGCGGGCCGCGGCGGCTCTTCCTCGACGCCGACCGGACCCACTGCTCCGCCGCGCTACAACCGGCGGGCACGTGGCACTGCCACTGCTCCTCCGTCGCCTGCTGCTGCGCTGGCGCTGGGGCTGCAGTGGCCGGGAAGAACTGCTGGGTGACGGCGGCCGGCCGGCCGGGCACCACGGGCATGGGGAAGCCGAAGATCATGCTGCTGGCGCCTTCAGACGGTCGGCGGCCGACCTGCGGCAGCAGCTCGGCCTCCCCCGGCGCGGCACGCGCAATGCCGTCGACGCCGCAGTGGAAGAAGGCTCTCCTGGTGGCGTCCATGGCCGGCCGTGCTGCCGCGGGTGCGTGCGAGCGTGCGTGAACGGAGATAGAGATGCACACACGGCGTTCTTGGGTCGAGGCTCTTCTCTATCTATGTGGTGGAATGCATCATTGCAGCTTTTTTCCTTTTACGCAGTTTAGATGTTAGCTGGTCTCGTCCTCTCTCTCTCTCTCTCACTGTCTCACACTGTGAGTGATGTGTGTGCGTTGCACACTTGCACTTGGTTGCTGTCTGTCGAAGAATCTGCGGGTAGTATCAAGCTAGCAGGAAGGCTAACTGGGTAAGGAAAGGGAAAGATCTCTGAGCAGGCTATCACTTCATGTCAAGCGTCGTCTTTTTATGGGACTGGAAGCATGGAGAACACCAGTGTTCCAGCCACACAACCCACAAGCGGCAAGCGAGCGAGACGGCCCCTCCCCCCCAAACACACAACCTCCTCTATCTGTCTATCTACTATGTGCTTTTGGGCTTGTCACCAAACCATCATCCATCGTATCTGTCTCTTCATGGTGCGCATTTACAATTACACAGCACAAATCGTAGGTAGCTTACTTCCTCGGTCACTAAATAACTATCGGTTTTGATTTCCATATCATAAGTTTAACCGGATAAAATACGTGTAACATTTATATCACCAAATAAATTTATTATAAAAATAGATTCAACCATCTATCTAGCGATATTAGTTTTATACCATAAATATTAATATTTTTATATATATTTAGTCAAACTTATTTCTCGAAAAACGAAAACGACAGCTATTTAGAGATGGAGTGAGTATATATGCATGTATGTATGTATACAGTGTATGGCTTACATTCATGCCGCCGGTTCCAATAGGTGACCAGTGCTATGTCAGTTCCTTATTATACAGTAGTATGAGGCCATTATCAGTGAAGGTTTTATCAGAGTTTTATTTACATTTAATAAGCAGTCACGTACTCCGGACGACACGAAGCCTCTTCTCTATCTAAGCAGTCACATTATCAACGGAAGTTTTTATCATAGTTCCGGTAAGTGTTTTTTACGACATGACAACGTTTTAGAGAAAAAATAATTTTTATGTAGATGAAACCGTCTTGGCTCGGTTACCAACTTAGGATGAATCATCATAGAACTAAATGTTTATGAAACAAAAAAAAATAAACTATATATTGAGATGATGGTTTCGTCTATGTCTCACTGCATTCTATGTTCTTATTAGAAGCAATGATATAAAACTCTCCATTGAGAATGATCCGAAAGAAGAACTACTGCTAATGATTTTATCTATGTTTGCATTCTATGTTCTTAGAAAGAATGATATAAAACTCTTCGGTGAGAATAACCTAAAAGAAGAAGCACTGTTGTAGGTGTTTGGCTACTAAAATTTAGTCCGTGTCACATCGAATGTTTGGACACATGCATGGAGTATGAAACGTAGACTAATTACAAAACTAATTGCACAGATCGAGACTAATTTACGAGGCGAATCTATTAAACCTAATTAGACTCATATTTAGTCTTTCTAATTAGTACCTAAATACCCGATGTGACATCTACTAAACTTTAGTCTATGGATTCAATCACCCAAATTATGTAAGTTCCAACTGGACATCAAGCTAGTAGACAGACAGTACTACGTATTTAAGTTTCATATAGTAGCTAGCAGTGCAATTATCAGAGCTAGCATGCATTTGGTACCTAGGTGTTGAGATTATTAGGTCGTAGGTTTCTGGCAGTGGATCAGCCAAGCAACACTAGTGCCTGCCTATTCCAATCCATGTAATGTAATGTAACCTAGCCCTCGCCCGCGTGCATTCACTTCCCGGCCTGCGTAAAAAGGCCCCCACCTTCCACCAACCTCCCACTTGGCCACTTGCCCTTGCTTGCATTGCATGCGCATGCGCCGGTGAGAGTTAGAGAGGCAGAGGCCGGCCGGCAGCGGGCAGCGGGCAGCGGCAGCCCGGTGTTGCCGCTGGTTTTCGAATCGATACGATACGTACGAACGCATCGCATGTGTGTGTTTGCCTCTGCGTCTGCACGCCGTCTGCGTCTGCTATGCAATGAAGAAAGCAGAGGCAGAGATGGAGGACCAAGAGATCGAGACGAGGCAATAATCAGGCAAGGCACCAGCACCGCCGTCGTCGTCGTCTTCAATCTACCTCCGGCTCCGAGTCCCACGTTAACCAGATCGAAGACATGCATCATAATGCGGGCACGCATGCATGGGCGTGGGCGCGGCCGCGCGCCATTAAGGCCGTGGTCCGTGCGTGTGTCGATCTGTCTGTGGACTTGCACGTAATTAATACCACCCCTTGTTATTATCGCCGCTGAGAATACGGAGTACTGTATATATGTACCAGGAGTAGTACACTGTTGCCTACCGACCACAGTTGAAGGTGCTCCCTCCTAACGAAAAACGTGCTGTTGCATACGTACAAGTATAGGCACCCTTCGGCTGTGCCTTGTACCGTACCACACAGACTACTTCTGCAGCTGGTTCACACTACTGCCGAAATGTTTTCTAGGTGCGTTTAAAATAGGTTACAGGGGCGGTTTGAAAAAGCGATACAATGCTGATTTTCTGGAAGGGATTTTTGCTTCTATACTACTACTCGATCCCTAGACCTGAAAATGGATTAACATCCTCGTCCAATTAATCCAGAAGGGAAGGGAGTCCAACTAAAATCAGGCAGGTATCCCATCCATCATACACGAAATATCCAATCCAGTCTAGCCCACTACTGCATCAATCCAATCCAGTCCAACCTGTAAGAGAATGAAACGCTCAATTCATCCAAAATCACAAGGTAGAATTTGAAACCAGAGTTGCTCATTATGGGTGAGGTCCAAACATCACAATGCAACAATTGAAAAGGGAAGTGCGAAAAATTATTGGACTCGCTAAAGGGCAGTCGTACATGTTTGCCGCGGCGGCAGGCATCGCATGTATGCTGGCTAGACTTAGAACAGGAAAAACCAATGGAGCGAGAGAGCCGCTGGAGCGCATCACGGCCAGGGTGACCCAGACGCGCATGCCAGAGGTCGCTGTCGTTGGAGGCAAGGAGTGCAGCAGATGGGCGCGCCGATGTGGTGGTGGATGGGCGAAGTGGATAGAGCTCGCCTGAAGAATCACATCGGAGCAGAACCGTCTTGGTGCGAAGGTCCTTGATGGAGAAACCCCATGGATCAAATTCAACAGAGATGGAATTATCACGGGTTAGAGCACGAACAGAAATTAAATTCTTAACAAGATGAGGAGCAATGAGAACTTGACGCAAATGTAAGGGAGAGGAAGAGGTGGGGATGATGGCGTTGCCAGTGCATTCAGCCGGAATGGACTGTCCGTTGCCGACAACAATATGACGATGAACGGTAGGGACTGGGGGGGAATTTAGAATACCAGCACTGGAAGCCATGTGTGAGGTGGCTCCCGTATCAAGGAACCAGTCGCCGCCGCCGGTGGTGTTGTTGATGTTCATGTTGTTGAGGGCGGTGTAGAGGCCGGCCGGCAGCGATCCCGAGGCGCCAGCGTAGAGGCTGGCATCCGGCGTGGACGACGGCGCGGGGAGTGGCGGTGCAGAGGACACCGGATGAACGCCAGGCCGAGATCCGAGGACGCTGGGCCTCCATGTGGCCATGGGCCACGCCTGGACGATGCCGTGCCACGGGTTCTGTGCCAGAGCCCACGGTGGAAGCGGACCGCCCGGGGGCACCGAGGAGCCGGCGGTGGGGGCGCCGTGGCCGCCGGTGTTGTTCTGCCTGTTGCGCCCGTCAGTGGCCTTCCGCTTCTTACGCCGATCGTTGGTGTTGTTGGTGAACGCCGGGGACGTGCGTGGAGGAGAGGCGACGGGCCGTGGCGCCTGGTTGGTCGTCGCCGCCGCAAGGAGAGCAGTCTGTGCCTCCATCTGATGGGAGTGCTTGATGCGGTGCTCTTCCTGCAGGAGGTACGACTTGGTGTAGAGGAAGGTTGGGGGCGGCTTCATGGTGGAGAGGACGGCGATGGCCTGGCTGAACTTGTTGTTCAAACCGCGCAGGGTGTTGATGACGAGAGCGGGGTCGGAGACGGCGGCGCCGCAGTCGTAGAGCGTGTCGGCGAGGCGCTTGAGTTTGCCGCAGTACTCGGCGATGCCCATGTCGCCCTGGAACAGGCTGTGGAACTCCTGTTGGGCGTACACCGCGCGCTGGAGGCTGTTGTCGAGGAATTGGCCGGTGATCGCGAGCCAGACGGAGTGGGCGGAGGCGTTGGGGCGGTTGACGTCGTTCCAGATCTCCTTGGAGATGGTGTTGTAGAGCCATGAGACGACGCAGGCGTCGACCTGGAGCCACTCGGGGTCGTCGATCATGGCGGCGGCATCCACCGTGCCGTCGATGTGGTCGAAGAGGCCGAACTTCTTGATGGCGAGTTCGATGAACGAGCGCCACTGCCGGAAGTTTCCCTCGTCAGCCGAGAGGACGATGGGGACATGGCTGCGGATGTTGAGCATCATGAGGGAGGAGGCAGGGGGTGGAGCGGGATCAGCAAATGGATTTGTGCCCGAGGATGCCGTGGAGCCCGGCATTGGGGCCAGAAGCGGAAGCAGAGGGAGGGGATCGAGAGGAAGCTGATACCATGTAAGAGAATGAAACGCTCAATTCATTCATTCAGTAGTGACTGAGTACATATACAAGATGCCAGTGAATGCTGGCCGAACAATGCTAACAAGCTCCTATATGTGCGGATCAGGCATGCAGCAGTACATGAGAGAGATTACAGAGATGACAGCTGAGTCTACGCTAGCTAACTGAATCCCTAACTGAATGCTGAAGAATCGGTCGTTTACACAACCATCCAAATACTCAGCGTTGTGTCAGCCGGGCGAGCACGGGCTGCTCAGCCCTTTCAGGAAGCCACTCCATACCATGTGCCACGGATGCCTATCTCTGCACCACCGATGGGAGGGCATCCTCGACGCCCACGTCGTCGATGGCCAGAAGCCACTCTTCTAGGCCGCGACCCATCCATCCTCGGTGGAGCCGTCATCAAGCTCCTCCCTCCGCTCTCCTCGTCACTAGTCACCCCCGCAGGAAGTTGTCGGCGCCATGTGGTGGCGACGCCTAGGGTGATTAAAGCCCTAGTTTGATTTTGGATAATTGATGAAATTTATATACTAACCTTTGTCATGAGTGTTGATTAGAGCAATGTTGGTACATCCAAGTGATGGAGCAAGTGAGAGGTCCATGGAGATGAAGATGGACATGAGATGATAGTGATCAAGCTCCAACTTAAAAAAGAAGAAAGAGAAAAACAAAAACCAAGGAGATCAAGGCAAATGTATCAAATATGTTTTTGTTTTGGCACTCAAGACACCATAGAGGGTGTGGGTGTGTTTAGGATTGATAGCCGTACTATAAAGAGAAAAAATCTTTGGCTAAGCGGTTATCGAGTGCCACTAGGTGACATGATTCTTGCATATGCATTTAGGGACCTAGTGTGCTAACAATTAACCCTTGAAAAATGCTTTGAAAAAATGCTAACACACATGCACACAAAGTTCTACACTTTGTGGCACTGGTAGAGAACAAAGCTTTACTCCCGGTGGAGAACCCCCTCTAGTCCCGGTTCCCCACCCGGGAGCAAGCATCCGGGACTAAATGGGGGTCCTTTAGTCCCGGGTCAAGAACCGGGACTAAAGGGGGACCTTTAGTCCCGGTGGGTAACACCAACCGGGACTAAAGGTCCGACTAAAGGTCCTCCCAGCTTTAAAAAAAATAATGCCTCCTACCGCTGCGTCCCGTGAGATTCGAACCCAAGACCTCATGCATTGCCTCGCGCGTAGTTTACCACCTTACCTACACAACACATCTGACAAAGGATGGGATGCTTCCCTTTTGAACTAACCCATCGGGGGACCTTTAGTCCCGGTTGGTATTACCAACCGGGACTAAAGGGTCCTTTAGTCCGGGTTGGTGTTACCAACCGGGACTAAAGGGTCTACCTTTAGTCCCGGTTGATGTTACCAACCGGGACTAAAGGTTGGAGACTTTTAGTCCCGGTTGGTGGCTCCAACCGGGAGTAAAGGTCCACCTTTAGTCCCGGTTGGTGTCTCCAACCGGGACTAAAGGTCCCCTGCCACTGTGCCGAGCGCAGTAGCCGTTGGGTAGGGACCTTTAGTCCCGGTTGGAGACACCAACCGGGACTAAAGGTCTCTCTAGTCCCGGGCGCAAAAAATGCCGGGACTAGAGCCTATTTTGACCTCGGATGAAAGGTCTGTTCTCTACTAGTGTGGTTAGCAACTTGGAAGCAAGGGTGAAGTTGTTGAAGTGTTAGAAAAAGAAGAGGAGAAGGAGGTGAGAACCGGACCCTGCTAGCGCAGGGGATCCGGACCCTGGCGAGGGCCGGTCCGGTACCAAACCCTAAGCCAGAGGGTTGCTGCGGGTGATTCGGACCCTGCTTGGCAGTGGTTCCGAACCGTCTCCTCAGGGTCCGGTTGGACCGCGCAGTGACAGCTGAGAGCAGCGCAGGGGCACGGGAGCTCCGGACCCAGGCGCGCGGTGAGTCTAGACTCAGGCGCGTGGGTCTGGCTATGGAGCGAGTGAGCGAGGAGGCGACATGGCACACGGAGGTGTTCCGGACCCGCACTGTGCGTGGTCCAGAAGTCAGGAGCGGACCGGGTCCGGATGCATTTTGCCCTCTCTGGATCGTTTCGGACCTAGGAAGTGCGTGGGTCCGGTTCTGTTGCCTGGGTCCGGTCCAGAGGTGCTATTGACTGCGCTGTGTTTTAGTGACCGTTGAGATCTGACGCGCGAGGTTCAAAGGAGGGACATGTGGCGCAAATCCAAGAACCAGACCCGCCCTGTAGATGGTCTGGACCTCGGGTCCAGTTATAGGGTCCGGTCGACCCCGAGTGAGTAACGGCTAGTGGAGGTCTTGGACCTCTATAAATAGACTTGGGGTGCCTTGGGCTCACTCTCTTGCACATTTTCATCAGTGATACATCCTTGTGAGCCCAAGCAAACACCTTCCACTCATCTCCATCATTGATTCACCATCATAGTGAGATTGGGAGTGATTCCTAGTGCATTTGCTTCAGTGATTGCATCTAGTGGCACTTGGGGATCATTGTGGCTGCGGTGTTTGCCGACACCTAGACGACTTGGAGTAGCGGAGGAGCATTGGCATGAGTTGGTGATTGTTCATGGCCATCTCCCAGTGATTTGTGTGGGGTCTCGTACCTTCCCCGGCGGAGAGCCAAAAGGCAACTCTAGTGGATTGCTCGTGTCATTCACTTATGGGTAGGTTCTTGCGGCTCCAAGTGTTGGCTAGGTGTGTGATACCTATTAGACGCCAAACCACCAAGTGTTGGTCGACACAACGGGGACTGGCGTGCCGGTAAGCACGTGAACCTCGGGAGAAAAATCTTGTGTCCATTGTGATTGGTATTCTCCCGATGATTGATTGGATATTCATTGATTGGTTCATCTCCCTTGCCACGACGGTATAATCTTCCAACACTCTCTCTTGTATTTACTTTGTTTACCTTCTTGCCCAATGAAGCTCTTGAAGCTCTTTAGTGTAGTTAGTCTTTGGGAGCTTGTTAGTTTGGTTAGTGAGGCTCTTTAGTTAGTCTTTGAGAGCTCACTAGCTTAGAGAGTAGTGACATAGCCTTTGTGTGAACCTATAGATCATAGCAACTAGAATTGTTGGTATATGTGGCTTGCAACCCTTGTAGAGTTAGAGCAAAATTGCATTTCACCATTTATGTTACTAACCTTGTGCTCTAGTGAATTTGTAGAGATTTTTATAGTCTATTTACCCCCCTCTAACCATTTAGGACCTTTTAGCCATGCACGGAGCTGCAGGAACGCCACCGAAGTTGCCCCCCACCACAGCCCCACCACCAACCTCCGCTGGAACAACACGGCTAGTACGACGAACTATTGCGCCGACAACTATATCCTGCTCCCGCTGTGCTGCCCCTGTCGCCATTCCTGCTCTGCACCTCGCCGGTGGTGGTGATGGTGCCTCAACATAGCTATCGTGGCCATCGCGTGTATAGACGAAGAAGCATGACACCGAGTACCGCCAGCAAGAGGAATGGGAAGGGGCGAGAGATCCAACGGTTTTTGGATATCCATGTTTTTGTATCCAATCCATTACCATATTTTTGGATCCTACGCCAATGGATATCCGCATCCAAACAACATCCATCCAATTAAATCCACAATGGGTTAAACCCATTTGGGTTTTGGATGATCCAAATCCACTTCTCTGTCTACTCCCCTCCGTTTTAAATTATAAGACACTTTAGTTTTTTTACTCCGTCCATCCTGAAATGTAAGGAACTGAGAGTTTAAAATTTGTACCAGAATATAAGGTATTCTAGGTGAACAAACACTCAAAAAGACAATATTCACTTGCATACCTACCATTAATATCTATCACTAACCCAAACATAGTAAGCAGAGAGGGTTATATGCATCATTTGTCTTACCATATAATATGTCCTACAATTACTTAGATACCTAATATTTCAGGATGGAGGGAGTAGATATATTGTTTTGCTATGTATCTAGATAATGTATATCTAAGTCCTTAGCAATGAACTATTATATCTTGTTAGTTAGTAGTTGTGCTTGTGCATGGCTAAGGGCAGTCCCAATAGGATGTCTAAGACAGTTTTTATGGCATTAACTATGATGCCAACTAAACAAAATGGTCCGGGATGTTTGGATCCAGGGACTAGAGTTTAGTCCATGTCACATCGAACATTCGAAAGCTAACTAGGAGAAATAAACATGAGTTAATTATAAAACTAATTGCACATATAGAGACTAATTTGTGAGATGAATCTATTAAGCCTAATTAATCCATCATTAGCACATGTTTACTGTAACACCACATTGTCAAATCATGGACAAATTAGGCTTAATAGATTCATCTCGCAAATTAGTCTACATCTGTGCAATAAGTTTTGTAATTAGTCTATATTTAATACTATAAATTAGTGTCCAAACATCCGATGTGACAGGACTAAATTTTAGTCTGGGGTATCAAACAGAGAAGGAATATACAATAAAATATCTCTATATTGGAAACAAAATATGAAGATAAGAAATCATCCATTGGTATGTGTAGTTTCTACATGTCATAATATAAGTATAGAAACTATCTCATAGTTTTCTTGGTTGAAGTAACTATCCTATAGTTTTCTTGGTTGAAGTTGCCCTAATAAACTAAACTGAGAGTATAGATTTTATGTGTAGTTTCTACATTTCGCAAAAAGTATAGAAAATATCCCATAGTTTTCGTGGTTGAAGCTGCCCTAATAAGCTAACAACTCACCAGAGGTTTTGCTTATTTTTTAGACCACTTACTTATTTTATCTTCTAATAATTAGAAGCTTTCTCCAAAAAATACAATCCTAGGTGCATTCTTTGTTAAAGTATCTAAAATTTGACCAAATACATAAATTAAATATTAACATTTGTGACACTAAATAAGTATAATATAAAAATATATCATAATAATATTTATTTAATATTATAAGTACTGTTGTTTTTATATATTCCCTCCATCCATAAATAACGGTCACTTTTGATTGTCGTGCCGTAAGTTTGTCTAGATTTGTAGAAAATACGTGCAATATTTGTATCTCCAAATAAATTTATGATGAAAATAGATTCAACGATTTAATGATATTAATTTTGTACCATAAATATTAATATACTTTTTATATATCTTTAGTCAAAGTTGTTTCTTGAGAAACGAAAAGACGATTATTTAGGGAACGAAGGGAGTATATAGTTCATCAAACTTAAGATACTTAGACTCAGTAGTACTTTTCTGGACATGAGTATCAAGCATGCCCTTATATATAGTGAATACTCCATCCATCCACAAAAGAATGTAATTCTCGCAGTGTGAACTTTGATTAAATTTATATAAAAAAATACAAAACATTCATGATATAATACATTTTTATAGTAAATTTATTTGAAGACATAAATGCTAATAGTATTTACTATAAATTTGTGCTAGATTGATCGACGCTGATACTGTAGTTGTATTGTTTTATGTACTGAGTGAGTAATTAACAAACAGCTAGCTGGCTCGCTGCCCTACCAAATTATAGACAAAAGGTACGACTCGGATATCCGACGACTGCCCAATCAATCACAGTTACTGTCCACTGACCAAGTTGTTGGCCAAAGGGAACCAATAAGACACGTTTGGGATGTTTGCTTGACAAGTCCACACTTTGTGCTCTGACCAAGTTGTTGGCCAAAGAGAACCAATGAGGCACATTTGGGATCTTTGCTTCAGAAGCCTGCACTATCAATCACAGATTCATAGTTACTGTCCACTGACCAAGTTGTTGGGCAAAGGGAAACCATGAAGTCCATAGGGGGCAAATCACCCGTGACTTACCTTCAGTATAAGTCAGACAATCCGAGCCGCACTGCGGTAGGTGCCACCAGTTATGTTCTCCAGTTCTCCACGAAAGCCAAAAAAAAAAAAATGTAGCCCAAAGCGACCAAGCCCTTGTTTAGTTGGACCTCAAAATCCAAAAAGTTGCTACAGTACCTGTCACATCGAATGTTTGCGGCCCATGCATGAAGCATTAAATGTAGACGAAAAGAAAAACTAATTGCAAAGTTTGGTGGGAAATTGCGAGACGAACGTTTTAAGCCTAATTAGTCAATGTTTGGACACTATTTGTCAAATAAAAACGAAGATGCTACCGTAACCCCAAAATCCAAATTTCGCGAACTAAACAAGGGCCAAGATGAAAAAAAGACCAGCAAAGAGATCTAGAATCACAATCATATCAGGCAGTGCATGCCATGAACTCCCCTGCACCTTTTCGCATGCAGAGCAAGCCTTCCACAAAGGAACCAAACAGGCTCGTACGCAAAGAGAGACGCAGCGCATACATACATTGCAAGATGAAGAAACTGACAGCAAGTAATAAAAACGGGCAAAAGAGTAGCCTGTGTTATTTACCCCGTGAGAGAGATGGCGACGCCGAGACTTTTATTGTGCTGGGTCTCCGAGCAGGGCTGTGTCTGTTCACCATGATTCCATGAACAGCTGGGGAAGGAGGGTAGGGAATCAAATGCGAGCAAACTAGTATTTCCATGAGAGGCCAATCCACGGGTACCCTGTAGGTCCTTGCTCCTTTTTTCTTGCTTCTCGCTCGCTCAGTAATAGTGTTCTCTCTCTCTCCTCTATCTGTCTGCTCTTGAGGCTACTGTCAGGGTGTCGTTGCAGCCCGTATTTACTGCTCATCAATCACGCCACCTTTCTTGTGTCAGAGCATGACGAAACAGTCACTTCAATCCCCTCTTAGGGCATGTTCGGTTGCTGGGGCATTGTTTAGACCACCTCCAAAAGTTTTTTCACTCTCTCTATCACATTAATTTTTGGACATATGCATGGAGCATTAAATGTAGGTAAAAAAATAACTAATTACACAGTTTGGTTGTAAATCACGAGACGAATCTTTTGAGCATAGTTAGTCCATGATCGGACAAAGTTTGTCAAATACAAACGAAACGTGCTACAGTGTCCAGATTGTAAAAATTTGCAATCTAAACCAGGACTGGGGATTAATTCCCGATCCACACAGCCACGAGCGGGGAGATCGCTGACGTGCAGGTAGCCTCCACAGGAATTCGTTCCGCTACCGTAGCGTCCGCATGTTCTACTGCACGTAGCCTCTATAGGGATTCGTTCCACTACCCTAGAGTAGCGGCTTGATTTCTGACGAGGGTGAGCCACGCTCACGTACTTCAATAATCCTGGAGTAGGCTAACTTGCTTCCACAATCCTAGAGTAGGATAACTAAACACTCATTCTAGAGAGAAACGGGCCGGATTGAGTCCAGGCCAGGTTGGTCCACAACCGAACATGCCCTTAAAGTTCTGTTCACCCGCCTTTGCTTGCTCGCCTGCAACTTACAACTACCATTTTAACAATACTCCTAATTTGTTAATCCCATACACAAAATAAAAAAGAGAAATTGATTCCTAGTTAAGTGCATATAATTCACTGTAAAAAAAAACAATTTTAGGAGACACTGGATTTTATTTTTCGAAGATAGACCAAACCTTCTCTGAAAATTGCTTAGGTCTCTATGGGTCTCTGAAAATAAGCTTTTGTATCCGTTTTGCGTTTAAACAGTGGTGACCTTTGATGGCTTGCATCCTCTTGACTTTGCGTATTCAGGCTGTGTTTAGTTCGCGGAATATGGAAATTTGGCTACTGTAGCACTTTCGTTTTTATGTGGCAATTAGTGTTCAATCATGGACTAATTGGGCTCAAAACGTTCGTCTCGCGATTTCCAACCAAACTGTGCAATTAGTTTTTTTTCACCTACATTTAATGCTCCATATACGTATCACAAGATTCGATGTGATGGCTACTGTAGCACTTTTTGGGAACTAAACCAGCACTCATTTGGGCAGGGGCTGTGATTGGAACATTGTGTGTTGCAGTTACATTGATGAATCATGAATGGCAGGAAACTGATGGTACTTTAGAGTGTGAGAATGACAAGTAATTTGAAAAAAAAGAATAAAATAAATCCTATAGAATGACAAGTACTGTGAAACAAAACAGAGGGGTACTACCGTACTGGTATCCCGGCAGAAAATAACGGTCAAAATCATTCTCAAAAGTACGATACGCTGAGGACCTTTCCATTTGTTAACCTGATTGGTTACCAAGACTAAGTACCCTATATCATGTACTAATATCGAACTCGTTCGGTTAGCCCGGAACGAGCCTAGGAACTATTTCAACTGATGCAACGTTATATAAATTTAAATTAGGCAACCATTCCGGTCAGGAGTCTTCCGCGCCAATCAGAACCAGAACGTGGAGAGGACCAGCGGAGGCACCGGAGAGCAGTGCGCCTTTAAAAGCTCCCCTGCCCGCGAGAGGCGGGAATCAAATGCTGCGAAGGGAGGAGCTCCCCGGAAGTTGCCAACGCAACAGTACGCAACCCCCCCTTTATACTTGCCCACCAAACCCAATGTACCACATGTGTGCGTATGAAACAAAGTTAAATTCGGGACTGTGCTTGGTACCTGGTTCAGCAGATGCAAAGGTTTGATCCAAAAGTCTCGAGTCAGAAACATTGTACAACCCCACAGCACTTGCCAGCCTTGAACAGAGGAAATATGTAGGCCTGAAATGACGTTAAGCATTTAGATCGGTTGATTCAGCTTCAAGTAGATAGCGATCGAGTATTAAACTTATACTATTCGTTTAGATTAGCTGAATTACAGTTAACATTTTCTTTGGATACTGGACAGATCACTAGATCAACATGAGTTACAAAGCCGAAATGAAAAACAAGATGAATCATGGCGATTCTTCTTTTTTTTACGACACACAAAAATAAACTGAAATGAGTTACAAACCAAAAGGAAAGCTGCATAAAGGAGAGAAAATCATACCAAGCTTTGTAGCTAAGGAGCTACGTATTGTTCAATAGAGGGAAAGTTTTTTCTTTCTTTGCTCTATGGATAACCAAAGCAAAGTTTTTTGTTGAAGAAACGCTTGCAGCTCAACATGGGTTCTTTCAGGAACTGATAAATAAAGACGACAAACAAAGTATATGCGTCATAATATGCTAAGCAAATGAATTGTCAAAAAACTCTAATACAGATACCATTTCGAGGAGTTACAACTGCACACAAGAGAAATGACGGTTAGATATTTTGATAGTCAGAGTCACAGATACCTCAGCGTCAGCGAACAATGGAACTGAAGACGTTCCCGTCGAAAGCACCAAAATACCGTGTGACTGGCCAGCATTGTTGTCCCCTGTAGTGGAGTTGACACCAGAGGACAGATTCAGCAACCAAACCATCAGATTCAGAAAATAACACGCCATCACAGTTGCTACTCTACCCTTAGATGTATCCTTTTTTATGAAAGGAGACATATAGCCCACCCATTGCCATTTTTCTTTCAAACTGTGCTGGATCCTGGAACCGGCATTTCCCGCTTTCCAGGGCAGCACTCATTGTAGTTCTCACGTGGTGTGTTGGACCAACATCTTTCAGCAAAATAGTTTGAGGCCTGACGCGCATTTGCAACCACCAGCATGAGTACTATGTTTTGCACAAAAGATAAACAAATTTGTCACAGAAAACAAAGGAACACCTTAAATGCTTTTGACAACTCCTATTCAAACGAGAAGGTTTGACTGGCCTGCAGTTACTCACCTATCTCTTTTTGTTTGATTTCTCCACCAGTTCACAACTGTGTCACTCTGCAAGACTAACAGAATGAGATTTTAGTTACCCCGTCAGTTGTATACTGACATGCTATCAAGCAGGAATTAGACACATTAATGAAGATGATGCACATATCAATCAATGTGTCTTGTGGAAAGTACCAAATTACACTGGAGCAGCACTGTGCCCTTTGAACCAGTTACAGAGTATAATAAACATGCCAAATGGAAGCATGTTTTTCAACTTTTCAGGTCCTCTCATGTCGTGGAACCTCAACATCCTACAGGGCATCAATAGAGGGCAGCAGTCAGGGAAGAAGTGACAAAGAGCACAATGAACAACAGTTAGGGAGTACCAAAAAGTACATAGGAATATGTTCCTGTTTTTTCTTTTTTGGATTGGATGAACGGCATGTCCATGAATGACTGACAGAAACGCAGAAGTGAAAATGCTTGTACTCGTTTAGTACATTACATGCCCTTTTGGCCTTTTGTCAGCAATAAACTCTAAGATTCTGAAAGATGAATGCATCAACAATCAGATTGAGTATCTCACGCTTGGTGATTGTTATGTTTAAGGACAGTAGGGCACGAGCCAAGGCCAAAGGAGACTA
The DNA here is from genome assembly GCF_019320115.1 of Miscanthus floridulus. Lineage (NCBI taxonomy): Eukaryota > Viridiplantae > Streptophyta > Magnoliopsida > Poales > Poaceae > Miscanthus > Miscanthus floridulus. The sequence goes on from NC_089598.1 coordinate 88,133,767, forward strand.
GAAAATCCAACTCTTGAAGTAGTAACTGCTAAGCACGAATAAAAGAACCACAGAACCAGCGCCATTGCATTTCGCTAGATACTAAAGCACAGACAAACTATCTCAAATAAAATTTAATCTATCTTTTCTCAAGGATCGAAGAGCACACATTTACTCAAGGACTACAAATTTCAGAGCCTAAATTTGTGCTACGTACCATTATGGAGGAAGTCATCTCAAAGGCTCAAATCACCACCACTTCGAAGCGAATACGCAAACCACTGACTGTCTGACTGAAGGATCAGATCATCCCGTATTATCAAGAGCACGGATGATCTAGCGTAAGCTTGAACCTAATTCAATCCAGAACGATATTTCGTCAAATAGTTCGCGCACAAATGCGGGAGGACGGACGATCAAGCGACGGAAGAGGTGGCCCACCTGCGCCGGAAGAAGCCGACTCGAACTCCTTCCACGCGATCACGAGGCTCCGCCGCCCGTACTTGGTCGTGGCACCTAGAACTGAGTATCGCCGCGGCTGCAGTGGCGGAACCGCAGAATCGCTGTGAGTTCACTTTCAAACGAGGAAAGAAAAGAGAATAAAATAAAACGCTGCTGGATAACACAAACCCAGCACAGAAAGGGAAAGCCCACAATTGGGCCCCTGAAGAAACCTGGCCCATATTTGTATGGCCCGGCCAGACGGAAGAAGCCTAGAAGGCCCAATACCCATATGCTGATACGCATACCCACCTGGCCACCAAGCGGCCAAGCTAGAACTCAGCGAGCGCGCCGTCGTTGTGGTCTTCTTCAACCTCGCGCTGGTCGGACTCCAGGGCTTCAGGTAGGACGGTGAAACTGGGGTAGTAGGGGTTTCGGCCTGAGGGGCTAGCACTATAGGTCGGTCCTCCTGCGCGTGTCAGCACGTTGATATGATCAGCCGAAACGAATCGGAAAAGGAATCAGCGCAGCAACGCCGTAATCATAGCCGGATGACATGATACGACAGGACACGACACGCCCAAGCGATCGAGATATATACCAGGAAAGGCTAGTGTCTGGATGTTCACGTCGCACCCCTGCTTCATGTGGGGTTCCACGTCGCTTCATGTCCCATGCCCACTTCGTGTTCCACGCCGCTCTGTGTCCCACACTAGCTTCGTCTCGATATGCGCCAATTTCCAGCGCCTGCCGCTCGTGCCCTCTCCACACCCACGCGCATGTAGACGGGCCCAGCAGCTGCAGCGGGTATAACACCAGATCTACTTTTGCAACATTTAGAAAAAAAAATATTTACAACATATGTCCAAAACAGTTGAAACACTTGCAACATATGTCTAAGACACGAGGGAAACATGTGTTGAACACATATACAACATCCGGATGAAATACTTGCAACATAAGTATAAAACATATGCAACACTTAGATAAAACACTTGCAACATAAGTGTGAACACATATGCAACACCCAGATAAAATATTTGCAACATCCGTCTGAAACAACTAAAACATTTGGAACAGACGTTTGCAACATACGTGTATAGCCATTGCAACATATGTAATATCCCGATTTACCTTTACAACATCTACATAAAACACTTGCAACTACGTATGAAACACCTGAAACACTTGAAACATATGCTTGCAACACGTGCTTGCAACATCCGAGGTGCAGCCGGAGAAGCCCGCTCCGGGCCTGGCCACTCCAGATCTCGTGATGTCGCGAGCTGAGGTCGAGCGTCGCTGCCGCATTGGCGTCGAAAGCGGCCACAACCTCCTAGTGGGGAACGACAACATTGGCAGCACCTCGACGTGGCGAGGGACGAAGCATGGCGCGTAGGGGCGGGTACCGGGCACGGCGCGACGAGGCGGAGTATGCGTGATGGCGGATAGAGCACGGTGCGGTGGCAGACGTGACGCGACTCGACACAGGATGGGGGAGTCGCCGTGAGGCGGCTTGGGACGGGCGGATGGCGCGGTGTGCCGTGACAAGCGAAGCGAGGAGTTAGGGATTTCTGTCGGCTATCGTAGTGTAGATGGAGTAATAGAGGAGAGAGCGTAGATGGACCTATTGGACCGGTCGCTGTGCTGGAGCGAGCACGGCGCCGAGCGTCCGATTTTTTAAGATTTCAATATGTTCCGTAGCATTACCGTATATACTGGTGCTAGAGGCACCATGTTCCAAGCAAGCAAATCCCGCAAAGATTTTTTTGTCCTCGCGCGCCATGCTTTGCTTCTTCCACGAGGAAGAGGATCCGTCGATCGTGTTTCCGCCGGCTCACATCACAACAGGGTCCGATCCGGTCGCGCCCACCCAGCATGCCCTCAATGTCTGCCTTCATCCCCATCTTTGCATCGATAGACGCCCGCCACGCCGCCCACGCCCACGCCCACGCCCACGCCGACGCGTACCGCAGGTTGAAGGAAGGAGAGTACGTCTCACCACAACCAAACGTCCGGGGGGTGAGCGAGGCCACCCGGAGATTCGTGAAAATCACCATGATGGTACCAAAGCTTGTCTGCTTGCTCCTCACCTGAGCATATATATATGCTTCATTTCTCATTCTCTCAATAGCATATGTATAGCCAGATGCCGGACGGGTTCTTTAATTCGTGGATGGATGTTTTGGATCCACTCGCATGCTTTTAATTTAACTTCTTTTATTTATGTCAGTTTATTTTCTGGATCCATATGTGCTCATCATACCTTTATCGTAAGTGTGTTCTGCAGAGTTGAACGACTATCATGCAGTGGCGGGGCGTGAAGAGAATTCAAGAGGGGGCTAACAGTGTTCAACTTTTCTCTTATGTGCAAATCTCCATTACTTGCTAAGTATCGTCTTTTATCATCCTTAAGAAATTTCAATTCCCGAGCCATGGCTACATGTAGCTCCGCCACTGCTATCATGGGCATCATGATGCTGGTTTTTGTGTTTGTGTTGCAGTTCGTGTACCAAGATCCTTCATTGCAAGATCGCTATAAGATGATAGCGCGTGTCGTCATAGCTCTTGGCGTGATGGGAACCGGGTATATACCAACTATAGCCGATAGTGAGGAAATGTAGTTTACCTGAAGCTGTGTCAAACCCGAGGCTGAACGTTCTGCGAATGCTCATGTATTCTGTCTTCTTTCGCACTAACGGCCATCTGCTTCATGTGCCTACCTGCACGGGTTTCAGACAAGGCACTGACAGCGATTTAGGCATGCAAATTGCTGCAGGGTAGTGTATCTTCAATTCTTCACTTTATTGAATTGTCGTAAATCAGCAATGAATTGTTTAGCCAAAGAAAGAAAGGAAGTTTCTATGCAGATTTGTTGAGTATACTACTTTTGACTTCATATAGAGACCAGACCACTGAACAATTTGATGTGTACTGTTTTAGTAGACCTACAGCCTGTTTATTTCGGCTCGATTGGCTTATAAGCCATGGCTGAAAGTACCGCTGGCTGATTTAGTGTGAGAGAAAAATACTGTTCGTTGGCTGGCTTATAAGCCAAATACAAGCTGCTAATAAGCTACTGACAGGCTGTGTTACTGACGTATGAACACATACATTCGTTTCTTCCAATTTTATGAAACTTCCATCTAACCATTATGAAAAGCAGCTCTATGTGATGTGTGTTATTGCTATACAATTAAATTTAAATGTGCCTACATCATTGTGTGATGTCTTTAACTTTTTGTTGAATGCAAGTTTGCAACATCTTCCAGTTGGCCAAACTGGTTTGGTGATAAGGTGAGGAACAAGGATCACACCTTTGTACCGCTCAAGATCATCTGAACAAGAACATTATCAATCTGATATATGCATGCATGCATGCCAACATTTCATTTGTAGCAATTACATTTGTGATACTTGCTAGCGTGCACTGAAATTTGCGCATGGATAGGTTGTTTAATTTATGGAGGATGACACGCATCGGTCGCGCGTAGTTTTCTGGAATGGTTAAACATGGACATGATTATATCAGTCAGAATGAGTAAATTGTCGTGACTGTAGCGTGCGTGTGACTTTACAAATATTACTCTATCTCCATATTTAAATGTATATATGGTGCCGTTGACTTTTAGCTCAACATTTGACCACTGTCTCATTTTTAAAAATTATATAATTATCATTTGTTTTGTTGTGGCATGCTTTATTATTGAATATATATTTTTTATAACTTATATTTTCACATAGTTGTATTCTTTTTGAACGAGATGAGCGGTCAAACGTTATACAAGCATACATTTAAATATGGAGGGAGTATTTCTTACTTTCATGCGAAAAAGAGGACGTAGGGGAGGCTCTCCTACCACTATCTACAAGAGATAAAACTGAAGTGGACCAATCGATTCCCAATTGGCATACCACACTAGCCATGAATGTAGCTCATTCGTCACATCATCAGACATTCAGACATTAACCATTCCTTCCAGAAAAAAAACAAAATATCACCAGTCTGAAATCACATAACCACAGGAAAGGTGGCCAGTTAGGCAGCCAAATCAGAAGATTACTACACTCGCACCTTTCATGGCCGCGTCGTAACTCACATCGTAGTCTAATTTCGGTCTCGGCAGTAACTGTCGGTAGTGATACTCATAGCCATCACCGTCGGTATCTGAGACCGACTGGGGTGTGCACTACACTGCCGTATTGACTTATTATCCGTCCGTGATAAAGTCCCTGCTTCCGTCGCATTAGAACACGACCCGCGTGTGTTGGTATGCACTAACACCGCCGCATGGCTTATGATCCGTCCGTGATCAGATCCTTATTCCGTCGCATTGGAGCGTGACCCGCTTGTGTCGAGGCGAACATCACCGTCGCTTCAGCGTATGAACCGTCTGTTCATAGGGCATGGTCACCGTCGCGTTGCAGTATGTTCCGTCTGTGATGATCCTTTAGTCGGTGTCGGGTTACTAAACAATTCGGCAGTGATACACTATTGACTCCTGCCGCATCAGACGAATAGCGGTGGTGATAGTCATCTGCTTGACCAAAGGCGAGTGGTACGACAGTGATGACAAAACAACCAACGACCCTTACATCCGACGGTAACATAGATAGCATAATAAGTGTCGAGAGTATTGTCGAGTATTGTCATCACTCTGATTTGGCTATGACAATATATTTACTAAGTGTCGAGTATTGTCTATGACAAAACAACCAACGACCCTTACATTTGCTTGACCACAACGAAGAGTACTTGTTATAATAACAATACTCGACACTAACAAAACAACTATGTCAACTGATAAATTAACACAAGCGGTACATAGATAGCATAATAAAGGTTCTGCTCCCTACAGACTTATGTAAGGTAGATGTGCTCCGCTCCTTCAGATTGACACTCCTTGATCAGCTTGGCAGCTAATGCAACATGGAACCCCTTTTCTTCCTCCCATAGCCATTGCAGAAAAATCGTTCAAAAGCGCTGAGACTCCAAAACCAGCACACTATAAAGTAGCATAATTAATAATATTCAACATACCATTGGTTTAGTTACCAAGCCAAAATTGGACTATATATAGACTCAAAACAACTCTCTACCTAAACAAAGACATGCCATAACAATAAAATACAGCATATGCACCTTTACTGCTCTGCTAATGACTCCATGAACAAGAGAACATAAGGCAAATAGCGAGGTCTGTTCAAATAAATACTCCAGGTACTTTTAGGATAGTGGACAACCTAGGCAGGGAGGACATAAACTTTTCTGTGGCTCATGTCATGCCATCAGTGTTTTGTCCTCCCAACAAGGAAAATCAAATTTCATTCTAGGTGAACTGCAATCACTCTGTAGTCCGCATTGGCAGCCTCAGAACCGAATCCAATATTGTTCAGTCCAAATAGCTGCAGCGTGTTCATCGTATGCTTCAATGTCCATTTACTAGTACCATAGTCTTCAGAATCCAGATTAAAAGGCTAGACATATTGAAAATATCAACAATACATGACACAACTGACCCTGATCTCTATGGATGGACATTGCAGGACGTGGTGGCCTAAGAATTTTCCTCCATGTCTTTCTCTCTATATCAACAACTATGTGGGACACCTCCAGCATGTGCATAAAATCATTAAGAAACATAGTTCCTGAAAATTTGCATACTAGAATATTCTCTGCCCATTCAGATTCTTTACACATCCATGCTCTAGTTTTGGATGAGTAGATACGGACAACCAACACCCCAGGTGATCTTACCCATAGTTCTACCACATGGAAGTGCGAGGAGATTTGGGATCGAACCCCAAGCAAGCTGAACCATAACAAATGTTTCTATGCGGAGGTACCACTGATTTGCTAGTCACTAGATTGCAGACAACATAGCAAAGCCCAACTCACCATCAGAGAAAGAGGCCTCTACAGCAATCTGAGATGACTAAATTCTAAATGGGGAAGGGCAAGAAGGAAAAGGAGGGGTATTCACTGGTGAAGCTGGCAAATCAACATTTGCCTTTTCAGTTACCATACATGAATTCGGCGACAAACTTAGGCAGCTCCTTATGGTGCTCGGATTCGGAGATGAGGCGGTACCAGGAGCGACACACACACTTGCAGCTGCACAAGGTACGGGCGGTGAGGCGGCGGAGGATAAGGACTAAGACATCGTCTATGAGGATGTCTACTTCGTTTCTCTTGTTGGTGGCCTCCTCCTCCATCTTGACTCGGATGTGGTGGAGCGGGGCCGGTGATGGAAGCAGCAGCGCTGTCGCCTAAATCAGAGTAGGAGCACCTGCGGAGATGTGCTCATGAGCTCCTTAATGATCAGATGAAAGCTTGATTCATATTCAGATGAGATAAGAGGGGAATAAAATGCCAAGAAACATGGATAAGGGAAGTGCAAGAAAGCAATATCCTTGCCTTTGGATCTTGCGGCAGTGAGCCCGAGCGACCATGGCAGTGATGAGTTCCAGCCTGGTCACTGGTGGATCTATGTAGGCGTGCTGATGAGGCGTACCAGCGCGGAGCACTAGCTTGTCGGCGGTGAGTGATGGATTGCACGCTGATGAGTAGGTGAGGAATAGCAGCACTTGAGGAGGAGACGGATAGAGTGGCGGCTGGGTGGGTAGCGGTCTTTGTAAGCTAACTACAAACGTGCCAAAAATTCTAAAAACATTCGGGAGTCTCACGTTGGCTTGCAAATTTTGATGATATCGACGGTGAAGGCTACCGGTGGTGGTGATTGGATCCTTAAAAAAGATGGTACATAGCACCTAACGATGGGCATGTCATACGAAAATTGATCATTGGAAAGGAGATGTAGCACCTAACGGCGAATAGCGGCGGTGATACAATTTTTTCAACAACGCTTATATCCGACAGTGACATAATTGTACAATGTTGATACTAATTCAGCTGGACCTTAGTAGCTTACTGAACACATAGCATACTTTTTACAATAACATAGGATGCTAACATGACAAAGTTCGTCAGCTGATGTTGCATAATAAAGGTACTGATCTCTAAAATAACAATGGACGCGATTACAGAGCCATACCATACTGCGGTTTGCAGATACAAAGCAACACCCCACCAACATCACAGTGAGGTAACAGTGTTCAAAATCAACAAAAGATATTCTTTTTCGATAAACTCTGTTACAATTTTCATTCACCATGTGTACAAAATAACAAGGATCTATCAGCAACTACAGTTACGATGGCAAAAACCTTGGCCCTGTTCTTCAACACTACTTCAGCAGTACTTTTCAGTGAATGAAGAGTGTTTTCTCTCACAACAAATTAGCAGAAGCATCGGCATAAGCCAAATTTTAGCGATGACCGTAGGTTTATCCCCACACCGAGCGATGGACATCTCATGAAGCGTAGAAGCCGAACGAAGGCGTAACTAACCTTCATCGTGCCTCTAAATCTTCACCACGAGCAGGGACGATGCCTAGAAGAAGCCTAGGGAAGAACCACCTCGCAGAACTCACTCTAACATCTGAGAGGATGAGGATCCAGGCAAGGAGCCTTGCTCGCGCTGTCTTCATCAATGTCGGGGTGGAATGCTTGCCAAGGCATCGAGAGATCCTAGGTTGAGATCTGTGGGCTCAAAAGGTTTTCTGGCAATAGTAAGGCACCCTCATCCTCCCTCTAGGATTTCCTATAGATATTCTGACCTGGAAGTCTCCCACACGCCAACCATCAACAAGCCTAGCTGTCGTGTCATCGGTGACCCGAGCCACCGAAGATGATATTGTTCTTCCCCATCTCTTCATGGAACTTCCTCTAACACCTAGGACGAACGACCACCAGCAGGTCACTGTAGAACCTAATCTTGAAAGCCTTCTCCCAGCAATGGCGAAGCCGCCGAAGTACGCCATGAACCATGGTGGATGAGTTGCCGCTCTCTTAGTCTAATGCTAAGGGATTTGGAGGGAGGGGAGGGGCAAGAGACTTAGTGCACCTAGACCTGACTTAAATACACCAGCCTTGAAGATGCACCCAGACTCAGTACAGTTAAGATGTGTGATCTAGGGAGCACACATCAGGAAAGACAAGGTATACGACAGTTCCTAGCGTAATAAGTGGTGGGGACGATATTGGAATTGAAGTTGGGACATTCAACACTCACGCACTTAAATACGCCAGCCTTGAAGATGCACCCAGACTCAGTACAGTTAAGATGTGTGATCTAGGGAGCATGCATCAGGGAAGATGAGGTATACGATGTTTCCCGACGTAATAAGTGGTGGACACGGTGTTGGAAGTTGGGACGACATTCAACACTCATGCACGCTTCTGTGAGTTTTGGGCTTCCTTTGCATCTTCCCAGATTGTAGTGTGAACACATTGTGGCAGAACCGCTAAATCTAATGCCTCCTAGGAGTACTTATCTTCCATTAGACACTAAGTACTCAAGGGAGGACACCAAATTACGCAGTTTCATTGGGCACACCCCGAGGGAGAACCCAAAAATCCACATTTTTTCCATCAGAATCACAAATGAGAGAATAAAGCTTACATCATTCTTAACCATTTCTTACATCACTTTTATTGCAATATCAGAGTATAATATTTACTGTTGATAATAGCAGAATATGATCATGTTATCAGACTTAAGAACAATTTAATTTAATAGCGGAATATAAACATGTGATCAGAATTACAACAGAAATAAATATCTATTCATGACATGATAAAGCATCGATATATAAACTATGACAACAGATTATAAAACTTTCATTTATAAAAATATTTAGTGAGAGTTATAAATAAAAACTATGATCGCAGCATAAAGAAAATCCTCTATGAGCCCACCAGGAGGAATCCACACACAAGGGTCAGCTCTAGCATCCACCTGTCACCTGCAACAGGGGGAAATAAAACCCTGAGTACTCAATTGTACTCAGCAAGACTTACCCGATAGGAAAAAATAAAAAAACTCCAAGGATATGACAAGAGAGTAACAAGTCTTTCCTGCGCCCATACCCAAGTGTGTACTTGGGATAATAAGTCTATGACATGCCTGGGACCCAATGCAATGGCCGGTCCTTAACCGACACAGACAGGGAAAACAATGTAACCAAGCCATACCCCATTGGTCGTGGAACACAACCTCTTACACCCACCAATATCCAAACCATATCCCTGTCCAGTCACCATTTTTCCTTTCCACCATTTATATTTTCCAAGTGATAATAATACAGTAATATATTTCCTATCTCTCGCGAGTCACAGGCAATCACTCGACTTCTACTGGAGTCCTGTAGCATAGCAATCGACACGATCCTATCATACTAGTAAGGCTCATAGGATAAAAACATATATGCAAGTGGGTTTCATTCAATTCCTTAAAACTTAATGCACAATTATAATTTAAAGTACAGAAAAGTAGGGGGTTATGCACCGGGGCTTGCCTGAGTAAAATATAACCAAAAGTTAGCATTCCATCTTGGCGACACGATCTCCAAAAGTGCTATTTCACCAGCATCTCCCGATGACTCCATGATCCATCGTCGTCCCTATTATGGTGTGCAATGTGATGAAGAGATGATGCAACAGTTAATTAACCAGGCAACAACAACTCTTAAAACAGAGTACATACTACGAACTAACAAGCTAGCTCTAATGACTAATGTAATAATCTACGTATCAATATCATCGAGAAAGATGTCATTTCCCAACAAGTGTTTTAGTCAAGAAAGCCCAAGACATTTCTTTTATATATTTCATTGATTTAATATATATCCAAACTAGGGCTCAATAGTTAACCTAGCAAACTAATTATTATTGTGCTACAAAAATTACAATGAGCAGCTAATAATATTAGTAATTTATTGTAAAATTTTTAGAGTCAATACTATCACCAATTTATCATAGAAATTCCTACAAGTTCACATTTTAACACTATTAAACACGTTAAAATAATTAGAGCAACCTTGGAAACATTTTCAAACTAAAAATACCAATTACGCTAATAGATAGATCATGATTTTAGGAGCCTAACAAAATTAGTTTCACCATTTTTGGACACCTACATAATTTTATATTGATTTTACAAGTTTGCTTCAACATTAAATTAGAAAATATCTCAAAAATGAAAAGGGCCAGCGGCAACTAAACTGGCCCAGCAGCCCAGGCGGATGGCCGCGCGGCGGCCCAAGCGGCAGGTAGGCCCAGACGGGGATGGGCGCGCACGCGCGGCCACATGACGCGGTGAGCGCTGCCCATCGTGACACGAATGGCCTAGGCACGGCGGCAATAGGCCGACCTAGCAAGCCGGCTCACGCGGCCAGTCAAGGCGGCGTACAATCATGAAGAGGCCCCTGGGTTTCCTCGAAATTAACTAAGCCCCTATTAGCAAATCTATGAGTCTAGCATTTATGCAAAATGGACAAAGTAAAAATCTCTATTTGCCTTCAAGTCCTTTTCTACCTTGAAACAGAGCACCGAGCAGGGGAAGTACTCCGCCGGCCGATGGACGGCTCACCGACGGCGGTGTAGTTGCAGGGCGGCATGGGGAGGTGCGCGAACCATGGTCGGACCTAGCCTGGCCACAGCGTGGACCGAGGCGGGACACCGCACGATGACCATACGCGCACACCGTGGCGGCGCAACTCAGTGGCTCCGGCCACACGAATGTGAGGTGGCAGTGGTGCTGGCAGGGTGGCTCCTCAGCACCGGACAGCATGGCATGCTCACGCGCATGGTGGCTGTCGCGCTGGGAGGGGCAGCGCCGAGATGCGATGGTTGTCACACCCCAAAATTTTTAATTTTGGGTTGTGCATAGAAAACACTAATTAAAATAAATGTTTTGATATTTGGATAAAATTTACCAATCTTAGTTTGAACTAGCGTGAGCTTAGTTATAGGGAAAATGTGAATTTTCAAGCTTTTCCAAATTAATTTGACGAGCTATTGCTTGATGTGATGCTTGGTTGTTGATTTATTTCATGTTGTGAGAAAAGATTTTAAAAATGCGTTTAGTAAGTCGATCTTCTTTCTCCAGCAATTCTTAGTCTTTCTCACCGATCAAATTCCTTGTTTTCCGACTTAATATTTGCTTGAGAAGTATCCTAAAATATTTTCCATGAAATCCAAATCACTCCTTCCTGCTCACTATTCATCAACCTATCTCCATGGATACCTCGGGAATTTCTTTGGCTTTTTCCGGAACTTGTTCTCACTTGTTTGTGAGTATAGTCTAATTTTTAAATGCTCCAAAATATCTTTTCATGAGCTCCGAATACTTTATTTGGGTTCGTCTTGTTCTAAATTATCTCTGAGAATTTTTCCTGAATTTTCGGAGCCTTCGGAGTATTTTTCGTGGCTTAAAATTCAATTCTAGGCTTTTCTAGAATTATTTTATCCATGAAATTAATTAATTCCGAAAATAATGAAACATCTCAGATTTCCTCATGCCCAAAGGCCCATGTCTTTATTTACTAATGGGCTTTAATAATTAATTAGGCATATTAGTAAAGGTGTAGGGTGCAACATCAATTAGTACCATATTACTAGTCGATGTAGATGTGGGGAGTTCTCCACCCTATATATATGTACCAATCTCTTGAACTAAGCACACCAAAACTACCGAACGAGGAGTCCTAGCCCCGGTTGGCCCCGACGTCGCTCCGTGGCAATGCAGCTACTCGTTGATGGTGCCGCACCGTGCGTACGCGCTGGCACTGCCAACGTCCATCGTCAACGTCGATTTCAGCAAGGCTAAGCCTTTGTCGTTCCACGTGGGTGAGCACATTTAAAGATAAAAACCTCTGTATCTTATTCTTCATCATACATTGCCTGAACCCAGATCTTGGCATGCAGCTTCTGTTTGTTTCGCTGCAGACATATTCTGTCCATGGGATCGGCAACCTCCTTGCTCCACTGCCCTGCGAGCCCCAGCAGCATAGCTGCCGTCCAACCCACCTGCAGTTCATCGGACATGGAGTTCGGCAGCTTGTTGCTTCATTCAATGCTGTTGCCTACGTACAGTTTCTATGCAACCTGGTGTTCGACCCGTTCTGGAGTTCTATCGCCCGATCTGTTCCGACTTCAGCATTGCTCTTCTTTGGTAAGAAACCGTGCACGATGGATCTCTCTATTTTTTTATCTGTTCATTCACATCACCGGCCGTGGCGCATGGCAGCACCGTGCAATGCTCTGCATGTTCGTAGCTGAATCCGATTAGCTTGATGACATCAATCGATGACATCATGTATGTTTTGTGGCCGTTTTTCATTACGAGAATAAATCTAGAAATACTATAGAAATACACATAAATATAAACACTCATCGTGAGACGTCCATTCCAGTAGCATAGCTTTGAGCCGACGTGGTCTACGTGTCGATATTTATGTGCCACATGCTTTTGTAATATATTTATTTGAATATCAAATTGGTTAATGATTATGCAAACATGTTTCTAAATAAAACCAATTTAGGGCGAGGTCGATCATTTTATATTTAACTGTTAACTTGATTAAAGTCAAATTAAATGTGTTTCAGTATATTATGCCTATGCTAAACATGGACATATCATATTCGTTTGGATAGTTTCACGTGCACTCGTCTTTCGCTAAGTTAAAGTTTAATAATTTGATCGCATGCTTATAATTAAAATATAATTAATTATACTTTAGTTTTCTTTATTCAAACATAAATTTGACTTATCGAATATGTACTTTCACTCGCTGAAAATTCTTCTAAAGTTAGCATGTTCACGCCGTAGCTTTTCGGCTTGTTCTCCCATATATAGTTACATACCAAATTGATTAAATGTTATTAGTTTTATAATAAAAACAATATAGGTTTAACGTTCCCCTTTTATATATCAAATGTTAATTTGATTTATTAGAACATGAATATATTTAATTTATACCCCGCTTGGTCTAAACACGTTAGGCATGAATCTCGTTTAAATTCTTATCATGAATAATGTTTGTTTGCTTATAACGATTCTTCAAAATAAAATATGACTAGACTGAACTCGGTGTTTTAATTAAAAATAATAATATAAATTGACTAAGTTATATTCTGCACATGATCCTATGTAATTAAAAGTAAACCATGTGCCTAGTCTTTTCTTTTATAATATAAAACTCCCGGCCATCGTCTCTTGTTCATCGTAGTTCCGATTAGAGTGTTTCTCCCGTCTGTGTGATCGTAGCAATGCGTATGTTGGTTTTCAAACATTTTTATTGATTGATGTATTGTTCTAATCTACTATGTTTGCAATGCATGTTTGTTCGGATGCTTGTGTGGTGTCTTGTGATCGGTCTCAGTCGGTGAGTTTTGCGTTGGTGATCTATAAGAAGTTGGAGATCAAGAAGAAGTTTACTGAAGGTTTTGGCTACAAGAAAAGAAGATAAGAGTTTAAGGCAAGTATAGCTTGGGTTTTCTTTCTATGACCATGATCTTGGGCTTGTTTAATGAAATGTGATATAAACATAAATGATGAATGTTATCCTTTGGCAAAAGCTAGGATTTACAGTACAACTGTGAGGGCTATATGGCTCTGGCTTTAGCTCAGTATGAGGTCTTGTTCTAGCCGGCTTAGAGGATACTGCGAGTTGGGTATAGGACAGCCTCTGTCTTGTTGAGCCTAGCTATGGAAGCGGCCTTTTATTTTTTTTGGAAGGGGGGTTCCTATATCCGATGACCCTGCGGCCCTTCCCGGTTAGACAGAACCTTTGAAAGGCTTCATAGTGAACCCTGCCGACCTTCCTTGGTAGTGGGTTAAGAGGCTGATCACCTCGGGCGAAAGGGCAAATCACGACTCACAGTGAAAGTGTACACCTCTACGCAGAGTTTAATAAACTGGTATACTAGCCGTGCCCACGGATACGGGCGGCCCGGAAAACTGAGGGAATTGTTGTATGTTCATTTAAATTGCTTATGTGCAATTCATTATTCAATTACACTTGATCATGTGGTTATGGATTACAATACCTTGTTGCTATATTTGCGGAGTTCGACATGGACTCACTCTTGCTATTCCCCCCACACCTCAGGAGAAGTTTTAGGCTTGTGATCAACCAGTCAGTTGGATCCAGTGGAGTGAAGTTTGCCCCCGGAGATTAGAGTTGTCTATCCGTTGATTGCTTTATAAGGTTATCTCTTTTACTAAGTTCGCTATATATTAAGCATTGTGAATTGATACCGCCCCTTCATTTGTAGCTATATGTGAGGTTTGATTACCAGGGCTCACATATGGTGTGCATTTGGCTTTGTCCTTAAAACCGGGTGTTACAACGGTCCAGCGCGGACCGGATGGGCATGGCGGCCACATGTGGCCGCGGCAGGGAAGGAAGAGGAGGGGGTGCCGATGTTGAGAGCTATGGTCCAACGTGGTCAGTGGGGCACGCGACGGATGGGCAGGAGCCAAGGTCGGCAATGGAGGCTCAGGCGGCAGTGGGCCAGCCATGGCAGGGCGTCGTGGGGCAATGTTGGGGCGAGGGAACTGTAGGGCCGGTGTGGCCACAGGGCACGCGCGCTGATGCGTTGAACCGGGCAACGGCGGGTGCAGCCATGGCGTGTGCAGCAGGGCAGCGGTAGCCACGAACAACAATAGGAGCCAAACAGGAGGGGACGCCAGCGCTACACGCAGAGGAGTGGGGGAGATCACCAAGGGATGAGCAGCAGGGAGCAGAGCGGGACAGAGTGGTTCGGCGCGCTCGCGAGGGAGGGACCAACGACGAGCGAGGAGGGAGGCGCAGGGACGGTGGCCCATCGATGGTGCTCCTGGGGCTTGGGTGACTCATTGACCTGGTGGTGGAGCTACGTACGTGATGGCTCGGGAGATGGTCATCGATCCCAAAAGAATTTGATGGAGCGGCCATGTCGACCTTGGCGGTAGAGGAAAAAGGGATGGAGGGAGAGGCAGGACTGACTCGGCCTGACCTTGCCTTGGCGCGATGTGACTGAGCGATAGTGGCACATGCTGGCACAGACACGTCGGGTGCACGGCTCTACGGAAGCTGGTAGAGACAAGACAGAGAGGGACAGTAAAGGCAGGCAAAGACAAGACCGAGGCAAGTAAGGCAGGCAACAGAGGCAAGACAAGAGGCATTGATGGTGCTGCAAGGTGAAGCGACGGAGCTAGCAGTCGGACGGTGGTGCTTAGCGGGGATGGCAGCAACTGAGGCTTGCCCATGCTGCGATGGCGTGCTACCGATAGGGTGCTCCCGCTAAGCGCTGCTAGTACCATGATCTGCTATCGATGCATGCATATTTGCTCTATGCGCTGGTGGCTTCGGTAGCTCGGGTAGATGGAACGAATGGCCAAGAGCGAGCGAGGCGAGGTAGCTGAGGTGAGTGGCCGAGATCATTCGCTACAGTTGCTGATTTATGAATAGAGCACCAATGACACATCCCCAACGCGTTCTATATTATTGTCGCACTATAAAAATCACTTTTCAAATTGACTATTATTTATCGACACAAACTACAAACAGGTTTTCCATTTATGTTCCTTTTCAACTAATTTTGAAACTGACAAACATCACATCAATACTCGAAACAAACATACTAACACACTCATGATGTTCGTACCTTGCTGGTGAAATAAATTTTCTACCCACATTATATATCATTTTAGCTCTCAAATATTCATTTTCCAAGCCGACTATATTTTCAAACACGGTTAAAGCACTAGAGTTTATTACTCGATATTTTAAATGCAACAAAAATCATACTCTGATTTTTACCTAAATACTATATACCAGTCGTATTGTATTTTTGTTTATAAAATTAGTTCTTCATGCTTAATCAAATAAACAAGCCATTCACCCTTTTATTTGCTATCAGACATTTTTAAGCACTAGTCCATATGTCACACTAACTCATAGAAACAAAATAGCTTGGAACTGATTAACTCGTTGTTCAATAATATTCGCCAAAATTAACACTTTTAAACATAAGCCAAATTTTAAAATCCAAGAAAATCATTTCGGTAAACCCTCTTAGGTCTAAACATCGGTGCTAAGCAAGCTCGTAACACCAGAGGTGTTACAACCAACCCCCCTAAAAAGAATCTCGTCCTGAGATTCGAAGCAAGAATCAGAAGAGGGTAGAACGCGATTACATTTCATAGATAAGAAATTACACGAAAGATTATACGACTTTGAATACTAAACCACACAGGGATTCAGAGATACATGGTTAAGAGCAACCTAATCCAACCGAGACTTAATCCAGAAGTCGAGATAGATGAGGGCAATGGAGAAACAACAAGATAATGATTATCCAAAACATGGCGTATGACCAACAGATCTATAAACAGGAGACTGAGAAGTCAAACATCGTGAACCCTAAGACCGAACAAACCAACGATAGACTTGAACTTCTACGAAAACCAGATCCTTCTTCTCAGATTACACAATCACCTTTGACTGACGAGCCTAGTTCCACAATGACGACTAGGATCTCGTAGCTCTGCTCTGAATGCGAGGGGAATGGGGATGAAGGAGAAGAGCAAAGACCAAGGGCATCTTATAGAGGCAAACGGAGGTGGGGCGCAACACACCGGAAGTGGAGGCAGTGTGAAGGGGGTACACAGATGGTTCATGTTGTGGGGATAAACATGGCCATGGTGCGCTCCCTGTGCCAGCGAGCGGAGGGGAAATAAAGGAGGGGAGATAAGAGGGTGTGCTCGACAAGGGAGGCGTGCGGGCGGTAGTGTCCCCAAAAGAAGAAAGAAGGGAGGGGGGGGGTTGGTACGGGGGTCGAGGCGTGGGGGTCGAGAGCTGACCAGATGCTAGGAAAAAGGAAAAGCACACAATGCACAAGGACGGCGAGTGCGGCACGATGGCATGGCCACGTGAAAATGGGGTGCTAATGGGCACGACACAGACGGCATCCGCAGGGCATGCAGCGAAATAACCCAGCATGTGTAGCATGGTCAAACTAAACACAAGGTTTTAGACATGGTGTCCACTCAGGCTTTTACAATTACTCCTGACTACCCACGGCTACTTTTCTCGCTACTCTTCTTTTGCTTTCCCTTCCTTGGCCACATCCATCTTTCATGTAGACTAAGACCATGTCATACGTTCTTCCTCCAAAACCACCTCCTCTTGTTTCCTTGCGAGAACACTATTTCATCAACCTATTGTAGATTTCCCGTTTGAACACCCGAATATTTCCAAGGAGAATATTTGTAGCAAAAAAGGTACGGCGGTGTAACTTGGTAAAGGTACTTCGTCAACAAGCTCGATACCAGCGCGTGCCGAGCAGCGTCACCATGTGGCAGTTGTTCCACAGGGAGCCCTCGGTTTCGTCACGGCACCATAAGTTATTAAACAGGCAACTATTACCAACTTGCACGCCATGAAGGCGGTGGGGTCATAGACCACAGAATAAGGGGAGTATTGCAAGGGAAGATTCAAACAACATGGGTTCCCTTCACAACAAGGAACAAGGAATTCAAATCCAACGACAGATTTGATTTAAAGAGATTCAAGTGTTCTGCTGGGACATCCATAATTAGTCGGTACAGTGTCCTATGTTCTCCAATCACAACTGGTTTGTGAACCTTTAAACGGTAACTTCTCTTGGAACCCTCTTAGCATCATCCTTGAAAACCATAAGCACGTCTATAGAGACATGGGGCAGATGGACGCAATAAACACAGCGAAATAAACAAAATGCACATTCCAATGGTCTTATACGGGTACATCATACAGGCATTCACTCTCCCCTTCTCAACACAACATTCACCTTTCCTATGGCGGACGATCTCCACAACTACGGATGACAACAACGACAAGAGTACAATTCCGGAGGATAGCGATGAAAAGCACTACTACTATGGGTACATCATCCCAAGGCAACTAATCTACTCTGGACCATGCATCTTCATTCCTAGGCTCAATGGATTCTTCTACCACCCTGGCTATGGATCTACCTCCTCTCTTGGCAGTGGCTGAGTGAGAGGAATCAAGGGTTCTACTTCTGACATTTCCAAGGCTGGAGGTGCTGGCGGTACTACAACACTGATTCTCCTTCTTTCCGGTGGGTGGATAAGGATTCTCTCCATGATCAAGGAATCCTGCCTTTCAGCAGCCAACGTCCTCCGCTTGGCTCTAGTGACAAGGTAGACCTCTCCCAGCTAGTGGGCATGCTGATCCTTAGCCTCCTTTAGGGCTTCCAACATGGCAGTCTCCTGGCTCTCTACAGCTACCGCACTGGCATGTGCTTCGGCGAGCTACACCTAGAGCATCCTAGAGAAGATCTCGGCTTCCTCAGCACGTCGGAGGCACTTCCTCAGCTTCGAGGCTTGCCGATCATACTGCTTATCTAGAGCAAGTAGGTACATGGTCAAGTGCACCATGGTAGGACTATCCTCTTGCGCATCCTGCCCTTGCAAAGCCTCCATGCGAGCCCTCCATGCCCATCGATTCTTGTCCAAAGATGGAAAGAACCTCATAGGGGTACGGGCAATGGGCTCTTCACTATCAGAGTTACCGCAAGGCTTTGCGGGCCACAACCTGGTAGGTGTTGATGAAGCAAAACCCAGTTACGATCACATTCTAGGCTTCAGTGAGGTCGGAGAACTCTTCACTCTTCCCAATGTAGACTGTAACCTCACACTGCTCAGTGCCATGCTTCTCATTCTCATGGCCCTCATACTCGAGACGATCTTTGACTCTAAACTTTTGTAGGGTGGCATGTAGGATTCTAGGTAAACCCTCAATATTCATGCAGTAACTACTAACCCAGGCTCCTGCCATTCCTGGCGATGGGTGGTGAGAAAGAACTGAGCGAAAAGCTTGCTCAAACAAAAAGCTAGACGAGCTAAAGTGCGCTGAGTGGTGATACCACTGGTTAAGCCAGGCTCTTCTTAAAAAGGCAGAGCATTCGGTGGTCCTGGTGCGGTCCACCAGGGTTCCTACGCGGGGTCACTACGAATGAATTGACCAAACCCTTCGCATGTTCGAGGCGAGCGACGTCCGAGGCCATTACTGACTAGTACGACTGCAGGGCAAGTGTGCGATAAGAGCGCAGAAAAGAGTATGGGGAGACATGGGTCACGACCAGTGTGAACCATAGATGAACGCGGAGCATGAAGTCACAATGCAGAAATAACTCCAGAACAGGAATGAGTCAGTCGTGCACAATACGACACGCGTGACACCTATGGAAAGCGTATCTGTAAGCAATACGACCACTACAATGCACAAATATGATATGCACGAATGCATGTCCTATACGTCCTTCCACCGTTGCCAACATATAGGGCAACCGTTCCCAGATTTTTGGCACATTGTTCTCTCCCTATAGCTAGTCGATACTATCAGACTATGTTTGGGGTCAGTGTACCTATAGAAAAATTGATTAAGTCTACCTAAGTCAGCAGAGTGCCATCTATGCTAGATACATAACCATAGTAATAGGGCCACTTATATAACTTCGCATAAAGACATCCTATTCTTTGAAAAGAATTTATTGTTAAATTTTATTTAGAAAGAGGTTCTGAAGCTTTATTTCCTCATTTATGCTCTGATACCACCTATGGCAGAACCACCTAATCTAATGCCTCCTAGGAGTACTTGTCTTCCATTAGACACTAAGTATTCAAGGGAGGACACCAAATTATATAGTTCCGTCGGGCACACCCCGAGGGAGAACCCAAAAATCCACATTTTTTTATCAGGATCACAAATGAGAGAATAAAGCTTACATCATTCTTAACCATTTCTTACATCACTTTTATTGCAACATCAGAGTATAATATTTACTGTTGATAATAGCAGAATATGATCATGTTATCAGAGTTATGAACAATTTAATTTAACAGCGGAATATAAATATGTGATCAGAATTACAGCGGAAATAAATATCTATTCATGACATGATGAAGCATCGATATATAAAATATGACAACAAATTATAAAACTTTCATTTATAAAAACATTTAGTGAGAGTTATAAATAAACACTATGATCGCAGCGTAAAGGAAATCTTCTCTGAGCTTACCAGGAGGAATCCACACACAAGGGTCAGCTGTAGCATCCACCTGTCACCTGCAATAGGGGGAAATAAAATCCTGAGTACTCAATTGTACTCAGCAAGACTTACCCGACAGGAGGAAAGAAAAAGACTCTAAGGATATGCAAGGCTATCTGGCTGGTGGGTTTGTTGCATCTGTAGGAGCATTACTAACAGTGTGTCCTTATATTCGATTTTTATTAGCAGTGCATTAGTTCATTAACTAACCATTCTATGTAAGCACATGTGCTACATTCAAGCAGGTGGTAAGCAATCAGATTTCCTTTTACCATCTTTCATCTTCTAGTTCTTACTACGATGCTAGAGTTTAGACAAGCCGTACCGGATCGCTCGGTGATTCATGAATCAATGCCCCTAGCTGGGTATCCCGAAAACACACGCCCTGCTTGTACCCTAGGCACAAACAGGACCAATGCACTACCCTCCTGTCATGGGGTCTAGGTCCCTGTCCAAACTGAGAATCCAAGCCCTCGCCCCTGAGTCCCAGACTTAGTGCGGTGCAAGGACCTCCACCCAAAAATCACCCTGACAGTCGATCCAGAAAGAGCCAAAACCCATGAAAAGAGAGTAACAAGTCTTCCCTGCGCCCATACCCAAGTTTATGCTTGGGATAATAAGTCTGTGACATGCCTAGAACCCAATGCAATGGCCGGTCCTTAACCGACACAAACAGGGAAAACAGTGTAACCAAGCTATACCCCGTTGGCCGTGGAACACAACCTCTTACACCCACCAATACCCAAACCATATCCCTGCCCGGTCACCATTTTTCCTTTCCACCATTTATATTTTCCAAGTGATAATAATACAGTAATATATTTCCTATCTCTCGCGAGTCACACGTAATCACTCGACTTCTACCGGAGTCCTATAGCATAGCAATCTACACGATCCTGTCATACTAGTAAGACTCATAGGATAAAGACATATATGCAAGTGGGTTTCATTCAATTTCTTAAAACTTAATGCACAATTATAATTTAAAGTGCCGAAAAGTAGGGGGTTATGCACCGGGGCTTGCCTGGGTAAAATATAACCAAAAGTTAGCATTCCATCTTGGCGACACGATCTCCAAAAGTACCATTTCACCAGCATCTCCTGATGACTCCATGATCCATCGTCGTCCCTATTATGGTGTGCAATGCGATGCAGAGGTGATGCAACAGTTAATTAACCAGGCAACAACAACTCTTAAAACAGAGTACATACTATGAACTAAAAAGCTAGCTCTAATGACTAACGTACTAATCTACATATCAACATCATCGAGAAAGATGTCATTTCCCAACAAGTATTTTAGTCAAGAAACCCCAAGGCATTTCTTTATCTATTTCATTGATTTAATATATATCCAAACTAGGGTTGAATAGTTAATCTAGCAAACTAATTATTATTGTGCTATAAAAATTATAGTGAGCAACTAACAATATTAGTAATTTACTGTAAAATTTTTAGAGTCAATACTATCACCGATTTATCACGAAAATTCCTACAAGTTCACATTTTAACACTATTAAACACGTTAAAATAATTAGAGCAACCCTAGAAACATTTTCAAACTAAATGAACCAATTACGCTAATAGTTAGTTCATGATTTTACAAGCCTAACAAAATTGGTTTCTCCATTTTTGGACACCTACACAATTTTATATTGATTTTACAAGTTTGCTTCAGCATTAAATTAGAAAATACCTCAAAAATGAAAAAGGGCCGGCGACAACTAAACTGGCCCATCAGCCCAAGCAGACGGGCGCGCGGTGGACCAGGCAGTAGGCAGGCCCAGACGGGGATGAGCCCGCGCCCCCCGCCACAGGCCATAGCCCACGACGCGGTGAGCGCGACCCATCACGACGTGAACAGCCTAGGCACGGCGACAACCGACCGACCCAGCAAGCCGGCCCACGCGGCCAGTCAAGGTGGCATACAATTGTGAAGAGGCCCATAGGTTTCCCCGAAATTAACTAAGCCCCTATTAGCAAATCTATGAGTCTAGCATTTATGCAAAATGCACACAGTAAAAATCTCAATTTGCGTTCAAGTCCTTTTCTACCTTGAAACAGAGCACCAAGCAGGGGAAGTACTCCGCCAGCCGATGGACGGCTCGCTGGTGGTGGTGCAGTCGTAGGGCGGCGCGAAGAGGTGCATGGACCATGGCCGGACCCGGGCCTAGCCACGGCGCGGACCGAGGCGGGACACTGCACGATGGCCACGCACGCACACCACGGCAGCGCAACTCGGTGGCTCTGGCCGCACACGTGGGAGGCGATAATGGCGCTGCGGTGCTAGCATGGTGTCTCCTCAGCATCGGGTGACATGGCGCGCTCGTGCTCTTGGTGGTTGTCGCGCTGGGATTGGTAGCATCGAGAGGCGATGGTCCAGCACGGACCGGGTAGGCACGACGGCCACACACAGCCACGGCAGGGAAGGAAGAGGAGGGGGTGCCGATGCTGAGAGCTACGGTCTAGTGCGGTCCGTGGGTCATGCGATGGATGGGCAGGAGGCGAGGCCGGCGATGGAGGCTTGGGCGGCAACGAGCCGGCCACGGCAGGGTGCTGCGGGGCAACACGGGGGGAGGGGGAAACTGTAGGACTGACGTAGCCACGGGGCATGCGCGCTCATGCGGGGAACCGAGCAATGGCGGGCACAACCATGGCATGTGCTGCGGGGCAGCGGTAGCCGTGAACAGTAGTAGCAGCCAAACAGGAGGGGACATCGGTGCACTCACGAGGGAGGGACCGGCGACGGGTGGGGAGGGAGGTGTAGAGACGGTGGCCCGGTGACGATGCTCCTAGGGATTGGGTGACTCAGTGACCTAGTGGTGGAGATGCGTACATGACAGCTTGGGAGATGGTCATCGATCCCAGGCGAATTTGATGGAGCCTCCATGTTGACCTTGGCGGTAGAGGAAAAAGGGAGGGAGGGAGAGGGAGGACTGACTTGGCCTGACCTTGCCTTGGCATGATGTGGCTGAGCAACAATGGCACATGCTGGCGCAGACATGTTGGGTGCACGTCTCTACGGAAGCGGGCAGAGACAAGACAAAGATGGACAACAAAGGCAGGCAAAGACAAGACCGAGGCAAGCAAGGCAGGCAATAGAGGCAAGAGAAGAGTCATTGATGGTGCCGCAAGGTGAAGCGATGGAATTGGCAGTCGATCGGTGGCGCTTAGCGGGGATGACAACAACTGAGGCTTGCCCATGCTGTGATGGCATGCTATCGATAGGGTGCTCCCACTGAGCGCTGCTAGTACCATGAGCTGCTAATGATGCATGCATATTTGCTCTATGCGCTAGTGGCTTTGGCAGCTCGGGTAGATGGAACGATCGGCCGAGAGCGAGCGAGGCGAGGAAGCTGAGGTGAGCGGCCGAGATTGTTCACTACAGTTGCCGATTCACGAACAGAGCGCCAATGACATGTCCCCAACGCGTTCTATATTATTGTCGCTCTATAAAAATCACTTTTCAAATTGACTATTATTTATCGACACAAACTACGAACGGGTTTTCCATTTATGTTCTGTTTCAACTAATTTTGAAACTAACAAACATCATAGCAATACTGGAAACAAACATACTAACACACTCACGACGTTCGTACCTTGCTGGTGATATAATTTTTCTACCCACATTATATATCATTTTAGCTCTCAAATATTCATTTTCCAAGTCGACTATATATATTTTCAAACATGGCTAAAGCACTAGAGTTTGTTACTCAATATTTTAAATGCAACAAAAATCATACTCCAATTTTTACCTAAATACTATATACCAGTCATATCGTATTTTTGTTTATAAAATTCCTTCTTCATGCTTAATCAAATAAATAAGCCATTCACCCTTTTATTTGCTATCAGATATTTTTAAGCACTAGTCCACCGAGGAGGAACGAAGAGCCTGCGGAAAAAGCCATCTTGTTCGACAAGGAAACAGCATGCACACCCCTACCTGGCGTGCCAACTGTCGACAGAATATCGTCGGCAGTCCACCGAGGGGTATCCCGTGATGGTAGATTGATCGGCAGAGGAGCGTGTAATCAAGAACAAGAAGGCAATAGAGACACATGAGTTATACAGGTTCAGGCCGTCAGTACCTTACTCCTGTGGTCTGTTGGTTTGTATTAGCTATCATATGATTTGCCGTGATTTTGTAGGGGGTCCCTGCCCGCCTTATATAGTCCGGGGGCAAGGTTACAAGATGGTTAGATCTGAGAGATAACCGGAAAGTAATAACAGATTACAAGAAACACGGGATCGTGCATATCCTATCAGACTACGTGACATCTTCCGGATATCCTTCCCATGCCTTGCGGGAGGCGCCGAGCAGAATCGTGCCCTGCAAGGCTCCTTCTCGTGGGCTGGACCACCCCTGGAGGCGTAGCCCATGTGGCCTGCCGTGGGTATCCGGGGTCATACCCCCCATAGTTGCTATCTCTACCGCAAAAGGAGTTATATAAACAATGTAAATGCGGAAGCTAAAGAGTAAGGTAGAGATATGCAAACTCCCGTCGATGACTCCGTTATTTTTACCAAGGTATCAAGAAGCGCGTAAGCTTCCCCCTAGTCCTCGTTGAAGCCCCTCGCAAGGAATCCCTCGCAAGGGCCAAGCTCCTGGTCGAGTAACTCCATGGATAACCCTGGGTCTTCCCCACGCACAAGTGGGTCTCCGGTGTGCCTTTCGATACGTCTCTCCTAGACTGCTCCCCGCCATCTTCACTATCAAGCTTTCGGCCAAATCGCCGAGGGCCTTGTTCCCTTTGGTACACGGTGGCGGCCACACCACAAACACGGTTGGTGTGATCTCACAAGACTACAAGCCCCTCTGATGTACAACAATGGTGCGCGCAAGCACCAACTGGTAAGAGGTATGCAAACCTCACTAAACACTAGGCCTAAACCTAGAGCAAGCGCATAAGCAGTGGTCTAATTAACCTAAGCACTTCGCAAAGAACCTACGCTAATCACCTAATGAATCACTAAGCACTATGCAAGTGGAGATCACTAAAATGGCGTATCAACACCCTTGGTATGTTTCCTCAACTCTCCACTCCTCAAATGGCTAATTGGGGAGTCTATTTATAAGCCCCATGAAGAAAGTAGCCATTGGGGGTGAAACCCAGCTTTCTGCTATTGACCGGACGCTGCTGTCGTCCTGACTAGACACATCCAATCGTCCCGACCGTTGAGCACGCGCGTTGATTGGACTCACTGCCGAGTCCGATCAACATCAATCGGACACGTCCGGCCGCATTCGCGCCACTCTGGAACCTCTCTGGACTTAATCGGATGCTGCACTTTGTGAGTCTAGTCATCCAGTGCCGCTGTGTCCGGTACTCACTGAGTTTTTGTCATGATGATGAACAATAAAGTTTGTGCATCCGGTCACTGCCTCACTCAGCATCTGGTTGCTGCTGCTGATGCCTGCTGTTGCCAAGCAACTAATCGAACGCGTCCGGTCCTCATAGGGCCACGTCTGGTCACCTCTGTGGAGCTCATTTCTTCATGATCTTGCGTCCGACTTGGTTCCTATCTTCATACCTAGAGTTTGCTTGATATCTTGGATCCTCTCTTGTGCTTCTAGAGTCTTGCTTAAGGTGTTGATCATCGGATCTTCATGTCGCCTTCGTCCAAGTCATGTTTGCACCCTATTAAACTACAAAACAATTACTTACAAATTCATTAGTCCAATTTGGTTGTGTTGGTCATCAAACACCAAAATCCAAAGTAAATGGGCCTAGGGTCCATTTTCCTTACAATCTTCCCCTTTTTGGTTATAGACAACAACACGACCAAAGCAAGCAAATAATAAAAATTTTGGAATTTAAAAACTATTTGCTTGCTAGGATGCAATGCAAAGGACAATGTTATATGATGCTAAAAGATACCACATGTAAACATCTTTGGAAACTTATCTTGCCCTTGCAAATGTCCCCATGTCTCATTATGGATTTAAGCCTCCCCCTAACTCCATAATCCACTATCCTCCCTTTCTCGGACCATTACCACTTATAAATTATTATGATCGGGCTTGCTTTTGGTCCTACAAATTCTCCCCCTTTAGAATCAAACATCGAAAAGGAAGACATTAGTAGCACAAGGGAGGGTCAAACTTTGTGATCCTTTGTATGTGGAGTAGAATAGGTCACAAAATTTGACTCTCACATTACATAGGCTAAGCTCCCCCTAGATATATGCATACATATGATGGAGAATGTAGTTTATGCATAATTGGCAAATTAATGCTCAAGGGAGTTTAATCTATATAATGCATGGAGAAAGCATATAAATACCCAAGTGAAATCAACATGATGATATCGGTTTAGAAATACCACATGTGGAAACCAATTTTATTTATACCACTTGCAATAGGTGGTGGATATTTGAAGTATGATGCTTAACTCCGGGGACTCCATTTTCCTTGCAATGAGACTACTACACATATGATAAGCTTGAAAAGGTGTTAGTCTCAAAGCATCCAACTTGTAGAGTAACCTCCCCCTAAATTTGTGCACACAAGTATGGAATACTTGTAGGAGACATGCACATTGATTTTAGAATAAAAAATACCACTTGAAAGATGACATCACATGAATGTGAGAATCATTTTTGAAAGTGATATTCGGGAGAAATTATCTACAATTTGGACTTTGGCACATATTAGATGAACAATTGGAAAACAAGCTATGTGTCGTGCTCCTAAATAATTTAAACCATGTAGGTTTGCTCCAAGGGTTAAGAGTGAAACCGAGCAAGCCTACCATAAGATATACCTAGTGTATGCAAGATAAAAGATCAAACATGCAAATGCAAACCTTGGCATGAAAAGGAACTAGATGCTAATTGAAATTACAAGAAACTGAATCTAGTTACATAACCTGGGAAGGGGAATTTGGGCCCATAGTATTCACTAACCCACTTGGCAATTACCTTGTCCATAATGATGCACCCCATGAAATGCACCCATACTTTGCCAAGTCTCCAAATTCCTCGATGTCCTTCGGACTTCTCACTTCCCTTTTGGGATCTAAACCTTCTTGGTGCTCTTCATGTTGGAAATGATCTCCTTTGGCACCCAAATGCGTTTGTCCCTATTGTTGGCTTGCTTGTTCACCTTGATGGCCACCACCTTGTCATTTTTCTTCTTCTTTAAGAGATAAGGTGTGGAGGCCTTTTTGTCCACCTTGTTAGTGTAGGTGTTGGAGAGCTTGCTTGTTTCCTTTTTTGTTTTTCTCTTTCTTCTTAGCTCCTCCCCCATTCTTCACCTTGCACTCATAGGACTTGTGGCCTTCCTTGTGGCACACGTAGCAAACCACGGTTTGTCCTTCATCAAGCTTCTTCACTCCCTTAACGGTGTTATCTTGATGATGTTGGGCTTGCTCCATTTTGCCTTTTACTTGAGTCAAGTCCTTGGTAAGGCGAGCCACTTCTTGCTTGAGTTGCTCATTCTCCATTGTGACTTCTTGTGTGCATGTATCTACAATAACTTTCTCAACACAAACTTGGTTGCACAAGGGTGAGTCTAAAAATAAATCATTGCAAGAAGTAGAAGCATCCTTTTTAGGCATGTTAAAGATAGAACTTTTTTTAGGTGCCTTGGTGAGGGTTGTACCGACGGCTTTAAGATTAGCAACTTTATTAGTTAGCTCATCACAATGTTTGCACATGGTTTCCATTTTAGCAAGCAAGCTTTTATAAGCATCTTGTGAGCCAGCTAACTTTTCTTTTAATTTTTCATTTTTCTTTACAAGTTGCTCATCATTGATTGTGCATGCATTTGTTGTTGCATTAGCCTCAAGTTGCTCAATTTTAGTAGATAGTTCAATATTGAGATTAGCAAATGTCTCATATTGTTTAAGCAAGGTTTTATATGCTTCTTGTGAACTATCTAACTTTTCTTGCAACATTTTTAGCTTCTTTTATTGGCCAGTGCAAGCCTTAGCATATTAAAGATTTGCTTGCACAAGTTCATTAAGAGAAGGCATTTCATCATCACTATCACTCTCACTAGAGGATGAGCTTTTGTTACCTCGTGCCATAAGGCACACACGAGAAGAGCTTGATGATGAGTATTTGTGGCCTTGCCTCTTGTGATGGTCTTCTTCTTCACTTAAAGAATTACCCCATGACCTTATTGATGTGAGGGCTTTGTCCTTGTATGCCTTCTTCTTTGTCTTGGGTGTGGGTTTGTTTGGACAAACTTCCACAAAGTGCCCCAACTCATCGCATCCATAGCATCCTTTCTTTCTTTGCTCATTTCTTTGATTAGTGAAGATGAAACCTTGAATTTGGATGGGCACACCCTTGACATTGAGCCTTTGGATCATCTTTTCCACCATGTTGATAAGTTTGATTGATTCTTCATCAAGGTCGGAGGTGGAGGAGGAAGATTGATCATCATCACTTGAATCTACATCATCATCATCATCATCATCTTCTTCTTTTTCATCTTCACTTGAGGAGCTTGAGCTTGAGCTTGTCTCAACTTGCTTGCCCTTCATATTCTTTTTCTCACTACATGCGAGAGCTTTGCCTTTGCTTGATGATGAGGCTTTTTCTTGACCCATCTTTCATGATATTTCAAATGCCACTATCTTGCCAATGACTATGGCCGGGGTCATGGTGCTCAAGTCCTCCATGTTGTGAAGGATGGTGATGATGCTAGCATATTTCTTTTGTGGTAGCATGGAGATGATCTTCCTCACGATGTCTACATCATCTAGCTTCATTAATCCTATTGAATGAAGCTTATTGATAATTAGATTCAAACGAGAATACATATCACGAACAAGCTCATCATCATTCATTTTAAAGGAATCATAATTTTGTTTAGCTAGATAATGTTTTTGCTCACGGACATTAGTTGTGCTGTCATGAAGCTCTTGGAGTTTTAACCAAATTTCATGTGTCGTATTTAAAGTGAACACTTGGTTAAACACATCCATGCTAAAAGATACAAACAAGCAATTTTTAGCTCTAGCATTGAAATGAATTTCTTTTTCTTCACTCTTTGTGGGTTTATCAGGATTCTTAATGGGTTTCATCCCGTCATGAGTGACTCTCCAAACACCCAAATCTACCGCCTCAAGGTGACAAGACATTCTAGCTTTATAGTAGGGGAAGTTAGTGCCGTCAAAGTGCGGAGGCCTAGAGGTATCCATCCAAACCACTCTAAATAGCATCAGCTCAACGGCGGTGAAGCCACAGGTCCAAATTAAGCCAACCGGCTCTGATACCACTTGTAAGGGACCGTGACGCCTAAGAGGGGGGGGGGAATTAGGCAACTTAAAACTCTAACTCTAAACTAGGCCTCTTTTTCTAACCTTAGCAAAATCTATGCAAAAAGATAAACTATCTAAATGTGCAACTATGGTTTTGCTAGTGTGTTGCTATCTCTACCGCAAAAGGAGTTATGCAAACAATGTAAATACGGAAGCTAAAGAGTAAGGTAGAGATATGCAAACTCTCATTGACGACTCTGGTATTTTTACCGAGGAATCGAGAAGTGCGCAAGCTTCCCCTAGTCCTCGTTGGAACCCCTTGCAAGGAATCCCTCGCAAGGGCCAAGCTCTTGGTCGGGTAACTCTGTGGATAGCTCCAGGCCTTCCCCACGCGCAAGTGGGTCTCTGGTGTGCCTTCCGACAAGCCTCTCCCAGATCGCTCCCCGCCATCTTCACTATTAAGCTTCCGGCCAAACCACCGCGGTTCTTCTTCCCTTTGGTACACGGTGGCGGCCACACCACAAACACAGTTGGTGTGATCTCGCAAGACTATAGGCCCCTCCAATGTACAACAATGGTGCGTGCAAGCACCGAGTGGTAAGAGGTATGCAAACCTCGCTAAACACTAGGCCTAAACCTAGAGCAAGCGCATAAGCAGTGGTCTAATCAACCTAAGCACTTTGCAAAGCACCTACGCTAATCACCTAATGAATCACTAAGCACTATATAGGTGGAGATCACTAAAATGGTGTATCAACACCCTTGGTATATTTCCTCAACTCTCCACTCCTCAAATGGCCAGTTGGGGGGTCTATTTATAAGTCCCATGAAGAAAGTAGCCGTTGGGGGTGAAACCTAGCTTTCTGCTACTGACCGGACGCTGCTATCGTCCTGACCGGATGCATCCGATTGTCCCAACCATTGAGCGTGCACGTTGATCGAACTCACTGTCGAGTCTAGTCATCATCGATCGGACACGTCTTGTCGCATTTGCATCGCTCTAGAACCTCTTTGGACTCGATCGGACGTTGCACTTTGTGCGTCCGGTCATCTAGTGCCACTGTGTCCGGTCGTCACTGAGTTGTTGCCGCAATGATGAACAGTAAAGTTCGTGCGCTCGGTCACTGCCTCGCTCAACGTTCGGTCACTACTGCTGATGCCTGCTGTTGCCGAGCAACTAATTGGACATATTCAGTCCTCATAGGGCCATGTTCGGTCACCTCTGTGGAGCTCATTTCTTTGTGATCTTGCATCTGGCTTGGTTCCTATCTTCGTTCTTAGACTTTGCTTGATATCTTGGATCCTCTCTTTTACTTTTAGGGTCTTTCTTAAGGTGTTGATCATCAGATCTTCATGTTTCCTTCATCCAAGTCACGTTTGCACCCTTGAAAGGTCCTAATGGCTAGAGAGGGGGGTGAATAGCCTATTAAAAAATCTACAACAACACTTAACAAACCGGTTAGACAATTATAAGGCGAAGCAAGTGTTGCGCTAGCCTACTAAAATAGCAAGCCACCTACCACAATTCTAGTTTATATAGTTTCTATCCACACAATAGCGATGACACTACACTAAGTTAGTGTGCTCTTAAAAGCTAACTAAAGAGCCACACTAACCAAACTAACAAGCTCTCACAACTAGCTACACTAAAGAGCTTGACAACTAGTTTGCGGTAATGTAAAGAGAGTGAGCAAGATATTTATACCGCCGTGTCGAGGAAGGAGCCAAACAATCACAAGAATGAATACCAATGAATACCAATCACCTCGGAATCAAATGATGAACACAATGATTTTTTACCGAGGTTCACTTGCTTGTCGGCAAGCTATTCCTCGTTGTGGCGATTCACTCACTTGGAGGTTCATGCGCTAATTGGCATCACACGCCAAACCCTCAATAGGGTGCTGCACAACCAACACAAGATGAGGATCACACAAGCCACGAGCAATTCACTAGAGTACCTTTTGGCTCTCCATCGGGGAAAGGTCAAGAACCCCTCACAATCACCATGATCGGAGCCGGAGACAATCACCACCCTCCGCTCGACGATCCTCGCTGCTCCAAGCCATCTAGGTGGCGGCAACCACCAAGAGTAACAAGCGAATCCTGCAGTGAAACACAAACACCAAGTGCCTCTAGATGCAAACACTCAAGCAATGCACTTGGATTCTCTCCCAATCTCACAAAGATGATGAATCAATGATGGAGATGAGTGGGAGGGCTTTGGCTAAGCTCACAAGGTTGCTATGTCAATACAAATGGCCAAGAGAGTGAGCTTGAGCCGGCCATGGGGCTTAAATAGAAGCCCCCACGAAATAGAGCCATTGTACCCCTTCACTAGGCACAACACGGGGTGACCGGACGCTCTGGTCATATTGACCGAATGCTAGACCTCAGCGTCCGGTCACGCGATGCGTGCCATGTGTCCCCTCTCTTCAAATGTTGATCGCTTGATCTCAATGGTCAAGTGTCGACTGGACGCAACAACCCAAAGTGACCGAACACTGAATCCCAGTGTCTGGCCGTTTCCAGTAAGCATCCAGAGATGACTTTTCACGACCGGACGCATCCGGTCATGCTCGACCGGACACACCCAGCATCCGGTCACTCGACGACTCCTCTATCCACTACCACGTCAGTAGGACCGGACACACCCTATCAGCGTCCGATCACTGAGTGACCCAGTGTCCGGTCAGAGACCGATGCTGCGCGCCCTTTGCTGCCACTGACCGAACGCGCCGATCCAACCAAGACCAGCGTCCGGTCACTTATAGTGACCTCCGTCTTTTCTATCTAGGACAGTCCGCTGGTGAAGTTCCAAACCCTTGCTCAAATATGCCAACCACCAAGTGTATCACCTTGTGCACATATGTTAGCATATTTTCACAAACATTTTAAAGGGTGTTAGCACTCCACTAGATCCTAAATGCATATGCAATGAGTTAGAGCATCTAGTGGCACTTTAATAACTGCATTCTGATATGAGTTTCACCCCTCTTAATAGTACGGCTATCAAACCTAAATGTGATCACACTCTCTAAGTGTCTTGATCACCAAAACAAAATAGCTCCTACTATTTATACCTTTGCCTTAAGCCTTTTGTTTTTCTTTCTTCTTTTCAAGTCCAAGCACTTGATCATCACCATGGCATCACCATCATCATGTCATGATCTTCATTTGCTTTACCACTTGGAATGTGCTACCTATCTCATGATCACTTAATAAACTAGGTTAGCACTTAGGGTTTCATCAATTCACCAAAACCAAACTAGAGCTTTCAACCCTATTGAACTACAAAACAATTACTTACAAATTCATTAGTCCAATTTGGTTGTGTTAGTCATCAAACACCCAAATCCAAAGTAAATGGGCCTAGGGTCCATTTTCCTTACAACCCACTATCCCCTAGGGCTCTAAAAATTTGGAGGCAAGGCAGAGTAGAATGAATACTGCTTGTGTTCATTTGTTGTGTTGTGACACATATCTTTTCTTCTTCGTTTTCTCCTTCCAGTCTTCTTTTGAACAATGGCTCACTGCAAGCGTTCAAGGGAGGAAACTCCAGAAGCTATAGATTTGCGTCCGTGCCTTCGTGTCCCTCTTCATCGCCAAGGATGAGAGGGACCGATTTCTTATCTTTATGGCCGCCTTGCATTAATCCTTTGAATATGCAGTTCTACCTCTCATGCTATGGTACATCGGTCAACTCCGGCAGAGGTTGGACAACAATGGATTATAATCTTGCTGAGTCCATGGTATCTTCATCTTCATCCTCTGAGTTAGGTTAGGATATCCATAATCTTATCTGTGAAAGGAGGGAGGTCGAAAACCTGTATTGTGAAGCCATGCTTGAGGTAGGTCGGCTCGAGCAATGTCTCGATGCCATTAAAATAGCCCTCTCTTTATCTGAAGAAGAGACCAATGTTGCTTAGATGAGGGCTGATGTAGCTCATGCTAGGGCAATAGGTAAAATTTATTTAAAGAGTCTTTGCTTTTATATTCATGACTTTATCTAGTAACCCTTCATTTTCATTAGATCTTGAGGAACAATTGGCTACTTCTCGTTGCGAGATCGAGGAGGCTCATCGCTGGGAGATCGACCTAAAGAATCGCCATGAGACCCTCCAACATGGCACACTTGGCGTAGTTGCAGTAGTTAAGGCTAGGGTTGTTTCTCTTAAAGATCGCCTGTAGGATATCCCGGTTTGTGCCAGAGAAGTGGCAACTCATGGTGTCCTCTATGGTGCCGGTGCTACTCTTGCTGCAGCGCAACTGCGTTCAGGGCACGAGCTCTGTCACCTAGAACCTAGTTTTTCGGACACTGATCGACTAAAGGATCAAGAGGACCTGATTGGAGACTTCACTGTTGCTGCCGAGGCTATCGCAGTGACCATCCATGCACAAGATGTTATAAACAATGTTTTCTTAGGACCATAGATTATATCTAGGGTCTTATAAGTTACAAGTAAACAATCTGCTATTTGAATATCACTTTTGATCCTATGTCTTTTATTGTTATTTTTTTGTTCTAAAGGGGATACTCTAGGTGTCAGCTATTTTGAGCCAATGAGACTTGGCTATCAAGCATCGACCCAAATTCAATACTTTGATAGTACTTCTTTACATATTTTCCATTGAGGTCTATGTGATAACAGATCCGAATAATACAGCGGTTTGCACATACAAAGCAACAGATCCTCCGAGGCATAAAGATTATGGAATCTAAAGAATGACACAGCACATCACAAAACTTCATCCTCAGTGCGGTTTGCTACCTTCCATCTTGCAACCCTCATAGTCAAGGATTGTGATTTGCTTCTTGACCGTGAGAGCTACAAGATGGAATATAAAGCACCCAATCTTGAAGAACGATCACCTCGTAAACTTGAAGCACCCCTAATCGAGTATGGAGCCCCTAAATAGGAGAGAACCAGATGATTGCAGATCTTCTATTAACAAGATCTGTAGAAGATCTGCAATCATCAAGGTCAAGCTCATGTTCAATGGTAGCACCTCGCAAAGGATGGAGAAGGAGCACCTCTCAAAACTTGCACCAGCATCTCAGTGACGTGCTTTATATTCCATAATCTTGATACCTTTGAGGATCGAGGGATGCAAATCTACATCTCGATCCTAAAAGGCAACAAGATTATGGAATCTAAAGCACCTAATTTTGATGGCCTTCTCCAAACACTAGCATCGTTGTGAGGTGTTTGATCTCCATGTTGCACCTCTCAAAGCACTTCTTCACGATGAGGAAAGATATAGTAGCTCATGAGTGTGTGGATTGAGCCCAAGAGGTGCATCTAGACCCTGGTTAAATAGGCCAACCATGAAGATGGAGAAGTGCAAGTAATAGTGATGCAATTGTGTTGTGGGTAGTTGGGAAATAACTCAAGCTGACTTTACCACCTATTGACGGTAATTATCATCTATCATAAATCATCAATATAACTTGAAATCACGCATGAAAATGATCACCAACATAGACTTAGGAGTTTAAAACTGACAATTTCCATGAGTTTTGGTGAATCTGTGTTTTCAGCAGGGTTTATCTAGAAAACTGTCAAGGGGGATCAAAACATCAAATAAAATCGTGCTTATCCATAGCAAAAACTACTCCAGAAGGTTCTAGAGGACACCAGAAGCCATGTCACTGAAGCAGACCCCAAGGGGATGATAGGTGGGGCCACCTATAGGTTGGCCGGCCCCTGGTACCACATGGCAGTCCCTCCTTCGTATGTCGGTTCTCCACCGCCTTAAGGATTGCATCTACGCTGTTTATTCAAGTCGATTTGATTCGAGGGCTCAGAATTGATGCTCCGGTCTATATATACCAATCCCTGCCCCCCCTTCCCCAACATCTACAATCTGCCACAAGTCAAGATTAGGCCAAAAATTAGGGTTTCTAGAGAGAAGAGAATAGAGCTCCAATTCTTCAAAGTTCTAGTATAGGCTAGCTAGCAAGGTTCAAGTAGAGTTTAGGCTACTGCTCAGGATTCCAGAATTCACCGTCTGTAGGCCGGTATATCCATTCTATCCCTCTTTATTTTATGACTTTGTGCTACTTCAATATTATGTTGCTATTTATTATGTTCCTACTTTGCTCTAGTTATATGATTGAATAGTTATGATTGATGATGAATATATGCATATGTTCACAAAGTGCTTAGCTCAATACTCGAGTGAGTTAAGTGGTCGACATTATGTAACCGTGGTGCTTAAATATTGTTTACCTATGGATGCATTCTACACTCTAGATCATGTAGTAGATCGCGGATGTGACACTCTTGTTGAGTCCTTTGTAGTCCACTCCCCGTTTGTAGAGCATGTAGAACCCGGTTGCGAAGGGAGACAAGCTCTATTCTTGATCTTCCTTAGTAATGTTCCTTATGCATAGATCCAAAGTTAATTATGATATAGATGAGAGTGTATATACTTGGGTGTACAAAAGACTTAGTAAATAAGGAATGACTTAGGAATCTTTTGCGCTTAACTAATCTCCTTCCTAGCTATACTACATTTATGAGTATCTATTTCGGTCTATGGAATACCATCATTATCTTACACTTATCATTCATTTATCATTTGACTTACCCCTGTTATAGCATGAGAGTGATTACATCATAAGTATGCATATTTGTCCATATCTCTGTGCCAGCCCCATAGCTCCTCCCTGTGGATAAAATATAAATAACGATACCTGGTATACTCCCGGGTGAAATGCTACAATGGTATATAATCTGTGCGCTTGCGGATTACTTAATATATATATATATATATTTACAAGTGTTCTAAATAATTACCAACAACGCATTTCTGACATCATTGCTAGGGATGACAACTTAGTAAAGAGTGATGCTATGAAATGTCAACACCACCAGAAGACCAAACAGTCATGGAGGGTCGGCGGCCATGACACGTATCCTAGTTGGCTTAGCTTTTCATACGACTAAGAAAATACCACTACCGCATCTATTGTTAACCCGTCGGTGGTAGAAGTTTCAACTACCAGTTTTCTTCCTCAGGAGGCCTCGCTATCGGTCCAACCGACGGTGGAAGTAAAACACAATCGCTTCTATTGCTATGGCAGTGAAAGTGACAATAGTGATAAGTCAATCAGTAGTAGTGAGAACATGATCATAGCAAAGGTGGCCAATTGGGCAGCCAAATCAGAAGAACCTAATCCAAGAGAAAGTTTGAACCTATAACAAAGCACAGGAGGAGGAAACCATTCCTTGAGAAAGCTAAATGTACCAATCTCTGCATGCAAGCCTATCATAGTCTGAATGATGAAAACAACATGTTTCCAAATGCCTAAGCTCCCTATGCTTTTAGATTCCTATACACCTATGTGGAAGTTGAGCCTGTACCTTATCAAATATCGATATGTAGTGTTGAAGGTTACATTGCAAACTTCTAGAAGCTTCTACAACTCTCTTGATGCTAGATATTTGGCATGAAGATACTAGATATTATCACCATGGAAAATTAGAATAATGTAGAACATAGATATTTATCTTGGAAGTATCTAGAAGGGGGACACATGTCATTCTCCTATGAGTCCCCATAGCCTATAAATAGAGGCACACCTCCTTGCCATGCCATACCATCAAATAACATGGTAGATATGATAAGGGTGATAGATGCTAGGATAGCCACTTAAAGGTGTGTGTTCTTATGTAACTCTTTGGCATAGTAATAAAGAGTGTTTTCTTGTATAAGTGCTAGTCTCCTAATTAGGCCGTGCCGTATAATATCTAGCTACTAGTGCATAAGTTGTGATCCATTGAAGGTTGGCTCTGCCACCCAGGATCATAAGGGTCTGGGCTTCATCGTACATTGGCTCTGCCACTAGGAAGTCAGCTTCATCATAGGTTGGCTCCGCCACCAGGAAGTGAGAAGGCAACTCTGTCGTCGAAAGGACCCACGCACTAAATAACTAGAAATTAAAAGGTATGACTGACTCTAGGGTGAATGGATTTGTCTTAGGTGTAGGTCCTCAGTCTAGTGGGTCTTAGGTCCACCTCCATTTTTTCAACATGTAGTAAGACTCGTTAGATTCAAGGGTCTCACCGCCAGTAGACCTGCATTGTAAAGTAGCCGATCATTATGATTGCAAAGTGGAAAACAAGTACAAGCATCATGCATGAGTATATCAGTATATGGTAGTGTAGTTGTGTTATAGAACATACCAGCACAAGGAACCCAAAGTGCAGAACAATGGCCAACCACAGACAGTTGCGATGGACATCAGTATCCTCAATGCTCAATATCCAATAGAAGAAGCATATGGCAAAGATGTTAATACCTATAGTGGACATAGAGAAGCAGGTGAAAGTAGCAAAATAAGCAACATGCCAGACCCATGGTAAGAACTATTAAAGACATAGAGCATATCATAAATCCCAACCTGGTGAATGTACTTGCACAAATGACAATGAGAACTACTGCATACCTACATAGTGGCGGATGTGGACCCAGAGGCAAGAAGACACTCAACATCCTCCGTGCGACATCCCTAGTGCCTCCAGCGAAGGAGTAACCACCACCACGGTGGTGGCGAAGACTGATCCTCTCTCTATTGGCTCTGTGCCTTCACGGCACGATGCACCTTCTCTATCGCCACCATAGCCTCCTGATGTTAGCCACACTGGCACGCCAAATCACCCGTGGCATCTCAGAGCTTGTTGAGGCTGACACCGAGCGCCACCTCTAGCACGGTCGCTGCTCCAAGGAGGCCGAAGATGGCATGTATCCTCCTCGTGCTGTCCACCTTCTCTAGCACGGTCACACTTGGCACCGTAAGAACCTACCCACAAGTGAGGTAACTCAATGTCATGAGCAATTTACTATAGTCACCTTTCGGCTCTCTGCCGGGGAAGGTACAAGACCCCTCACAAATCACCGGGAGATGGCCACGAACAATCACTAACTCATGCCAATGCTCCTCCACTGCTCCAAGCCATCTAGGTGGTGGCAACCACAAAGAGTAACAAGAAATCCACAGCCACAACGATCCCCAAGTGCCACTAAGTGCAATCACTCAAGCAAATGCACTAGGAATCACTCCCAATCTCACTATAATGATGAATCAATGATGAAGATGAGTGGGAGATATTTGCTTAGGATCACAAGGATGTCAAGAATGTCAAAGTGCTAATAGTGTGATCCCCAAGCCAACCACGAGCCTTAAATAGACGCCCTAAGAAAATAGAGCTGTTGCTCAATTGGGGGCTAACCGGACTCGCGTGACCGGATGCACCCTAGCGTCCGGTCACCTGCCTTCAGTCCATGAATGGTGACCACATGCCCTTCCTTTAAACCTCACACGTTGGATCTCAATGGTCAAAAATGTTTCACTCCCACAGTTAAAGAATGATCGGACGCTCGACAACACAGAGTTCAGTCAGGGCAATTTTTACATAGAGACCTCCCTGAGCGCATTTTTCACGATCGGATGCATCAGGTCACAAGTGATCGGACATGCCCCAGAGTCCAGTCCTCACTCTACTCACAAATAGGTGCTACATCAGTGTACGTCAGCCATGACCTAACACGCCCCCTATGCGTCCGGTCACGCTTGCCTAGCAGGGTCCGGTCATGAAGCCACTCAGCACCCTCTCTGGACCACATGATAGGACTCAGCCCTGAGTTTGGTCCCAGTGTCTGATCACACCATGGCCCTCTTAGCCAAGTGGCTGAACAACTGACCGGACTTGGCCTACCAGGGTCTGATCCTGGCAGAGCCAACGTCCGGTCCTATACCTTTGCCTCCTTTTTTCTAACTCATCAACCGCTTCATCCTTGCTTCCAAGTTGCTAACCACAGTGTGTACAACTCATGTGCTCGTGTGTTAGCATTTTTCAAAGCATTTTACAAGGGTCAATTGTTAGCACACTAGGTCCCTAATGCATATGCAAGAATCATGTCACCTAGTGGCACTCGATAACCGCTTAGCCAAATATTTCCCCTCTTCATAGTATGGCTATCGATCCTAAACACACTCACAACATCTATGGTGTATTGAGTGCCAAAACAAAAATCTATTTGATACCTTTGCCTTGATCTCCTTGGTTTTTATTTTCTCTTTCTTCTTTTCCAAGTTGGAGCTTGATCACCATCATCTCGTGTCCATCTTGGTGTCCATGGACCTCTCACTTGCTCCATCAATTGGTGTGTACCAACCTAGCTCATGATCACACTTGATGACATAGGTTAGTACTTAGGTTTCATCAATTATCCAAAACCAAACTTGGGATTTCAGTCCCCCCTTTTTGGTAATTGATGACAGCCTTTTCACAAAGATATTCAATAAAATCTTTTTGGATTCATGTTGCTTGCCCAAGCATTTTACCATGTGTAAAGCATATGGACAAGTTTCATAAACCTGAATTAGTAGCATTAGCTCCTCCTACATATGTGCTAAGAGTTTGGATTTGAAATCTTGCACATATGCATGGATTAGGAAGTGTGAGAGAGTAATGG
Organism: Miscanthus floridulus; assembly: GCF_019320115.1. Taxonomy (NCBI): domain Eukaryota; kingdom Viridiplantae; phylum Streptophyta; class Magnoliopsida; order Poales; family Poaceae; genus Miscanthus; species Miscanthus floridulus. Next base: position 88,173,903 of record NC_089598.1, read on the forward strand.
CTACCAAATGATGCTAAGATATAAAGAATGGACCTTTAAAGCGTGATACCAATTGGAGTTGCCAATAATACCATGCTTGGCACCATGGTTAGTTAGATAGCACTTGCAAAACACAAACACTAGATCCCTCATGAGATCAACATTATAAGCAAGGCTCTAGTTGCACTTGTAAAGCAAGAAAGGCTCATCTAACTATCATCCTATGTATGCTAGTTTTGCATTTCATCAATCAATCCTACAACTAGCATGCACCACACAAGCATGCACATGGAATTAAAAACTTGTGCCATGCAAGCAAACATATGTAATGCACATACAAATGCACCAAACAAATTTATGAGTTTGCTCCCCCTACTTGTGTGCTTCAAATTTTCAATTGATCCCCTTCCATTACCATTTCATTTGTTTGCTCCCCCTATCTTACTATCTTTGTGAATCTCTTTCCCCCTTTGTCATCAAGGACCACAAAAGGCGAGCTCAAATTTTATATACGTTAGGGTGAAACCATGTTATGTGAGGATCATTTTCCCATATTTGGTTCAATCTAGATCATTTGCAAAAGATATTTAACTAGGTTTGATCCAATGGCAAGCTTCTTCACACCTCATTTCAAGGATTATTTTGATAATGTTGAGTTAAACACTTATAGCTCATTTTCTAGATTAAACACTAGGTTCACAAGCCCACAAATATGTCATATGCTATCACTAGATCATTTCAAACATAGAAGCAATAGTGGTACCATACAAGCATCAAATCCATTTGATTTTCATGAATGAGCCTAAGACATGTGAGGAATGACTAGATGCACTAAACAAGTCCTTAGCAATGTATGAATGCCATGCCAATCAACTTTACCTTGCTTTCCTCGAAGAAGAGGCATGTCATATAATGGGGTGTGCATCAACACATATTTGAGAAGTTAAGTATGTTCAATTCATTTCTAAGCTTGCAAAACATCTTCTCATCAAGTGGCTTGGTGAAAATATTAGCAAGTTGATCATCGGTGCCCACACTCTTAATGCAAATGTCCCCTTTTTGTTGATAATCTCTTATGAAATAATGGCGAACATCTATGTGCTTTGTTCTTGAATGTTGAACCAGGTTGTTAGTGAATTTCACGGCACTCTCATTGTCACATAGCAATGACACTTGTTTGAACTTGATTCCAAAATCATTCAAAGTAGCCTTCATCCAAAGTAATTGAGCACAACAACTACCAGCCAAAATGTACTTCTCTTTGGCGGTTGAAAGTGCTACACTATTTTGTTTCTTTGATGCCCACGACACAAGTGATCTTCCCAACAATTGACATGTGCCCGATGTGCTCTTTCTTTCAACTTTGCATCCTGCATAATCGGAGTCCGAATATCCAATTAACTCATATCTAGCTCCTTTGGGATACCACAATCCAACATTTTGTGTATGCTTCAAGTACCTCAATATTCTCTTGGTTGCCTTCAAATGACTTTCTCTTGGTGAGGCTTGAAATCTAGCACACATGCATACACTAAACATCATATCTGGCCTTGATGCGGTCACATAAAGTAGGCTTCCAATCATAGACTGATACATCTTTTGATCCACCATATTGCCATTAGCATCACTATCCAAGTTCCCATTTGTCCCCATTTATGTACTAATAGCTTTAGCGTCATCCATTCCAAATTTCTTGAGCATGTCTTTGATGTACTTGCCTTGACTCACAAATGTGCCATTCTTCATTTGCTTGATTTGAAGACCAAGGAAGTAACTCGACTCTCTAATCATGGACATCTCAAACTCATTTGCCATCATATTTTCAAACTCCTCACAAAAATCTTGAATGATTGATCCAAATATGATGTCATCAACATAGATTTGCAACACAAACATGTCATTGCCTATCTTCTTGGTGAAGAGATGTGGCAGAACCGCTCGAAATAGCACGCTTCCGGAGGCGCTTGTCTTCCACCAGACACTAAGCACCTGAAAGGTCCTAATATGGCCAGAGGGGGGTGAATAGCCTATTTAAAAATCTACAAATCAACTAGAGCAATTTGATTAGTATGACAAATAGCGTAATGCAAACTTGCTCTAGCTCTACAAGGGTTGCAAGCCACCTATCCAACAATTATAGTTGCAATGATTACTTAGGCACACAAACTTGCTATGTAATTACTCACTAAGAGCTCTCAACCTTGCTACTCTAAAGAGCTCAACTAGATGAATGTAAATAATAAAGCAAGCTCTCAGTTCTAATTATACTAAAGAGCTTGTATCAACTAGTTTGCAAGAATGTAAATAAGTGAGTAGGGTGATTATACCGACGTGTAGGGGATGAACCGATCATAAGATGAATATATAGCCAATCACTGGGAGAATGCCAAAGACAAGAGACAATCGATTTTCTCCCGAGGTTCACGTGCTTGCCAACACGCTACGTCCCCGTTGTGTCGACCAACACTTGGTGGTTCGGTGGCTAAGAGGTGTTTCACAAACCTCGTCCACATGATAGGACACCGCAAGAACCGACCCACAAGTGAGGTAACTCAATGACACGAGCAATTTACTAGAGTTACCTTTCGGCGCTCCGCCGGGGAAGGTACAACTCCCCTCACAATCACCAGAGATGGCCACGAACAATCACCAACTCATGTCGATCCTCCACCGCTGCACCGAGCCGTCTAGGTGGTAGCAACCACCAAGAGTAACAAGTGAAATCCGCAGCACAACACGAATACCAAGTGCCTCTAAATGTAATCACTCAAGCAATGCACTTGGATTCTCTCCCAATCTCACAAAGATGATGAATCAATGATGGAGATGAGTGGAAAGACTTTGGCTAAGCTCACAAGGTTGCTATGTCAATGAAAATGTGCAAGAGAGTGAGCTTGAGCCAGCCATGGGGCTTAAATAGAAGCCCCTATGAAATAGAGCTGTTGTACCCCTTCACTGGGCACACTGCGGGCTGACCGGATGCTCCGGTCAGACTTGACTAGACGCTGGCCCTCAATGTCCGGTTGCCCGATGGACGCCATGCGTCACTAGCTTCAAATGCTATTCATCAGATTTCAACGGCTACGAAGCTGACCGGACGCCCCGGCAAAACTGACCGGACGCTGAAGCCCCAGCGTCCGGTCGTTTCTAGTAAGCTCCCCAAGGCGTATTTTTTCGACCGGATGCGTCCGGTCCACCTTGACCAGACATAGACCAGCGTCCGGTGCAATACCCTAGGTACTGTGTAGACCTATCAGTTTGACCGGACGCAGCCTATCAGCGTCTGATCACTGAGTGACCCAGCGTCCGGTCAATAGACCAATGCGCGCACCCTCTGCTGCCACTGACCGGATGCACCAGTCCAGCCGAGGCCAGCGTCCGGTCACTTGTAGTGACCTCCAACTTTTCTATCTAGGGCGCCGGTGGCACTGTCGGACTGTCCACACTCTACGGGCGAACACTCCGCCGGTGGAGTTTCTTACCCTTGCACCTAAACTTTACCACCCTTGATCAAATGTGCCAACCACCAAGTGTATCACCTTGTGCACATGTGTTAGCGTATTTTCACAAACATTTTCAAGGGTGTTAGCACTCCACTAGATCCTAAATGCATATGCAATGAATTAGAGCATCTAGTGGCACATTGATAACTGCATTCTGATACGAGTTTCACCCCTCTTAATAGTACGGCTATCAATCCTAAATGTGATCACACTCGCTAAGTGTCTTGATCACCAAAACAAAATAGCTCCTACATTTTATACCTTTGCCTTGAGCCTTTTGTTTTTCTCTTTCTTCTTTTCCAAGTTTAAGCATTTGACCATCACCATGCCATCACCATTGTCATGATCTTCGCCATTGCTTCATCACTTGGAGTAGTGCTACCTATCTCATAATCATCTTGATAAACTAGGTTAGCACTTAGGGTTTCATCAATTAACCAAAACCAAACTAGAGCTTTCAGCACCCCAAAAGTAAGCTACATCGGATGGTTCCGTCGAGCACACCCTAAGGGAGAACTCAAACAATCCATGTTTTTCATCTATGATCCAATAATGAGAACGAGTTTACAATACTTAGTCCATTTCATACAACAAGAGTTCTTAGAAATACATTATTACAATACCAAGTTCAGAGTGCAGAATTAACAGCAGAATTGAAACAAACATCTAATGATAAGATACAAGGATCCGTCTGTGCCCACTAGAAGAATCCTCCACATAATAGCCATTCCTCAAGCTGCACCTGCAACAGAGGTAAATAAACCCTGAGTACACAATGTACTCGCAAGACTTACCCGACTAGTGGGAATAATTTCCCGACTCTAAAGGATATGATAAGCTTTATGGTTTGCTGGGTTTCCTTTTTGTAAAAAGCAATACTAGTAGTGAATTCTTATGTAGGTGTTTTATTAGCCATCATGATTAGTTCATTATCTAACCATTCTATGTAAGCAGTTGTTCTACTTTCAAGCAAGGGTTGAGCAATTAGATCCATTTGACCATCTTTCATCTTCCAGTTATTACTATGGTGCTAGATCATAGACAAGTCATACCGTATTACACAGCGATTCGTGAACCAATGTAAACCAGCTGGGTACCCCAAAACACACGCCCCGCTTGTACCCCAGGCACAAGCAGGACCAACCACCACTCTCCTATCAAAGGGTCTAGGTCCCCATCCAAACTTGGACTCTAAGCCCCCACACCTGAGTCCCAGACTCAGTGTGGTGCTTAGACCTCCACCATCCCTACCTCCAATTAGTCGATCCAAAAAGAGGTGGAACCCATGACAAGAGAGCAATGAGCCTTCCCGCTCTCATAATCAAGTATGTGCTCAGGATAATAAGTCTATGACCTGACTAGAATCCAATGCAACGGCCGGTCCTTAACTGACACGGATAGGGAGAATAGTGTAACCAAGCTATGCCCCATTGGTCGTGGGACACCACCTGTTATACCCACCAATACCCATACCATATCCCTACCTGGTCTTCATTTTCTTTCACCATTTTATCATGAGAGTAATAATAATAATCACCTATTGTGAGTAACGACAGGTTACTCACGCTACCGAAAAACCTAAGCATAGCAGTTACTCAACCTATGCTAGTAGGACTCATGGGTAGGTATATCTATACATGTAGTTTCAATAATAAGCCTGTAACATAAATGCACATCACATATATATATCCAGTGATTATTCAAAATAAGGGTTATGCACCGGGGCTTGCCTTGGGCAGGCGCGGTGTCTGCTCAGTCAGTTAGTGGTGGCTCTAGGACCTCCTCCTGCATGAGGATCTCCTCCTCGTACTCCTTGATCACCTCCTCAAACTCGTGATCTCCTATGGTCACGATCTCTGCCAACTTGTTCTCTACATGCATGCGATGATGATGCAACACTTAGCATTTCAGCAACAGCAACTCTTAAAATAAGAATACACATGGTAAACTACTAAGCTATCTCTAATGACTAAGATACTAAGCTAACTATCATCTTCATCAAGTAAAGTGTTGGGTTCAACTAACAAACACCTAGCTTTACAAATGAAGGATATATCTCTATTTCTATTCATGATTTAATGTATATTTGAAACAAAGAGCATTTAACAACCCTTATGTTAAGTCTATTCTAAAGCTACAAAAATTACAGTGAGCACATAATAATACCATGAAGCTACTGTAAAATTTTCAAAGCTAAAGCTATCACCATTTTGTCATAAAAATTCCTAAAATATTTAACCTAGGAATATTAAGCACTCTCAAATGATCTAATAGCTCCTGGTATCAACAAGTATATATATGAACTAAATACACTAACAGATAGAGCACAATTTTAGGAACTTAACAAAATTAGTTTTACAATTTTTTGGATACCTACATGATTTTATATTAATTACCAAAGTTCAGCTCAGAATTAAAATGAAAAGCTATTTCTATTCTCCACAAAAAAGCTAAACTGATTTCGGCCCACACGCGACGCAGCGTGTGCGGGCACGAGCACGTAGTGGACCATAGGCGCGGCCCACGTGAGGTCGGCCTACAGCGCGAGGCGGCCCACGGCAGGGAATCCCACGCACGCTGGCACATTAGCAAAAAAGCCCTTGGACTATGAGCAAAACAACCCGCAGTCCATGTTACTATTTCTGTAGACAGCGACTTTGCAACAAAACCCTCAAATCTTTCTCCACTTTACAACAGCAAGGCCCCCAGCCTTCCCCGCGCACTCTGGCATGGCGAGTGATGGCACTGGCACTTGCGTCGGCCACACAACACCCACACTGACTTATCTATGAGACCAACACTCACCTAGGGTTCGACGCGAAGGATGGGCGATGGTGGCACGAATGGGGGTGAAGCAGAGCGGGCTCTCCCCGGCGACGGACGACCTACAACGGTGGCAACTGCATTCTGGTGAGCCATAGAGCTAACAGGACAGTAGAGATAGGGGATAAGCACCAGGGGCACACCTGAACCAGGACAAAGTTGTGGTTCAGCCAACGACTACCTGAGCAGTGCTGGCCACGTGCACGCGGCGAGCACGGCGACAAGCCATAGCGGACACAACCACATTAGCGACAGTGGGGAGGCAGTAGCGCTCCCACTAGCGTGCGCATGGTGGAGAGGGAGCCAAGGTGAGCTAGTGGTGTAGAGGAATTAGCACGAGGTGAAGTGGTGGAGGCTGGCCACGGCGTGGGCGGTGATAGGCCTTAACGGCACGGTGGCGGGCAAAGCTCCAAAATTTGAGCTTGGCATGATGCGAGTCAAGGTGGGGTGGGGTCAGCTAGAGAGGGGGCGTGAAGGCAGAGATGTGAGCATGAGGAATTGATGAGAGGTGCTCGCTCTCTGACTCGTCATGACGTGACTCAATGGCGGCGGAAAGTAGAGAGAGAAGAGAGAAAGAGAGAAATGGAGCACGGCAGTGGGCTTGGCTCATCCTTGCCTTCACAGGACACGGGCGGTGAGCTCAAGAGGCCCATGCATTGGTGCTATGGACAATGTCCACCCGCATCCAACTGGCATGGCCCACGCGCCATAGTGCCATAAATGGCATGGCGATGGCAGCTCGCCCACGTGCGCACGGCAGAGACGACAAGCACAGGGTCAACAACATCGCAGAGATGCAGCAGACCGGTGTGAACACGATGATGATGCGATGGCAACGGCAGTGGCGTGACACAAGGAGCATCGGCAGTGTGGATGCGATGGCAGCGCAGCGCAGCCACGACGGCACCCAAATGGCAGCGTGAGGCCGAGCAGCGGGGCACGAGGCCAGCGGCTCGCTGCGGTCGGCCTCGGCCAAGCCCAGGTGGCTCGACCGGCCAAGCACGGTGGCATGGTTGACTATGTTGGATGTGGCCTTGTGCGTGGCATGAGAAGGCCGCGCGGTGACTATGCACCTAGCGCCAACCAACCCGAGACAGTGACACGCATGAATTTTAAAGCGTTCAACATGACCAAACGATTGCTTAGGACCTAGACCATCTTCACCATGCTCAAGATGGCACATGAGACTACCAAATCGAACTATAACACTACACCACACCTTAACCCAATCTCTCACAATAAATTTCTAAACATAGCAGTGTCTAACTGTTGGCAGACTTGAAAATTTCTAAGTTTTTGAGCTGAATTTGATTTCCATTTGCAATTTCTAAGCTAGTGGAAATATTAGCTAGTAATATCATTTTTGACCACAAGTATTTTATTGTCATCTACAAGGTTTGTACTTCCAACTTTATTAAGGTGATCCATATATGTTCTATAGCATTTTTGCTTAATAAAAACTGGTTTTAAAGTGATATAACATGACTATCGAATCAACTTTCGTTTCGTCTTTTAGTTGATCGTTTTGAGTTATAGAAATTGATCTACACACTTTATCACACGCATTAACACATAAATATGATGCTCATAACATGTTTTAGTAAATGATTTATGGTGTAACAGCGAGGGTGTTACAAGAGAGTGGTGTCCACCTTGCCCATCTTGAATCCCTTAGAGAGTAGGAAATCCCTCAACCTCTCATACCATACTCTAGGTGCTTGCTTCAAACCATACAAAGCCTTCTTTAACTTGTAGACATGGTTGGGTTTCTTATCATCTTCAAAAACAGGAGGTTGCTCAACATACATAAGATTATTGATGTACCCATTGAGAAATGCACTCTTCACATCTATTTGGCACAACTTGATGTTGTGGGCATAAGCATAGGCTAACAAGATCCTAATTGCTTCCAATCTTGCAACCAGGGCATAAGTTTCTCCAAAGTCAAGACCTTCAACTTGAGTGTAACCTTGAGCCACTAATCTTGCTTTGTTCCTTACAACTATCCCATCTTGATCTTGCTTGTTTCAAAAGACCTATTTGGTTCCAATCACATTATGATCCTTAGGCCTCTCAACTAACTCCCATACTTGATTTCTTGTGAAGTTATTTAGCTCTTCAAGCATAGCATTCACCCAATCATCATCCTTCAAAGCTTTATATATCTTCTTTGGTTCAATGGATGACACAAATGAGAAATGCTCATAAAATAATGCCAATCTTGATCTTGTTTGTACACCTCTTGAGATATCACCAATTATAGAATCCAATGGATGATCTCTTGCAACATTGGTTGGTTGGAGCACTTGCACTTGATTTCTTGCACTTGATTGATCATTTGGTTGAGATGATGTACTAGCCACTTGTTGTTGATCTTGCTCTTTGTCATCATTTGTACTAGCTTGATTTTGATCATGAGAACCACTAGCTTGTACATTTGAGTTAGAGAACACTTGATTCTTGTCATCTTCAACTTCAATCACTTCTCTAGGTCTTATATCACCAATGTTCATGTTTTTCATTGCATTGACTAATTGAGTGCCTCTCACATCATCTAGATTCTCATCTTCCTCTTGGGAACCATTGGTTTCATCAAATTCCACATCATGAACCTCCTCAAGAGTACCGCTTGCAAAATTCCAAACTCTATAAGCCATGCTAGTAGTGGAGTAACCAAGCAAGAAGCCTTCATCACACTTCTTCTCAAACTTTCTCAATCTAGTGCCTTTCTTTAATATGTAGCATTTGCAACCAAAACCTGAAATTATGCAATACTTGGCTTTCTACCATTCAAGAGCTCATATGGTGTCTTCTCCATCATTGGGTGATAATAGAGACAGTTGCTATAGTAGCAAGCTATGTTGATTGGTTTGGCCCAAAATGAATGACTTACATTGTACCCACTCAACATTGATGTTGCCATGTCAATCAAGGTTCTATTCTTCCTCTCAACAAGGCCATTTGATTATGGAGTGTACATGGCTGAGAATTGATGTCTAATTCCAAACTCATCACATAAATCATCAACTCTTATGTTCTTGAACTCACTACCATTGTCACTTCTCACTTTCTTGATGGTTGTCTCAAACTCATTGTGTATTCTCTTAATGAATGTCTTGAAGGTTGCAAACACATCACTCTTATCAACATGAAAGAACACCCAAGTATGTCTAGTGAAATCATCCACTATCACAAATTCATATTTGTTTCCACCAATGCTAGTGTATGTGGTTGGTCCAAACACGTCCATGTGCAACAACTCAAATGCCTTAGATGTGCTCATCATGCTCTTCTTAGGATGTGTATTGCCAACTTGTTTTCCGGCTTGACATGCACTACATAGCTTATCCTTCTCAAATGTGATATCTTTCAAGCCCCTTACTGTAACAACCCAAAAATCCATACACCAAAAATACCAACTACAAAATTTTTCTTAAAACCCCATGCAATGTTGATGAGTGTCATGTACAGAAACCCAACCTAAGAGATGCATTAGGTCTAACCCCAACCTAAGTTAACACATAAGCATGGCATAACTCTTGGCATAAACATGTGATTAAGTTCCCTAACTAAATGAACCTTGCATGCATATTAATACCACTTGTGAGTTGGATTCTTCTTTTGCCTTATGTTATGCTAATTAAAAATCACCAAACAACTATTAAGCTTGCTAATTAATCCTTTGATGAGCAAATGCCTTGAGCAAACAAACAGAGAACAAAAGAAAAGGAAAAAGAGAGATGAAGAGAGAGGGCCTCGTAGCCAGCAGCTCGGCCCAAGCTAGCCAGCCCAGCCGAGCCTCGCCTGCCCTTTCACGCACGTAGCCCACGAAGCCGGCCCAGCATTGCTGCCCACACGTGCACAGCCACTGACAAGCCGAGCCCGCTCGTCAGCCATCACGCGCAGCACGTAGCCACATCGCGCCAAGCGCCTGACGACCCGACCCCGCTTGTCAGCATAGTAGCATCTTCTTCCTCTCGCCCACGCATTCTCCACCATGCGATCGGGAGCTGACTAGCATGGCAGGCGCGGGCCCAGGGTCACGCAAATCTCATGACCTTGTTCCCCTTGCGCCGCGCCTACGCTACCGCATGCAGGCCATCAGATGCGCTGCACGTATCACCACCATCTGATCGCCGTCCGCCATTGGAGCCCTTGGGGCTTGGCTATAAAAGCCAACGACCGTGAGCCCTAACCCTCAGCCCGTTCACCGCCGCCGCTGGTGGCACAGCACCACACAACGTCAAGCCAAGAAAGAGAGAGGAGGGAGAAGCAAGGAGGAGAAGGAAGCCGCTGCGGGGAGGACCTCGTCGGAGCCAGGAGCGCCGCCCTGATCAGCTACAACGACGTAGCTGCTCGGCACGGCACTGCATCGCCTCATCATGGCCTCGCCTCGCCACTACACCGCCATCCTACCACCATGAACCCTGCGGTAAGCCATCTTGCTAAGACCACCTCCCTAGCCAAATGGAACATGCACCGCCATGATCGAAACCTTGCTGAAGCTTCGAGCTCCAGCCTAGCCCAACTGGTTAGCTAGGGAGACTACCATGGCCACGCTTGCTGAGACCCAGGATGCGCCGTGCGCACTGCCATCAGCCAAAAGGAGGACCCCAGCCATGACGCTGTACATTGGAGCAGGAGTACACATGCACAGACACGCTCACCATGGCCAAGAGCACAACCATGGCGAGACCACCGTGTTTTCTACGTTGCGGTAAAGGCAACATTGACACCCGACTGGCTCCGCCATGTCGAGAGACACACCGCGCTCACCTTAGCCGAGGAAGAAGCCCACTAGAGCCCTATGTTGCCACACCGCACCTCGTTGGAGCGCCACTGCCTCTGTTTTGTCCCCACCACCATGGCCAGAGCCACTGGGAGCACCAGGGAGCTCACATGCTCCTTCAACTGAGCTCTCGCTACCACTACAGCCCTGTCCATACACACCGACGAACCCACACCGCCGTTCACTATGGCCGGGACCCTATGAAGCCCTAGCCGCCACCTTGACCCCACCGCTGCACTCACCAAGGCATGGGGAAACTATTGCCTACCCTAATCGGATGCTAGCGCCGCCGCGGGTGCTCGCCGGAGACCTCACCGGCGGCGGGAGCCCCGTCGGGGAAGAGAAGGGGATTTTTACCACGCCGACCACAGCAGCTCCGACCATGACCGCGTCGACCATGTCCTGAGCAGCTCCGTCGAGTAGCTCCGACCATGACCTCGCCGACCATGACCGCATCGACCATGTCCCGAGCAGCTCCGTTGAGCAGCTCCGACCATGACCTTGCCGACCACGACCACACCGACCACATCCCGAGCAGCTCCGCTGAGCAGCTTCGACCACGACCACGTCGTGCACGTGAACCAAACCCTAGGAAGGAGTAAGTGGACCAAGTCCTTCATAGACCGGCTCTGTGGTCTATGGACCAACGCAGGCAGGTTCACCATGAACCGCGCCTCGCCTGCGCCCGTGAATCACGGCCCATTAGTGGCCCAGTAAGACGATGTGGCCGCACCAGCGCATGCCACGTGGCAGGCAAAGCCCAGCCCGTATCTAGGCCCAACCGGCCTAGTTTGGACCCGGCCTATATTGGCCATTGATTGGTCAACACTGACTGTTGATCGGGGCCACCTGTCAGTGACTGTGATCCGTTGACCGTTGACTCGCTCGTTGACTTGACGATGACTTAGACCGGGCCCACAAAACAGCGACACAGAGCCGCTGGACCCACTTGTCATTAAGTGACATCATGCTGATGTCATACTGACATCAGCATGCCACATGGACCAGTCACAGCGTGACACGTGTCAGCCCAGGATTAATTCGGCCTTTTCCATTTTCAGAAATGAATTGAACTTTGGAAATTCATAACTAATTCATACGACCTCAGAAAAATACAAAACTAGGACCAAAATTCATCTAAAATCGAGCTTTATGCAATGAACCCATGTTTGAGTGTATTTGGCTCTTTTGAATTTTTATTGCTTCTTTGTGCTATTCTATAGACGTCGCTAACGCGACTATAATGCGAACGTTGTAGACTCAGAGAACCTGACGGACGAGGACCGTGAGGAGAACGGAGACGACTACACTGAAGGTGCCACATCCCACCCAATCTCATAGCACCTATTATGCATGGCTAATATAGAACTGCTATTGCTTTACTTTACTGCTATAATCATACTATGATAGGACTTGCATGGTAGAATGCTTACTTGATGGCCTTTACCTTGACGCAACCTTACCCCTACATACCCTGCTATTAGGCTAGACACACGCTTACTGCTATATATCATTGCTTACACTTCTACTACGCTTATACTACATTAATGCATGGTGGAAACTAGTGTTATCTGGACTATGGGGAGAGTGCTGCGTGTGTGACTTGGGTGTGTGGAGGGTGAGGGTTGTGTTGACCAAGTTAGAGTATACGACGAGCCTGGGGCAAGTCTTGCCATGGGGTGCTACCTGGGCACCTCTGGAATGGATACCTGTGGTGGGTAAATGGTATATGAGGCGATCCTGGGTGTGAACCTGTGATGGGAGGAGCCCGGGATGGAGGTGCTGTGGTGGCACGATAAATGGAAACCCTGATGGAGACATTCTGGCTTGGTCATCCCTAAGGACTTACTAGTACTCAGATTCACCGGGAAGCCTTACGTACCACTCGCCCTATATGGTGCGGGATGGCCGGACTACTTGGTAGGATATTGCCACTACTGCTAGGTTGATAGCGGATAGTGTAAGGAGGTACGGAGCGTGGAGGATTTTCCCCACACCCTTCCGAGACTTCATGGAGACCATGTGGACCCGGCTCATGACTCACAGTTTCAGCCACCCCAGACTAGACTTGGGGTGTACCAGGGCTGAATGGTAGAGTGGCATTATCCTAGGCTAGCAAGCGTTCGGAATCAGCCTAGTTGACGACGGTCAACGAGGAAGGCAGGATCTTGTGGTTATGTAAAACCTCTGCAGAGTGTATGGTTGATCGATCGATACATGTGCCTGACTTGTCGGCTATGGACCTTTCTTGGGTTTCGCTTAAACTAGATAGTGGGATGAGTCCTTCTCTTCTTCCCCTGTGAGAGAGTGTCGGTCGTAGCTAGGGGCTACGGGCCTTGAGATAGTGCCAAGAGGGAGTTGGCCTATCGACTGAGCGATGGTATGGTGATGGTGTGGAGATGGTGGTATATCGATCCCTGGATCGAAACCTGGCTCGGGAAAGGGAATGGGGTGGAATGGTGTGTGGGAATGGTGTTAAAACTTGACCAACTATTATTATATACTTGATATGCTACTGCATAGGAAACCCCATCCTTATAGGTTCCTTTTGACTTATATCCAACTTGCATCCAATTTCCACAAAGCAATGCTCATAGGGTTGGGAGTGGCCAGTACAAATCGTACTGATAAATTTTGGCACACAGGTTCTGCTGAGGAGTATAGCTCCGAGGAGTTTGACGGTTGAGGGGTTCGTGCCTACGCTCGAGTTTGGCGATCTTATCTTCAAGCTGTTCTGAATGAATGCTACTTTGATTCCGCCAATGCGGTGATGTAATAATTTATGTAATTCCGCACTATTTGTACTCTAATATTATCAGTTGTATGGATGTGATATTCGACTGGAATTTGGGTAATATGATCTACAACGGTCTTATTACACTTCGACTCTGTGGATTTCCCTTCACGGAAATCAGGGTCGCTTCAGTTGGATATCAGAGCCATACTTGACCATAGGACGAAACCCTTAGAAATGGACGATAGAATAGGACATGAACAACCCTTCTTTCGGTTATATACCGACCCTGCATTTACTTTTATGCAAGGCTTATCTATTATTGACCTGCTAACACCTGTTCCTTAAAACATGCAGATGGCAACGAACATCGACTAGCCACCTCTAGGACCGCTACCCCTAGACCACGCCAAGCTTACCTTCGACCTACGTGAGCTCGGGGGATTTGCACAGACCCTCTGCCGAGTTCTCTTCACGTTAGGTGTCCTCGATGAGCTTGTCAAGGTCACCTGCACCGGGAAGCCAGCTCAGGAAGGAGGAATCGAAGGACCGATTGTCACCTCAGTCGAGTTCCCAGCTAGCACTACCTTACCTTCTGTCCCAGCTTTCACCGAGTTGACTATAGAGGACATAGTCGAGGAGGGACTGCAAGCTATCTCACACAAGGCACTTCGCAGAGTGATGAGGGACCACTACAAGCACCTGAAGACGACAGAGTTTCGTCTACTTCCCTAGGCCCTCGACCTCAGCCTTACCCCTAGTGAGTAAATTTTCGCAGCCGGCAGAGTTATCCTTACCGAGGAGGACAGATGCCTTCGCGTCTCAGCTATCCACCTACTGGAGCAGGATAGGTATGTGACCTAGCTAGAGCAAAGGAGACGTCAGGACTAGGCCCTTCAGTGGGAGTACCAGGAGCGAGACTCGCAGGGAGCACAGGAGCAGGCTAGTCTACTCGAGATAGTCACCAAGCTGCAGGACGAGCTCAACCATCGTGAAGAAGTCCACAGAACCGAGGTCATAGACTTACAGGACAAAGCCGCCGACCTTAGGCAACAGGAACTACTACCTCGACAGCAAGGTCTTGGAGTTGCAGAGAGAGTTGGATGACAAGAAGGCCGAGTTCAACCACAGAGGAGACAGAGAGAGATCCAAGGGGATTGATATGCTGAAGATCCAATCTCGGAACAAGACCATGACTCAAGAGCTAGAGGAGTTCAGGAAGAAGGCTGTTCGCAACTAGGGTCACCTGATCGAAGCACTCAGGTAGAACGAGTACCTACAGGACAAGTGTGAGAGGACATGGCAGGCTTGGCAGAAGTCTAACAGGAAGTGCCTCAGGGAGATAAAGGGTATGTGGGATCAGCTACCCAAGGAGATTCGCAGCAAGACGAAGCCTAGGATAGAGGAGTTTGAGTTAGCCCTGACTCACCTTAACCTAGACGCCTGCCCTACCCTACCTAGAGCCAAGCCTACTGAGGAGCTCGCCGAGGCCTTGAAGTACGTGTCCCAACTTCACAAGTCTGACGAGGAGATCGAGATCGAGAACAGTCGTATCCCAGCTGCGGTGTACGAGTTAGAGTAGAATGACCCTGTGTGGTCATGAGTCATGATAGTAGCTTCCGTAAGTTGTACCCCATGATGTACCCCTTATGAGATGTATTATGAGACATTATGCGTAGTACGATTCTCGCACGTCTTCAAGTGTAACTACTGGAGATGATGCTATGTAATAAAACCCATGTAATGAATGTTTTAGATCTTATTGCATCTTTATGAATCTTATTGCTTCTTTGTAATGAGTGTTCGATAGTATAAATGTTTTTCTTTAAATCGTCAAAATCATGTAATCAATTGAAATATAAGCACTTATGGCACAAGCACTAAAATTCTCTATGATCCGTGTTGCAGATGACGAACCGCCGATCTAATCACCTAATGAACCATGGACGTGCGCCCACCCTCAAACCAGTCGAACCAAATGGGGGGCGTGGTGGCAACAACCATGGCTATGGCCATGGCCATGGACATGGAGGGATACCCTTCAACCTGGAGAATACCCCACCTCCTGAGGAGAACATTCCACCACCACCACCACCGAACCTGGCAGAAGTGATGGCACAACAGACCCAGCTTCTTGCAGCTCTTGTTGAAGGAGCAAACCATCGCCTGGGAGGTTAGCAGAATGACTTCCAAAGGAAGCTAGAGGGATTTATGAAGCTAAGGCCACCTACCTATGATGGCACCGACCCTGACCTGCTTGTAGCCGATGACTGGCACAAGGAGATGGAGAAGAAGCTTGACCTCACTACTTTCACCGACGATGAGTGTGTTGGAGCAGCCACACACCAGCTCACAGGTGCAGCACGCGCCTAGTGGGATAGTTTCAGTGATTCACATGAGGACCCTGCCAACATCTCGTGGGATGAGTTCGCCGAAGCATTCACTGAGTATCACATTCCCAAGGGTGTCATGGAGGCCAAAGCTGAGGAGTTCCGCAACATCAAGATGGGAAAAGACAGGGTGACTGAGTACACTACTTGTTTCACCAACCTTCTACGCTATGCACCTTCCTATGTTGTGAACTCTGAGAAGGAGAAGCTGTACTATTACCGCAAGGGGCTTAACCCGCACATCCAGCTGAAGTTTGGCAGTATTGAGAGTAACACGTTGCGTGCTCTGGTGGATCACTGCATCCAGATTGAGAAGGACCATGCTGAAGCTGGAGAGGAGTACAGGGAGAGGAAGCGTAAGCCTGAGGAGTCCTTCCATGGTCGTGATCACAAGAGGTTCCGCAGAGATGCACCCTCCAGGGAACGCTCTTGCCACAATAGGGATGACAACCCTGGATCGAGTAGGGGTAGTGGAGTCTACACCGCCAAATACTCCCGCCTTGCTCAGGATCAATACACTCGGGACCATTATGCTCAGGACCGCAACATTCAGGACCGTTTCAACCATCCCCGCTCAGCGAATGAACGCGTAGCACAGAACCGCCCTGCACCAAGCACTGGAAACTAGAAGGCACCTGCGCCAACCCCTACAGGTGGTACGCCTTTCACCTGCTTTGCTTGTGGCCAACCAGGTCACAAAGCCGCTGAGTGCCCACAGAACTCAGCTACTCAGAAGTCTCAGTTCAAGGGATCTGCTACTCGTGGACGTCTCAACCATCTGGACGCCGAGGAAGCACAGGCTACCACTGACGTGGTGTACGGTATGTTTTTAGTTAATGGCAATACTGCATCAGTTCTATTTGACTTAGGAGCAACTTGTTCTTACATATCATCCAAGTTTGCATGAGAACATGACCTGTCTGTAACCCCACGTGAAAAGCCTATCATCACCAGTTCGCCTTTAGGAGACCTAAAATGCACCCACATCTGTAAGGGAGTGAGTCTTACCATTGAGGGTCTTATCTTTAAAGCCGACCTAACCCTGTTACCTTCCACAAACCTAGATGTCATCTTAGGTATGGATTGGTTAACCATTCACCGAGGTATCATATCATGTTCACCTAGATATGTCCTAAGTGACCCACCTATCAGGCCAAGTCGTTAGATGTGAACCCCAGTCCGGAAAGTCCACCTTCTATCCTATGTGCCCTTAAAGTGAGTTCAGAATCATAGAAAGAGGAGAAGATAGTTCATGATGTACCTGTGGTCAGAGACTATCCCGATGTATTCCCTAAAGAATTACCGGGTATGCCACCAGATCGATGATGTAGAGTTCATCATTGATCTTTTGCCGGGAACAGGACCCATTGCCAAGAGACCCTATCGCATGTCAGTTGATGAGCTGGCTGAGCTCAAGAAACAGCTTGATGAGCTCATCTTGAAGGGATATATCAGACCCTAGTGCTTCACCCTAGGGATCCCCTGTTCTATTTGTTAAGAAGAAGGATGGCTCAATGAGAATGTGCATTGATTACCGGAACTTGAACGCAGTCACCATCAAGAACAAGTACCCCCTGCCAAGGATTGATGATCTGCTTGATCAGCTTCAAGGTGCCAAGTATTTCTCCAAGATTGATCTCAGATCCGGCTATCATCAGATGAAGATTCGAGAGAGTGACATTCCGAAGATAGCTTTCGTGACTAGGTATGGGCAGTTTGAGTTCACCGTGGTGTCCTTTGGACTCACGAATGCTCCCGCATACTTCATGAACATGATGAATAAGGTTTTCATGGATGAATCTGGATAAGTTCGTGGTAGGTATTCATTGATGACATCCTTGTCTATTCATCCACCGCTGAAGAACACGAACATCATCTGAGAACGGTGCTTGAGAAACTAGCTCAACATCAGCTCTACGCAAAGTTCAGCAAATGTGAATTTTGGCTATAGGAAGTTGCCTTCTTAGGCCATGTACTATCAGCTAAAGGTGTCACAGTTGACCCGGCCAAGATTGAAGCTGTGAAAGAGTGGGATCAACCCCGTAATGTGACAGAAATCAGAAGTTTCTTGGGATTGGCTAGATATTATCGCCGATTCATCGAGAACTTTTCCAAGATAGCCCGTCCAATGACCAACCTTCTGAAGAAGACTAAGGAGTTTGAATGGATGCCCACGTGCGAACAAAGCTTCTAGGAACTGAAACAGAAGCTTACCACAACTCCTGTGCTAGCATTGCCTGATATCAGCAAAGATTTTGTAGTCTATTGTGATGCATCCCATCAAGGACTTGGCTGTGTATTGATGCAAGGTGGAAGAGTGATAGCTTATGCTTCTCGACAGTTGAAAGAACATGAGAACCGTTACCCTACTCATGATCTTGAGTTAGCAGCATTTGTGCATGCCTTGAAGATCTGGAGACACTACTTGATAGGCAACAAGTGTGATATCTATACCGATCACAAGAGCTTGAAGTACTTTTTCACTCAGGAAGATTTGAATATGAGGTAGCACCGATGGCTAGAATTGATCAAGGACTATGACCTAGAAATTCACTATCATCCGGGAAAAGCTAATGTAGTCGCAGATGCTCTTAGTCACAAGAGTTACTGTCACACCTTGATCACTAAATCCGTACCACCTGAGCTCAAGGAAGAGATTGAAGATTTCCAGCTTGAGGTACTACCGCATGGCTTGTTGAATGAGCTCCGCATACAGTATGATCTCACAGATCGTATCTGTCAAGCTCAGAAAAGTTGTGAAGAGATCGAATATCTCTGTGGTCTGATGAAACTAGGCTACAAGACCAACCACCAGGAAGATGAACAAGGAACCATCTGGTTCAAGAGCAGAATCTATGTTCCATCTGACCCGATACTACGAGAGGAAATTCTGTTAGAAGCTCACGATTCCAAGTACTGTATTCACCCTAGAGGTTCAAAGATGTATTAAGACTTGAAGAAACACTTCTGGTGGAAAGGCTTGAAGACAGACATTGCAGGACATGTGGCACAATGTGACACCTGCAATAGAGTCAAGGCTGAACATCAAAGGCCTACAGGATTGCTAAAGCCTCTTGATGTTCCCGAAGTGGAAGTGGGAGAGCATATCCATGGATTTCATAGTTGGATTGCCCCGTTCAGCAGAAAGGCAATGATTCCATCTGGGTGATTATTGATCGTTTGACCAAGATTGCTCACTTTGTACCAGTTAAGACCAAGACCGATGCCGAAAAATTAGGCAGATCTATATGTTGAGCATATTCTTCAGACTGCATGGAGCTCCCTCTAGTATTGTATCTGATCGTGGTCCTCAGTTTGTGTCCCGATTCTGGGAAGCCCTGCACAAGTCCATTGGAACCAAACTTGATTTCAGTACCGCCTTACCACCCATAGACAGATGGACAAACTGAACAGAGTAAATCAGATTTTAGAAGACATGCTTCGCGCTAGTGTACTGAATTATGGCTCTGATTGGGAGAAATGCCTACCCTATGCAGAGTTCTCTTACAACAACAGCTACCAAGCCAGTATCAAGATGTCGCCATTTGAAGCTCTGTATGGCAGACCTTGTAAGACACCTTTGATGTGGTCTCAACCGGGAGAAAGATCGTTCTTTGACTCCGCTAAGATTCAAGATGCAGAAGAAGGAGTTGCGCAAGTGAAGGAGAATTTGAGAATTGCTCAAAGTCGATACAAGAGTTATGCCGACAAAAGGAGAAGAGAACTTGAGTTCAAAGTGGGAGATTTCGTCTATCTTAAGGTATCCCCGCTACGATGGAACTGTCAGATTCCATGTGAAAGGAAAGCTTGCCCCTAGATTTATTGGACCATACAAGATTTGCAAGAGGATTGGAAAAGCTCGCTTACAAACTTGAGCTACCTGAGGGAATTGGCGGGTGTACATCCCATATTCCATGTCTCACAGCTACGCAAGTGTTTGAGAGTGCCCGATGAAGTAGTCCCAACTGATACACTTGACATTCAAGATACACTTGAGTATAAAGAACATCCTATCAGAATTCTAGGCAGAGATACCAAAGAGACCCGAAGCAAGACCTATTCCTATGTGCAAGATCCAATGGAGCAACCACACTGAGAGAGAAGCAACATGGGAGAAAGAGTCTAACCTCCGGCTACACTATCCTTATCTTTTCGAAGAGTACGTTACGCTTTAATCTTGGGGATGAGATTCTGTTAAGGGGGTAGGACTGTAACAACCCAAAAATCTATACACCAAAAATACCAACTACAAAATTTTTCTTAAAACCCCATGCAATGTTGATGAGTGTCATGTATAGAAACCCAACCTAAGAGATGCATTAGGTCTAACCCCAACCTAAGTCAACACATAAGCATGGCATAACTCTTGGCATAAACATGTGATTAAGTTCCCTAACTAAATGAACCTTGCGTGCATATTAATACCACTTGTGAGTTGGATTCTTCTTTTGCCTTATGTTATGCTAATTAAAAATCACCAAACAACTATTAAGCTTGCTAATTAATCCTTTGATGAGCAAATGCCTTGAGCAAACAAACAGAGAACAAAAGAAAAGGAAAAAGAGAGATGAAGAGAGAGGGCCTCGTAGCCAGCAGCTCGGCCCAAGCTAGCTAGCCCAGCCGAGCCTTGCCTGCCCTTTCATGCACGTAGCCCACGAAGCCGGCCCAGCATTGCTGCCCGCACGCGCACAGCCGCTGACAAGCCAAGCCCACTCGTCAGCCATCATGCGCAGCATGCAGCCACATTGCGCCAAGCGTCTAATGACCCGACCCCGCTTGTCAGCACAGTAGCATCTTCTTCCTTTCGCCCACGCATTCTCCACCACGCGATCAGGAGCCGACCAGCGTGGCAGGCATGGGCCTAGGGTCATGCAAATCTCATGACCTTGTTCCCCTTGCGCCGTGCCTATGCTACCACACGCGGGCCGTCGGATGCGTTGCACGTATCACCACCGTCCGATCGCCGTCCACCATTGGAGCCCTTGGGGCTCAGCTATAAAAGCCAACGACCGTGAGCCCTAACCCTCAGCCCGTTCGCCGCCGCCGCTGGTGGAACAGCACCACACAACATCAAGCCAAGAAAGAGAGAGGAGGGAGAAGCAAGGAGCTAGGAGCGCCGCCCCGATTAGCTACAGCGACATAGCTGCTCGGCACGGCACTGCATCGCCTCATCACGGCCTCGCCTTGCCACTGCACCGCCATCCTACCGCCACGAACCCTACGGTGAGCCATCTTGCTAAGACCACCTCCCTAGCCAAATGGAACGTTCACCGCCGTGATCGAAACCTTGCTGAAGCTTCGAGCTCCAGCCTAGCCCAACTGGTTAGCTAGGGAGACCGCCATGGCCACGCTTGCCGAGACCCAGGACGCGCCATTCATGCTGCCATCAGCCAAAAGGAGGACCCTAGCCATGACGCTGTACATCGAAGCAGGAGCACACATGCACAGACATGCTCACCATGGCCGAGAGCACAACCATGGCGAGACCACCGCGTCTTCTACGTTGCGGTAAAGGCAACATTGACACCCGACTGGCTCCGCCATGTCGAGAGACACACCGTGCTCACCTTAGCCGAGGAAGAAGCCCACAGGAGCCCTGCGTTGCCACACCGCACCTTGTCGGAGCACCACCGCCTCTATTTTGTCCCCACCACCGTGGCTAGAGCCACTAGGAGCACCAGGGAGCTCACACGCTCCTTCAACTAAGCTCTCGCTACCACTGCAGCCCTGTCCATACACACCGACGAACCCACGCCGCCGTTCACTATGGCTAGGACCCTATGAAGCCCCAGCCGCCACCTTGACCCCACCGCTGCACTCACCGAGGCATGGGGAAACTATTGCCTACCCTAATCGGATGCTAGCGCCGCTGCGGGTGCTCGCCGGAGACCTCACCGCCGGCGGGAGCCCTATTGGGGAAGAGAAGGGGATTTTTACCACGCCGACCACAACAGCTCCAACCATGACCGCGTCGACCACGTCCCGAGCAGCTCCGTCGAGCAGCTCCAACCATGACCTCGCCGACCATGACCGCGTCGACCACGTCCCGAGCAGCTCCGTCGAGCAGCTCCGACCACGACCTCGTCGACCACGACCACGCCGACCATGTCCCGAGCAGCTCCGCTGAGCAGCTCCGACCACGACCACGTCGTGCACGTGAACCAAACCCTAGGAAGGAGTAAGTGGACCAAGTCCTTCATAGACCGGCTCTGCGGTCTATGGACCAACACAGGCAGGTTCACCATGAACCGCACCTCGCCTGCGCCCATGAACCACGGCCCATTAGTGGCCCAGTAAGACGATGTGGCCGCACCAGCGCACGCCACGTGGCAGGCAAAGCCCAGCCCGTATCCAGGCCCAACCGGCCTAGTTTGGACCCGACCTATATTGGCCATTGACTGGTCAACACTGACTGTTGACCGGGGCCACCTGTCAGTGACTGTGATCCGTTGACCGTTGACTCGCTCGTTGACTTGACGATGACTTAGACCGGGCCCACAAAACAGCGACACAGAGCCGCTGGACCCACTTGTCATTAAGTGACATCATGCTGATGTCATACTGACGTCAGCATGCCACGTGGACCAGTCACAGCGTGACACGTGTCAGCCCAGGATTAATTCGGCCTTTTCCATTTTCAGAAATGAATTGAACTTCGGAAATTCATAACTAATTCATACGACCTCAGAAAAATACGAAACCAGGACCAAAATTCATCTAAAATCGAGCTTTATGCAATGAACCCATGTTTGAGTGTATTTGGCTCTTTTGAATTTTCATTGCTTCTTTGTGCTATTCAATAGACGTCGCTAACGCGACTATAATGTGAACGTTGTAGACTCGGAGGAGAACCTGACGGACGAGGACTATGAGTACCATGAGGAGAATGGAGACGACTACACTAAAGGTGCCACATCCCACCCAATCTCATAGCACCTATTACGTATGGCTAATATAGAACTGCTATTGCTTTACTTTACTGCTATAATCATACTATGATAGGACTTGCATGGTAGAATGCTTACTTGATGGCCTTTACCTTGACGCAACCTTACCCCTGCATACCCTGCTATTAGGCTAGACACATGCTTACTGCTATATATCATTGCTTACACTTCTACTACGCTTATACTACATTAATGCGTGGTGGAAACTGGTGTTATCTGGACTATGGGGAGAGTGCTGCGTTTGTGACTTGGGTGTGTGGAGGGTGAGGGTTGTGTCGACCAAGTTAGAGTATACGATGAGCCTAGGGCAAGTCTTGCCATAGGGTGCTACCTGGGCACCTCTGGAATGGATACCTGTGGTGGGTAAATGGTATATGAGGCGATCCTGGGTGTGAACCTGTGATGGGAGGAGCCCAGGATGGAGGTGTTGTGGTGGCACAATAAATGGAAACCCTGATGGAGACATTCTGGCTTGGTCATCCCTAAGGGCTTACTAGTACTCAGATTCACCGGGAAGCCTTACGTACCACTCGCCCTATATGGTGCGAGATGGCCGGACTACTTGGTAGGATATTACCACTACTGCTAGGTTGATAGCGGATAGTGTAAGGAGGTACGGGGCGTGGAGGATTTTCCCCACACCCTTCCGAGACTTCATGGAGACCTTGTGGACCTGGCTCATGACTCATAGTTTCAGCCACCCCAGACTAGACTTGGGGTGTACCAGGGCTGAATGGTAGAGTGGCATTATCCTAGGCTAGCAAGTGGCCAGAATCAGCCTAGTTGATGATGGTCAACTAGGAAGGCGGATCTTGTGGTTATGTAAAACCTCTGCAGAGTATATGGTTGATCGATCGATACATGTGCCGACTTGTCGGCTATGGACCTTTCCTGGGTTTCGCTTAAACTAGATAGTGAGATGAGTCATTCTCTTCTTCCCCCGTGAGAGAGTGTCGGTCGTAGCCAGGGGCTACGGGCCTTGAGACAGTGCCGAGAGGGAGTTGGCCTGTCGACTGAGCGATGGTATGGTGATGGTGTGGAGATGGTGGTATATCGATCCCTAGATCGAAACCTAGCTCGGGAAAGGGAATGGGGTGGATGGTGTGTGGGAATGGTGTTAAAACTTGACCAACTATTATTATATACTTGATATGCTACTGCATAGGAAACCCCAGCCTTATAGGTTCCTTTTGACTACATCCAACTTGCATCCAATTTTCCATAAAGCAATGCTCATAGGGTTGGGGGTGGCCAGTACAAATCGTACTGATAAATTTTGGCACACAGGTTCTGCTGAGGAGTATAGCTCCGAGGAGTTTGACGGTTGAGGGGTTCGTGCCTACGCTCGAGTTTGGCGATCTTATCTTCAAGCTGTTCTGAATGAATGCTACTTTGATTCCGCCAATGCGGTGATGTAATAATTTATGTAAATCCGCACTACTTGTACTCTGATATTATCGTTGTATGGATGTGATATTCGACTGGAATTTGGGTAATATGATCTACAACGGTCTTATTACACTTCGACGCTGTGGAATTCCCTTCGCGGAAATTGGGGTCGCTTCACTTACTAGATCATGCTTAATCAACTTATTCAATTGTTTCACTCTAACATGACCAAGCCTTCTATGCCATAACCAACCCATGCTAGACTTAGTGAGCAAACATTTTGACAATTGAGCTTCTCTAGCATTGAAATCTACTAAGTATAAATTATCATATCTAAATCCTTTGAATATCAAGTTAGAGCCATCTACACTTATGATTTCTACATCATCCACACCAAATATGCACTTGAAACCAAGATCACACAATTGAGCTACCGAAAAAAGGTTGAAGTTTAAGCTCTCTACTAGTAGCACATTGGAAATGCTCAAATCATTGGATATTGTAATCTTATCAAGCCCTTTGACCTTGCCTTTGCCATTATCACCAAATGCTATACTATCAACCCCATTGCTATCATTTGTGTTGATTGAATTGAACATTCTTGAATCACTAGTCATATATTGTGTGCACCCACTATCAAGCACCCAATGCCTTCCTCCATCCTTATAGTTGACCTACAAAAGAAGATCAATTCTTTTTAGGTACCCAAACTTGTTTGGGTCCTTGAAGGTTAGTCACTAAGCTCTTTGGTACCCAAATGGATTTCTTCTTTGAGCCCACAATTGGTGCACCAATGAACTTAGCCTTCACACCATTGGCACCCTTGGTAAGAAAATAACAAGAATCAAATTTAATTAAGGATACATTAGCATTCTTGTTCTTGTTTTTTCAATCTTGCTCTATATGCCCAACTTGCCTATACCTATTGCAAAACTGACCACTGCCCTTCACAAAACTAGTCTTGTGAGTGACAAAGGTCGCCTTGCCTTTCTTGGGGCTATAGCCCAATCCCTCTTTGTTGAGAGAAAACCTTTGGCTACCCAATCACTTTTGCAAGCATGCATCTCCACCATAGGCATTATCTAAGGCATGAGTGAGCTCATTCACCTCCTTCTTGAGGGTTTCATTTTCCATCATTAGTGAGGCATCACAAGTGAAACCATCACTCAAGGGTGAAGTAGAAGTGGAAGTGCTATAAGAAGGGTTAGTAGGAGCAACAACAATAGGCTCAAAGAAAGATTCATTGATTAAATTACATGTCGAGCCCACATCACAAGTCACAATGGCCTCCTTCTTGGTTTGCTCAAGGAGAGAGGAGTGAGCTTTTTCAAGCTTAGAGTGAGCTTTGTCAATCTTCTCATGGGCTTCCATTAGCCTCTCATGAGTGGTATTGAGCTCATCAAAGGATTGCTCAAGTGATTTGACCTTCTTGCGTAATTCTTTGCACTCCTTTCTCTTTATCTCAAAGCAAGTATGAACTTGCTCCAACATGTCCATGAGCTCCTCCTTTGAGTACTCATCATCATCATCATTGCTCCTACAATTATCACTTTCACATTCATCAATATCACTCACATCATATTTTACCTTGGTAGGCTTTGCCAGGAGGCAAGTCAAAGGAGTGTAGAAGATGGAAGGCTTGTTGTTGATGGCAATGCTTGCTAGTGCCTTTTTGAGAGACTTCTTGTCATCATCACTAAAATCATCATCATTCGATGAGCCACCACTATCCCAAGTGACCACATAGCCTCCACCCTTCTTCTTCTTGAATGTCATCTTCTTCTCTTTCTTTTCTTTCTTCTCCTTCTTTTCTTTCTTCTTCTCATCCTCATCATTGTCACTATTGTAGGGACAATATGCTATAACGTGATCCTTGCACTTGCACTTGTAGCATCTCTTCACATACTCCTTGTTGTGATCTTTTCTCTTTCTTGCACCATAGCCCTTCTTCTTCATGAATTTGCCCATCTTACGCACAAGGAGAGTCATGGCCTCATCATCAATGTCACTAGCATCTTCATCACCACTTGATTGTTCTTTCTTTGCCTTTCCCTTGCTCTTGGATGAGGTGCTAGCCTTGAATGCTACACTCTTCTTCTTCTTCTTCTTCTTCTTCTTCTTCTTCTTGTCTTCATCCTTCTTCTCATCTTGGTCAACCCCCTCCCTTTCCACACGGTATGTCTCTTGTGTCATAACATCACCTAGTACTTGGTTAGGGGTTATGTCCTTCAATTCTCCTCTTCTCAATATCTCAAATCTTGGAGGTAAGTACATCAAGAACCGATGAGAGACATCATCATCATCATTGACGATCACTTGCAATCTATGGAACATCTTTGAATTGCTCTCATCATCCTTCATCTTGAAGCTTGTCAACTTGTCCTTGATGATGTACAACTTGGCACTCTTGACCACTGGTGTGCCCTCATAAGTTTCTTCCAATCTCTTCCACACCTCACTAGCTCTATCACAATCCTTGATTTGCTCAAACACCTTGGAATAAATGGCATTGTAGATGGTGTTGTGAGCCGTTGTATTGCATTGCTTGTTTGTCTTGTCTTAGTTGGTGAGATTGGTGGGATCAAGAATCACATAATCACTCTTGGTCACATCCCACACTTGATCATTGATTGAACCAAGATACATCTTCATCTTTCTCTTTCAATAGTCATAGCATGTACCATCAAAGAACGGTGGTTTGACCCCCACATGGTTGATTATTGACGGTAGTTAACAACTATTATAAACCATCAATATAACAAAGCTTGAATTCCTACTAGAGCCATATATGATATTTAGATTAGGAAAACTTCTACATATATATTGCTTGTTTTGCATTGAGTTTAGTCAAGCTTTGTTGACCCTTATGAGAGCTTTGTCATGCTCTTAAAATCAAGATCACGCACACACCATCCACATATGCACTACTACACTGGGGGTAGGTGCAAAAACATGCAATTCCATCTAGATCCACCCAAAAATGTTTTACTTCTACACTGAGAGTGAACACAAAAATATGCCTGATAGGATTTCCACTAAATAAATGCTCCAAGTTCTTGTTGCTATCTCTCAAAAGTTTTGTTGCATAAAAGAAGCATAGGGCTATGCAAAAGTTATTCATAAAAAAGAGAATAAAAACTGAACAAGTGTCCGAGATATCTAAAACAATGGGTACTCAGATGCCCACCTGAAAAAAAGAAAGAGATGAATAAGATAGCCCATGTTTTCTTGCAAAGTATTTTCAAGTTTCAAAAGAGAGATATGTTTTCAAGGAGCATGGCAGAATTAGGTTAGCCACCATATATCCACACACATGCACATCTTGATTTGATTGTATGACTCAACTCTCTTTGGATCTGAGGTTTTGACTTTACAATATATGTATTACAAGTATGCTCTTTCATGCTTTTTCCACTCCTATGAGCTCCACATAAGCCTTAGTTGTAGGAAGAGAAAGGCATAATATCACTATTGCCTTGGTGAGGATCCACAAATACCACATATATTGAGAGACTTGATAATGTCATACAAAGGTAGCTCTGAGTTTTATTTTGAAAATCTATAAAAACTCTGAAATAATGGTTGAGCAAAGAACTTGAGACAAGTGCTTGACTTGATTGTTTTGTCTTTCAATTGCTCAAGACCCAGGTGAAGGCTAAGAAGCCCCATGGTTGAAGGTAATATAGGTAAGTTTTAAAGTCAAATTGGTTCATTCTAATCTGGAGGAGAATTTTTCTTTGAACGCAAGTGTACTTTTTAGGAGTGAAAGCATCGACACGACTCCTAATCCATTTGATGAGTTTAGCTTTGCTAAGGGACTAGCAAAAGTTAAGCTTGGGGGAGTTTGTTGATGGTAGTTAACAACCATTATAAACCATCAATATAATATGTATGAGGGCATAAATATGATCACCAACAAAGGTCTAGGGGTTTAAACTAACAAATTCCACGAGTTTTGGTGAATCTGTATTTTCTACAGGGTTTATCTAGAAAACCATCAAGGTGGACCTAGATGTCAGACTTAACCACGCTTATCCATAGCGAAACGGACACCAGAAGGTTTCAGAAGACTTGAGAGGATGTGACACTCCCGTTGAGTCCTTTGTAGTCCACTCCCCGAATATAGGTATACAAGTAGGATCTAGTTACGAAGGAAGACAAGCTCTGTTCTTAATCTTCCTTAGTAATATCCCTTATGTGTAGATATAAAGTTGATCTTAGCTATGACTGCTAGGTGTAATTGCTCTAATCAATGTATGCTTTGACTTGTAATTAAGAATGACTTAGGAATTATTCCTCTAATATTCTACTTAACCATGCTAATGCCATAGAAAGGAGTACTCTGAGTGATCAATGAGTAGTTATTATGCACTATTCATATATACATTTACCTCTTGGCTTACCAGTGTTGTGAGTAGAATATTGGTTATGGTTTACTTATCCATCAATAGCGTAAGTTATCAATACATGTCCTCGCTAGACCTTCCCTGTGGTAAAACTATAAATAACGATACCTGGAATACTCTTGGGTAAAGTGCTACAATGGTATATTATCTGTGAGCTTGCGGATTCCTTTCATATATATATTCTTTCTAGTCACATGGAATACTAAAGTACTTCTTCGTGTCATTCTAGAAGTGGCACTAGGTAGTATCAACAAGCATTTCTGACACCATCACTAGGGATGACAACTTAATAAAAGATGCTAAGGAATGTCAACGACATAGGGTGACTACTTCAAACAAGTGACACGTTAATAAATACCAACATTGATGAAAGGTCCTAATGGCTAGAGGGGTGGGTGAATAGCCTATTAAAAAATCTACAACAACACTAAGCTAAGTGGTTAGATAAAAATGAGGCGAAGCAAGTGTTATGCTAGCCTACTAAAAATGTAAGCCACCTACCAACAATTCTAGTCAATGATGATCACTAAGCACTCAAAGGCTATGTCTCTACTATCTATACTAGTTGAGAAAGCTAGGAACTAATTACACTAAGAAGCTAAGATACACAACTAGCTACAACTACAACAAGCTCTACACAAGGTAAATACAAAGTAATGCAAGAGACTGGTAGAGGAGATATACCACCGTGGCAAGTGATCAATCAATGAATACCAAAGAGTACCAAGGAGACAAATGATGACACAATCGATTTTTCCTCCGAGGTTCGCTTGCTTACCGACAAGCTAGTCCCTGTTATGGCGATTCACTCACTTAGAGGTTAACGCACTAATAGGCATCACACACCTAACCTACAACTGGGTGCCACACAACCAACACAAGATGAGGATCCACAAGCCATGCGCAATCCACTAGAGTTGCCTTTGGCACTCTGCCGGGGAAGGCACAAGAACCCCTCACAATCACAACGATCGGAGCCCGAGACAATCACCTTCCTCCGCTCGATGATCCAACAATCATCGGGTCATCTAGGTGTCGGCAAACACCAAGAGTAACAAGATATCTACTAGCCCAAATCGCCAAACTAGTGTCACAAGATGCTAGATCACTAAGCAATGCACTAGAGTCTCTCTAATGTCACTCAAGATGATGAAATCAAGTGTGCAAGTGAGTGGAGTGGTGTGCTCAGCTCCCAAAGGGTGTACACAGGTGTGGGAAGTGCCAAGAGGGTGGCCAAGGCTAGCCACCACCTCTATTTATAAGCCCACAAGCAAATAGAGCCGTTACCCATTGGAGCCACTTTCTATGAGGGCACCGAACAGGTGGTGCTATCACCGGATAGGGGTGGCGGTGCCCCTCCAACGGTCATCCAATTGGGGCACCAGACAGGGTGGCGGTGGCACCGCCCTAGGAGTGGCGGTGACCACCCAGCCAACCCCCCCCCCCGAAAACCCAAGTCTCTAGATAAAAATAGCGGTGCACCGCCATGGGGTGGCAGTGACCACGGTGGAGGCTAGCTCCAGCTTCCCCTGCACTCTATTGAAAAACGACGGTGACACCGCCCCTCCAGTGGTGGTGACCAGGTGGTGCACCACCCTCACCGAGGCAGTGTACACTGGACACTCTAGTGACCACCTTCGAACAGTGCTCTGCAGCTGAGTCTAGGTGTTCACCACCCTAGGGGTGGTAGTGCCACTAGATAGGGTGACGGTGACAACCTAGCACCTCCCCCTCGGCCTAGCTTAGCCGGTCACCGCCATAGGGATGGTGGTGCATTGGACAAGGGGTGGCGGTGCCCCTAGAGTAGCACCTCGAGCCAAGTTTCACCTCCTTTTCTTCGCCTTTTTCACCACCTTTGCAAATGTGCTAACACTCCAAGTGTTTCACCATCACGTGCAAGTGTGTTAGCATTTTCATAATTATTTTTCAAAGGTTAATCACTTTCTCCCCGAATGTGCACTAGGCCTAAAATGCAATGCAAGTATTCCAACACCTAGTGTCACTAGATGATTGAGTTGTCCGATAAGAGCTCCCCTCTTAATAGTACGACCATCTATCCTAAATATGTTCACACTCTCTATAGTGTCTTGATCACCGAAAACAAAATGGCCCTAAGGATATCACCTTTGCCTTGAGCCCATTTTGTTTTTCTCTTTCTTCTTTTCCAAGGTCCGGAGCTTGATCACCATCATCATATGTCCACACCACCACCATGGACTTCATTTCATGTGGCCATCTCCATCCATGAGTGCCACCTCGCTCCTTCACTTGGATTGGACCATCCTATCTAGTCACACACTTAGATGCAAGGATTAGTCCAAATAGGTTTCATCAATTATCAAAACCAAACTAGGGCTTTCAATCTCCCTCTTTTTGGTAATCGATGACAACCTCTACAAAGATATGAAATAAATTCAAATTTGAATCCATGTTGCTTGCCCAAGCATTTTTACTATGTGTAAAGGATTTGGACAAGTTTCATGAACCCCCATTGGTAGCATTTGCTCCCCCTACATATGTGCTAAGAGTTTGGATTGAAAGCTTGCACATATGCATAGATTTGAGTTGTGGAAGAGTAATGTCTACCAAATGATGCTAAGGTATAAGAGATGGACCTTT
Source organism: Miscanthus floridulus (assembly GCF_019320115.1). NCBI lineage: Eukaryota > Viridiplantae > Streptophyta > Magnoliopsida > Poales > Poaceae > Miscanthus > Miscanthus floridulus. The sequence continues at coordinate 88,205,482 of NC_089598.1, forward strand.
GAAGCGTGATACCAATCGGAGTGCACTAAATATACCATCCTTAGCACCATTGTTAGTTAGATACACTTGCAAAGACAAGAACTAGATACCTCGTGAGATCAACATTATATGCAAGGTTCTAGTACCACTTGTGAAAGCAAAGCAAGGCATATCTAACTACCGACTCATTTCATCAATCAAACCTACAACTAGCATACACCACACAAGCATGATATTTTAATTTAAAACTTGTGCCATGCAAGCAAACATATATAATGCACATACAAATGCATCAATCAAGTTTATGAGCTTGCTCCCCCTACTTGTGTTCTCAAATTTTAATTAATCCCCTTACTTTGTCATATTTCTCTCCTTATGTCAATGTTCTCCTCCTATCACTTATATCTTTGTTTCTCCCCCCTTTGTCATCAATGACCACAAATGTTTAATTTTAGATAGGTTAAGATTATCAATGTCAATCAATGGGGTGAGGATCATTTTCCTAAATTTGGTTCAATCTAGAACATTTACCAAAGATATTTAACTCGGTTTGATCCAAGGACAAGCTTCTTCACACCTCATTTTAAGGGTTATCTTAACCATGTTGAGTTAAACACTTATAGCTCATTTTCTAGATCAAACACTAGCATTGCAAGCCCACAAATATGTCATATGCTACCACTAGATCAAGTCAAGCATAGAAGCAATAGTGGTACCATACAAGCATCAAATTCATCTGATTTTCAAGAATGAGCCTATTAAAGAGGAAAGACTAGATGCACTAAACAAGTCCTTAGCAAGAGATGTATGCATGTCAATCAACTTTTACCTTGGATTGCTCGAAGGAGAGGCATGTCATATTAGTGGGGTGTGCATCAACACATATTTGAGAAATCCAATATGTTTAACTCATTCCTTAGCTTACAAAACCTTTTTTCATCTAATGGCTTGGTGAATATGTCAGCAAGTTGATCTTCGATACCCACACTCTCAATTGAAATGTCCCCTTTTTGTTGATGATCTCTTATGAAATAGTGGCGGACATCAATGTGCTTTGTTCTTACATGTTGAACTAGATTGTTGGTTAGCTTGATTGCACTCTCATTGTCACATAGTAATGACATTTTCTTGAACTTGATTCCAAAGTCATTCAAGGTGGCCTTCATCTAAAGAATTTGTGCACAACAACTACCGGTGGATATGTATTCAACTTCGGTGGTTGATAATGCAACACTATTTTGCTTCTTTGATGACCATGAAATAAGTGATCTTCCCAACAATTGACAAGTACCTGAGGTGCTCTTCCTTTCAACCTTGCATCCCGCATAATCAGAGTCTGAATACCCAGCTAACTCAAACTTTGCTCCTTTCGGATACCATAAGCCAACATTTTGTGCATGCTTCAAGTACCTCAATATTCTTTTTGTTGCCTTCAAATGACTTTCTCTTGGTGAGGCTTGGAATCTTACACACATGCACACACTAAACATGACATTCGGTCTTGATGCGGTCACATAGAGTAGGCTTCCAATCATAGACTGATACAACTTTTGATCTACCATGTTGCCACTAGCATCACTATCCAAATTGCCATTTGTTCCCATTAGTGTACTAATGGCTTTGCTTTCATCTATGCCAAACTTCTTGAGCATGTCTTTGATGTACTTGCCTTGACTCACAAATGTATCATTCTTCATTTGCTTAATTTGAAGACCAAGGAAGTAACTTAACTCTCCAACCATGGACATCTCAAACTTATCTGCCATCATCTTTAAAAACTCTTCACAAGTCTTGATTGGTTGATCCAAATATGATGTCATCAACATAGATTTGCAACATAAATAAGTCACTTCCAATCTTCTTGGTGAAAAGCGTAGTGTCAACCTTGTCCATCTTGAATCCCTTAGAGCGGAGAAAGTCCCTCAACCACTTATACCATGCTCTAGGTGCTTGCTTCAATCCATACAATGCCTTTCTTAGCTTGTACACAAGGTTGGGCTTCTTGTCATCTTCAAACCGGGAGGTTGTCAACATATACCAACTCATTGATGTAGCCATTAAGAAATGCACTCTTGACATCCATTTGATAGAGCTTGATGTTGTGGGCACAAGCATAGACTAGCAAGATCCTAATAGCTTCCAATCTAGCAACCGGGGCATATGTTTCTCCAAAGTCAAGACCTTCAACTTGTGTATAGCATTGTGCAACCAATCTTGCTTTGTTTCTCACTACTATCCCATCTTGATCTTGCTTGTTCTAAAGACCCATTTGGTTTCAGTCACATTGTGGTTCTTTGGTCTTTCAACTAACTCCCATACTTGATTCCTTGTGAAGTTGTTCAATTCTTCATGCATAGCATTCACCCAATCAATATCCTTTAATGCTTCTTCTATCTTCTTAGGTTCAATAGATGACACAAATGAGAAGTGCTCACAAAATTATGCCAATCCTGATCTTGTTTGTACACCTCTTGAGATATCACCAATAATAGTATCCAATGGATGATCTCTTGCAATACTTGTTGGTTGGAGAATTGGAACTTGATTTCTTGCACTTGCTTGATCATTAGGTTGAGATGATGAGCTAGCCACTTGATCTTGCACATTGTCATGAGAGCCACTTGTACTTGCTTGATTTGTATCATCTTGCACATTTGAGTTAGAGAGTACTTGCACTTTATCATCTTCATCATCATTCACTTTCCTAGGCCTCAATTCACTAACATCCATGTTCTTCATGGTATTTGAAAGTTAAATGCCTCTAACATCATCAAGATTCTCATTCTCATCTTAGAAACCCTTGGTTTCTTCAAATTCAACATCATACACCTCTTCAAGAGTACCACTTGCCAAATTCCAAACTCTATATGCTTTGCTTGTAGTGGAATAACCAAGCAAGAATCCTTCATCACATTTCTTGTAAAACTTGCTCAATTTAGTACCGTTCTTCAAAATGTAGCATTTACAACCAAAGACCCAAAAATATGCAATGTTGGGCTTTCTACCATTTAAGAGCTCATAAGGTGTCTTCTCTTTTAATGGGTGACAATAGAGTCGGTTGCTACAATATTAAGCCATGTTGATTGCTTCGGCCCAAAAAGATTGACTCACATTGTACTGACTAAGAATAGACCTTGCCATATCAATAAGTGTTCTATTTTTCTCTTTCTTCTTTTCCATGGTCCGGAGCTTGATCACTATCATCATATGTCCACACCACCACCATGGACTTCATTTCATGTGGTCATCTCCATCCATGAGTGCCACCTCGCTCCTTCACTTGGATTGGACCATCCTATCTAGTCACGCACTTAGATGCAAGGATACCACTTGAAAGGTCCTAAATGGCTAGAGGGGGGTGAATAGCCTATAAAAATTTTCTACAAACTCACTAGAACAAATGTTTAGTACACTAAATGGCGTAATGCAATTTTGCTCTAGCTCTACAAGGGTTACAAGCCACCTATACCAACAATTCTAGTTGCTATGATCTCTAGGTTCACACAAAGGCTAAGTCACTACTCTCTAAGCTAGTGAGCTCTCAAAGACTAACTACACTAAAGAGCTTGACTAGGCAAGAATGTAAATAATGTAAGTACAAGAGAGAGTGTGGGAAGATTATACCACCGTGGTAAGTGAGATGAACCAATCAATGAATGCCCAATCAATCACTAGGAGAAATCCAAGAGATAAGCGACACACAATTTTTCTCCCGGGGTTTACGTGCTTGCCGGTACGCTAGTCCCAGTTGTGTCGACCAACACTTGGTGGTTCAGCGACTAATAGGTATCACACACCTAGCCAACAATTGGCGCCGCAAGAACCTACCCATAAGTGAGGTACCTCAATGACACGAGCAATTTACTAGAGTTACCTTTTGGCTCTCCGTCGAGAAAGGTACAAGACCCCTCACAAATCATCGGGAGATGGCCATGAACAATCACCAACTCGTGCCAATGCTCCTCCGCTGCTCCAAGCCATCTAGGTGGCAGCAACCACCAAGAGTAACAAGAAATCCACAGCCACAATGATCCCCAAGTGCCACTAGATGCAATTACTCAAGCAACTGCACTAGGAATCACTCCCAATCTCACTATGATGACGAATCAATGATGGAGATGAGTGGGAGGTATTTGCTTAGGCTCACAAGGATGTTAAGAATGTAAAAGTACGAAGAGCGTGAGCCCCAAGTCGACCACGAGCCTTAAATAGACGCCTAAAGAAAATAGAGCCGTAGCTCAGTCGAGGGTTGATCGGACTCGCGTGAGCATCCAATCGCCTGCATTCGGTCCATGGATGGCGTCCATGTGTCCTTCCTTTAAACCTCACGCATCGGATCTCAACGGTCAAAAATGTTTCACTCGCATAGCTAAAGAATGACCGGACACACAGCTAAAATGACTAGACGCTCGACAACGTAGAGTTCGGCCAAGCCGATTTTTACACAGAGAGCTCCCCAAGCATGTTTTTCACAATCGGACGCGTCAGGTCACAAGTGACCGGACACGCCCCAGAGTCCGATCCTCACTGTGCCCACAAACAGGTGCTACGTCAGCGTACGTCAGTCGTGACCTGACACACCCCTGCGCGTCCAGTCGCGCTTGCCCAGCAAGGTCTGGTCGCGAAACCACTCAGCACCCTCTCTGGACCGTGTGACCGGACTCAGCCTCGAGTTTGGTCCTAGTGTCTGATCACACCATGGCCCTCTTGGCCAAGTGGCTGAACAACTGACTGGACTAACCCTTCCAGGGTCCGATCCTGGCAGAGCCAGCGTCCGATCTTGTACCATCGCCTCCTTTTCTTTTTCTAACTCCTCAACCGCTTCATCCTTTCTTCCAAGTTGCTAACCATAGTATGTACAACTCATGTGCTCATGTGTTAGCATTTTTCAAAGCATTTTACAAGGGTCAATTGTTAGCACACTAGGTCCCTAATGCATATGCAAGAATCATGTCACCTAGTGGCACTCAATAACCGCTTAGCCAAAGATTTTCCCTCTTCATAGGACGGCTATCGATCCTAAACACACTCACACCCTCTATGGTGTCTTGAGTGTCAAAATAAAAACATATTTGATACCTTTGCCTTGATCTCCTTGGTTTTTGTTTTTTCTCATTCTTCTTTTCCAAGTTGGGGCTTGATCACCATCAACTCATGTCCATCTTCGTCTTCATGGACCTCTCACTTGCTCCATCACTTGGTGTGTACCAACCTAGCTCATGATCACACTTGATGACATAGGTTAGTACTTAGGTTTCATTAATTATTCAAAACCAAACTAGGGCTTTCGGGGTGGCGATGGCCCGGTGAGCGGAAGGGTGTGGGGGACGGGGAGGGGAATTGCCATTGGGTGGGAAATGGGAGAAACAAGGAGGAAGTCAGAGGAGGGGAGGAACAATGTTATAAAGAGGCCCAATGGAGATGCCTTAAAAAAGAAAAAGGCCGAGCGGTAGCATCCGCTCGATGAACTTTAACATTCGTGCAAAGGCCGATCAAATGGCAACATGACCTTCTTTCTCCTCGCGTGCGATTGCGGGTGCGCCAAGCTCTAGCGAGCACGTGCGGCGGCGACGATGATGGGTACAGTTTAAGGTTCTGGGGTTCAGGATTGGGAAGCTCCTCTCCCGGTGGCTTTAGAAGGAGAATTAGGGAAGGCTGGCCGGCCCGACGGCACGACGGGCGGCAGGGCCGTCGCCGCCATGGGCGGTGGAGGATGACGGCTGGGTGAGGATTGCGATAGGGAAGGCACGGTGCGCCGGGTTAGAGCGGTGGTGGTTGGCGGCAGTAGTCGCTAGAGATGAAGGAGGAGGGCGAGGCGAGAGAGCCGAGCTAGAGAAGGGCAGCATGGTCACGAGCAGCGGTGCCGGAGTTAGGAGAGACGACGGTAGTGGGAGGACTGCTAGAGTGGGACGATTCCGCTCGGCCAGTCTCCGTATAGGGGGCTCCCACTTGTGCAGCCTTCATCCGAAAACACTGCTGGATTCCTATACATCGCTGTAGAGTGGACGACTTCAACAAGATTTGTGCGCACGTCCTTATCCAACAACCTGAGTTTATCTCCTTGGCAATCCTAGGCATCACCACCGCCTCCTCCCTCCTGGCCTCCCGCCGCTCGCTCCACCTCCAGCCTCACGCCGCCTTGCTTCTTTTTTCCTTTTTTTTCTTTTTCATAGAATATTGAATTTTAGATGTTTTTATATGTATTTTTTGGAATAAAATAAATATTTGGAACATTTGATTTTTGTTCTAGAACATTGTTCCTGAACATTATCCTAGAACATTTAATTTTATTCTGAAATTAATATTTTTGTTACATGGGCTTACTTGAATTGACTTAATGGGTCTTATTGAGCTGACCTACTTGAAGAGTAGGAGGCCTTCAAACATTGTGCATCGGAGGTGTGGTTTCACGGTTTTAACATTGAACGCTTTAGGATTTGCGCGCTTAGGGAATTGAGCGATGTATTCCTTTCTTCCTCCGCTCTTTCGGTTTCCTACACGCATCAACTGCTCAAAGACTGACGACTCAAGGAGTCGAGGACCAGATCATCCCATATTCCCGTGGAAACCGTAACGAAATCAAGAGCACGGATGATCTAGCCTTAGCTTGAATCATTCAATCCAGAACGATATTTCGTCGAATAGTTCGCGCTCAGAGATGTCAACGGGGAATTGCAGCTGCCCATCCCCATCCCCGCGGGGGAAAATTCCCTGGTCCCCGTGAATGCCCACGGGGGAGTTTCTCCCCATCCCCGTACGGGGATTTCATCCCTGTAAAAAATAGTCAATAAGATGAGTAAAAGCAAATCTAACGCAGATTTGAAGAGACGGTACTAAGTTACCATATAAACAAATCTCAAGAAAAAAAATTAAATAAACAAGAAATCCATCAGCCAAGCACTAGTGCTCTGCTCCTCTACAGCTTCAGGATTGGCTTCTTGTTTCCATCTTTGACCACCCACGGATGAGTTGGGGAAGCAAAAGCCAGGTGGCCGTCGGCGGTGGTTACGCGGCTCCTGAATCCTGACTCCCAATTTCGCTTTCGTGCAGCGCCGGGTGAAGCCATGGTGGGTGCCGGGTGGTGGCTGTCGACGGCCTTCTGGATCTCTGGGAGCGCTGCGCCTCCGGCCTCCCTCCGCCTCCGTGCAGCGCCGCTCACCTGCCGCCCCTCCCTCGGTGCAGCCTGTAGCGCCGGCGGCCGGCATGGAAGCGGTAGACGCGAGCCCAAAACCCGTGACAGCGACCGCGAGTGCACCTGTGCGAGCCGTTGCGCGCGTCTGGGGAATTGGGGATGGGAACTGGGAAGGGAGGAGAGGTGTTGGAAAGTTAGGGTTTTGCATTTTATATGTACAATAGGTATTGGGCCTTGAGTATTGTGGGCTACTGGGCCTTGTTGTACTCGGGTCCCCACGGGGAATGGGGACGGGGCGCTGCATACTAGACCCGACCCCGTGAAACCCGACCAGGATGAAATTTCCTTCGTTTAATCTCCCACGGGGAGATTTGCTCTCATCCCCGTCCCCTAGGGAATTTCCTGCGGGGAATCGGGAACGGGCCCGTAGACATCTTGAGTTCGCGCACAAATGCGGGACGGCGAATGATCGAAGCAATGGAAGAGGTGGCCCACCTGTGCCGCATAACACAAAACCAGCGCAGAGAGGGAAATCCCACAGCTGGGCCCATGAAGAAACATGGCCCATATTTGTATGGCCCAATTTTTCAGGCTGCCTGCATCACTTCTCGGCTTCTCTCGACGGAGGAAGACGACGTAGACAAACGTCAGAGGGCCGACCGCCGACCGCCGACCGCCGACCACGATGGAAGCCGGAGACGGCGGAGCCGAGGAGGAGCAGGTGATGAGCGAGGTGCACCTGGGCTGCCCGCCGCACTTCTCCGGCCTCCACATCTCCCGCTTCAGCTTCTCCTCACGGCCAATAGGTACCAGCAGCTCCCGCCACGCGCTTTGCGCGCTTTTCGTCATACACCTTCCCTGCACTGCCTCTTGGTGCTAACCGAGGAGAGATTGTCGGGACACGGTGTGATTCTCTCCTGAACTTTGATTCAGTGTTTTCAAGGCCATCTGGGGACAACGATGCTGTTGGTGGCGGTGGGAGCGAGTTAGCCGCAGCAACGAGCGGTTCTTGTAAGTGAATGGGACTGTGGATCAGCGGATGTGTCTTTGCGTTAGTTCGTGTTGTCGTAGAGGTTAGTTTGGTGGGTATGTGTTCAATTGTTCGTTGGGGTAACATGTTTTACTCTGTTGAGGAGGTGATTCGCCTGACGCAGTCGCCGTGGCTGAGGATGGGGATCTCGTTCTGGACCGGAGAAGAAGAAACAGGGTAAAGTCCAATTTACGCCTTCCAAGGCCTTGTTTAGATCACCTCCAAATTCTAAGTTTTTTCACTCTCTTTCCATCACATCAATTTTTAGCCGCATGTATGGAGCATTAAATGTAGGTAAAAAAAATAACTAATTGCACAGTTTAGTTCAAAATCACGAGATGAATCTTTTGAGCTTAGTTGGTCCACGATTGGACAATATTTATCAAATAAGACGAAAGTGCTACTATTCATCAGGTTGAAATTATTTGCAATCTAAACATGGCCCAACTTTCACTCAAGTCCGGATTTCAACCTCGAACTTTAAAACCGGATAACTTTGGCCCGCTAAACTCTGTAAACCGTTCAACTTTCAACCTGGGCGGTTTTGCGGGTAAACAGTAACTTTTGATATTTTTAAGAGGTGTCGAAATTTTATATTATTTTTTTAGCATCTTAACGTCCTCAGATGAAAAAACTCAAAACTACAAAGTTGTAGATCTCGTCGAGGTCTACAATTTACATATAAAAATTATCTTCATCCGACATCGTATTGAATGGTTTTCTATTTTTTGAAATTTAAGTCTTATCACCCAATAAAATATGGTGCTGAAATTTTATATTATTTTTTCAACCATCTTACTGTCGTTAAATGAAAAAACTCAAAACTACAAAGTTGTAGATCTCATCGAGGTCTACAATTTACATATAAAAATTATCTTCATCCGACATCGTATTGAAGGGTTTTCTATTTTTTGAAATTTGAGTCTCATCACGCGACAAATTGTTTTATCACGTAATGAGACTCAAATTTTAAAAAATAGAAAACCCTTCAATACGATGTCGGATGAAGATAATTTTTATATGTAAATTGTAGACCTCGATGAGATCTACAACTTTGTAGTTTTGAGTTTTTTCATTTGAGGACAGTAAGATGCTCGAAAAAATAATATAAAATTTCAGCACCATATTTTGTAGCGTGATGAGACTCAAATTTCAAAAAATAGAAAACCCTTCAATACGATGTCAGATGAAGATAATTTTTATATGTAAATTGTAGACCTCGACGAGATCTACAACTTTGTAGTTTTGAGTTTTTTCATTTGAGGACGTTAAGATGCTCGAAAAAAATAATATAAAATTTCGACGCCTCCCGAAAATATTAAAAGTTACTGTTCACCCTTAAAACCGCCCAGAAGGTCGAAAGTTGAACGGTTTCAAGAGTTGGAGAGCCAAAGTTATCCGCTTTTGAAGTTCGAGGTTAAAATCCGCACTTTGGTGAAAATTGGAGGGTATAAATTGGACTTTACCCAAGAAACAAATATGGTACATCAATTGCTGGTTGCTACGTATCATGGTGTTGTGATTGGCGATCTTCTCATTTAAGCTTTCTTGGCTTGCAGTTAGAAGTAGGGATGAAAACGGATCGGATACGGACGGATATCACCGATATTATATTTGTTTTCATATTTCTGTTCGGATTCGGGTTCGAATATGGATAGTGTCAACTATGTCGGATAGGATACGATTGGATATCGACATCATAAATATGCGATTTGAGTATTCGGATACGGATACGGTATCAGATGTTGGATATCCGGACTCGGATATGGACAGATCTCAACCCCTCTAAACAGATTCGGTTTCGAATACGGTCGGAAAATATCCGTACCGTTTTCATGTTAGAAGTGACTGTCATCTGCTCACCATTCAGCATGGTGTTACCAGGTCGCTTAAGAGCGTTGGGCTTCAGGTTGGAAAAAGATCGATGGTGCTTTTCTGTCATGTACGTGTATGATTCGTTGTTGTTACTGGTGCGCAGGTTTGGAAAGCAGCATTACTATTAGCTGACTTTGTTTTGCATAAAAGCTTTGGGGGAATTCGTCATGTGCCATTAAAAAATATCGTAATGTCCTGTATATCCCTGAAAAAGTTCAGCGGTCTTCAGCACCACTGCTCCAATTTTTTTTGTGCCCTCTATGCCACTGCCGTCAGTTTGGTCTCTAACGTCGTCAATGAAAAGTTGAAAATACCCTTAAGTCTAAATATGTCATTAATTTTTTTGGGCATCTTAATGACTTCAAATGAAAAAACTCAAAACTAGAAAGTTGTAGATCTCGTCGAGATCTATAATTTTCATATAAAAATTATCTTCATTTAATTCCGCAAAAAAAAAAGATATGATTTTTCTAAGATATATTAATCATATCAAATCATAATTGACAGTTTGACATGAAATTAGTGGATATAGGTTTCTAGAATGTTTCTTTTCCTAACTCAGGAATGTTTGTCAGGTTTGGTAGGTTTAGCACCAGCTCGGGTTGCTAGAAGGATTTTTGTTACAGGTACTTTTCTCTCCTTTAGAGTTTAATTTGCTAAAACTATTTGCATCACATTTTACTCATTGAATAAATTTCATGTTCCATGTCAACCTAATATGTATAGTAGTTTGATCCTTTTGCTTCTGTTCGACAAATAGATTTGTTTGAGATGTCCCAACTAGAAATAAGAAAACTTGGCTGGAATCACAAATTCAATACCTTGCGGAAGTATGATTCCAGTTATAGTCCTTATTACTTGATTACTTTCATGAAATTCAGAGGCACATCCGCATATATACTGTTGCCTGATTGTCTCAATTTTAATATGATTTATTTTTTAGAAAAAAGAATATTTAGGCCATTTGTATTGTTGAAATGTCAATCCCCTGTTAGTGGATTCATATGACGACCGGATGAATTCACATTTATCTTGTTTCAATGGAAAATAATGCACATTTATATCATGTGCATTCTGTGATACAATTTGGCTCCCTCCCCTCCCCCGTGCCTTCATGTTTAACCACTGTGCTACCTTAAATCCTAACAAAATTTATTTGCCAATGGGGATGAACAGATAGAGGCACTGATATCCTAGATAATTGCTTGGCTAATGTCCATACCAACTCTGGTATGCTAAAGTTTGATGAAGCTAAAGTCTGTGTACGGGAACTGGACTGGAAAACATCATGGCCTCCACCTGTGGGTACATATGATCCTTCTGATCCAAGGTTTTCTCTACACCAATTGATCTCACTTTCATCATTGATCATCATGCATCACAAAACAGTGATCCATAATGTTAGCATGTTCACTGCTTCCTTTATTACTAGCTGACTGCCTAGGAACCTCCCCTGGCTGTCACCTACTTACTCCCCCTCTTTACTGCTAGTATTTACTTCTCCTTTTGCTGCTAAATGGCTGATGCCGGGGAATCTTCCCTGGCTGTCGCCTGTGTGCTTCCCCCTCTCTCTCTTGTGTTAGTCTAGCTCCTATATAAATCCCTGTAATTTGGTTTACTCAACATGTATGAATACAAGAGCTAGTTCATCCTCTATCATGGTATTGGAGCGATGAGGGCACATGAAGACGAGGAAGCGGCCGGAGGCATCAAGGAGTAAAGGGGTCCGGAGCTATTGCACCTGATGATCTCGTTCCTGGAATGAAGATTCTTCATAGAGAGACCAAAAGGATCAAACTCAACAGAACAGTTGTTATCAGTAGTGAATTGTCTAACAGAAATGAGGTTCTTAATAATGTTGGGAGCAACAAGAACATTATTAATACGAAAGGTTCATGGAATGACAGCATCACCCGTAGCTGTCACAGGAAGAGTGGAACCATTTCCAACAACAATGGATGAAGGACAAGTAAAATGAGGTGGTCGGAAAAGAGAAATGTTACCGGCATCAGGCGTCATATGATTAGAGGCGCCGGAATCCATGACCTAGTCAGTGATAGCAAGTGGAGTGAGGCTCATGGTGCTGAAGGAGTTGGCCAGAGCCTGCTGATTCCAGGAGCCGGTCTAGGGAGACTGGGAAGGGGCCTGGTACACCTGCTGTTGCGGCTGCTACTGATGGTACTGCTGCTGGTTCATGGAAAAAGCCGGGGCAGTCAGCATGGGTGGAAAGCCCCGTGGTCCTCCTCTAGATGGGCGCTCTGGTCACCCTGCACCTCAGCTGGTGTGTTTTGGCGTTTTGAAAACCAAGAAACACAGCATAGCCTAAAGTGGAGCGGCGAGTGTCGGGACCCCCAGCCCAATCGGCATCAGTATAGACCACAAGTTCAGAAGGAGTGGAGGGCTGAAGGTGCAGGCCATGGCTGAGAGTTCCCTGAAGATAGCGGAGAATCCTCTTAACAACAGACAAGTGAGGTTCGCGAGGATCATGCATGTGAAGGCATACTTGTTGAACAGCATAAGCAATGTCTGGTCTTGTGAAAGTAAGGTACTGCAGGGCTCCTGTAAGACTGCTACAGTGGGTAGGATCAGTGACAGGAGCACCTTCAGTAGCAGAAACTTTAGCATGAGTGTCCACAGGCGTGCTATACGGTTTGCAATCCATCATAATAGCACGTTTGAGGATGTCAATGGTGTACTGCTGTTGTGACAGGAAGAGACCACCTGAATGTTGCGTGACTGAAATGCCCAAAAAGTGATGCAAAGGACCAAGGTCTTTCATGGAGAATTCTTGTTGCAAGGCAGTGATAGTGCGACGGAGGAGAGAGGCACTGGAGGCAGTCAGAACAATGTCATCCACATAGAGTAGTAGGTAAACAATCTCATTGCCTCGGTGGTAAATGAACAGAGAGGTGTCAGACTTTGCTTCAACAAACCCGAGAGACAAGAGGTAGGTGGCAAACCGGTTGTACCATGCGCGAGGTGCCTGCTTCAGACCATACAGAGACTTGTTGAGGCGGCAAACATGATCAGGAAGAGCAGTGTCAATAAATCCAGTGGGTTGGCAGCAATAGACAGTCTCGGAGAGGGTGCCATGGAGGAAGGCATTCTTGACATCCAGTTGATGAATAGGCCACTGCTGTGAGAGAGCCAAAGAGAGGACTGTGCGGACCGTTGCTGGTTTTACCACAGGACGAAAGGTCTCATCATAATCCACTCCTGGACGTTGGGTAAAACCACGGAGAACCCACCGAGCCTTGTAGCGATCAAAGGAGCCATCAGCATCCTCCAGAAAGATGGTAGCTGGTCGTAGCCTCAGGCGTATGAGCACCTTTGTTGGCAACAAAAGGAGAACTGATGCAATTCTTTTGAACTTGTCGCACTCTTTTGCATGGTGTGGGCAATGGGGAGGTCGTAGGTTGTTTACCTGATAGTACCCAATTTACAGTATCCTAGCAGAGACATTAATGGAGTTCTCTAACTCCTCTATACAATAGCCTTTGCTTTATTCAAGTGTTTCTTTGGCACAAGGCTAATTCCATGTTCTCTGGTGCAGTCGGTATTTATGGTCTGTAAGTGAAGTTGAGGAGGCTGAGAAAGCAACAGTCCTGTTTGCTGCAGATGTTATTTACAGTGATGATCTCACAGATTTGTTCTTCGACACGGTGAAGAAATTGATGTCAAGTGGTGCCAAGAAGGTACCAGTGAACTCAGCATTTACTCTTCAGGATTCAGCTCCAAAGTCTTGAGTTAAGGCGCCTTCGCAAAACGAAGAATCAAGATTCTTGTTTGCATTTTGTAGGTGCTATACTTGGCCCTGGAGAAGAGGTACAATTTCAGTCTAGACGAATTAGATGTCGTGGCCAACGGTTACGCGCACTTCCGAAGTTTCTTCACAGCTCATGATGGTAAAATGTTTGCAAAGATCTTTCTGCTTCGTTAACAAAACGAGCGCTGACAAGTGATCTAAATCGTTTCCTTTCATCCCAATTATTATCCGCAGAGCATGGCAATCCGATCGATAGATATGGACCGGGTTTTGTTGGAAAGCAGATAGACCCTGCAGAGATTCCTCAGTACATCAGAGAATGAGAGGGGCAAGGATTTAGAGATGTGGATGATCATGTACAGTCCGGACCAGAAACAGCAGTAACTCTACAAAAAAAATCGTCTTTTTCTTCCAGAAGGAACGAAGAGAGCAATGCATGCTATTCCGCCTTATTATCATTAACCTCAAATGACTCTGGAAAACCTCCTGTTTGAGGTAAATTCTGCAGTTGCAGGTTCCAACAACAAATATCATCAGTCGATTGCCACAAATGCATGATCCCCAGGAGCCAGGATGATGGCGACCCAGAACAAGCAACGGAGCATCCCCAGGACAAATGCTCTGTGTCGATCGGTCTGGCAATGATCGATCGGCCTGCAGGTTCTCTGGCCTTGGAGGTTTTGGAGCTCTTGTAGGATCGGGATTGGACTTGGAGTCCTGGCCTCCTGGTCCTGGGTGCAACTAGCCGGCCAGCTTTGATCGCCGTCGTTTTGCACTTGATTTGTTACATGCATAAATATGTATATTTGATTCTTTTCACATGCATAAATATATATACATACTAAAATAATAGATTTTTATTGCATAAATATGTATAAATGCTAGAATAGTTGATTTTACATAAAAAAATATGCAAATTTTGATAATATATTGTGTAAAACCGAATGTTTTAATTCGTTTAAACACCTTCTAAACCGTTTAAAAACTAAACAAAGGGTGACCGATTATTTACCATTTAGCGTTTATGATAAGAGTATGGTAGTGGGCATATATAGTCATCCTTGAGTGGCGGCAACTATATGAAAAAACATTTACTTCCCTCCATTTATGTTTATTTGTCAGCAATTTTTTACTGTAGCAAATTTGACTATCTGTTTTTTCTTCTAAAAAAATCTTAGATACTTCAATGTATATAACACTAATGAAGTATGTTCAATAAAGAATCATATATGTGAAAACTTGATGTATCTAAAAATCTTTTGCAGAAAAAACGAATAGTCAAAATTGCTACAGTAAAAATTCGGTGACAAGTAAACGAAAACGGAGGTAGTAAATCTTTGCCCACCTAGTCTGAAAAGAAGGCCGGGTGATTTCAGAATTTGTGGATGGGTTATTAACATGCACTATTCATATAATATCCTGCTCTGGTTTTTGTGCTGCCTATATACTCCGTATGCATCTAGGAGTAGGAGTACTATCTTCTAAATTCCTGCTTTTGTACCGCATAAACAGCGTACTCCCTCTGTCCTCAATTAACTGTCGTCGTTGATTTCTATGCGGAAAGTCAATTTATAGAAAATATGTATAATATTTGTATCTCTAAATAAATTTATTAAAAAACTAGATTCAAATATCTATCTAATGATATTAATTACTCTCCGTTCTAGAAAAATGAAATGAAATCCTAGAGTACGTGGGACCCAGCTTTAGAAATGCACTGCACTCAATTCTGCACCCATTTTCACAAATGCTTCTCCACCGCACCATAAAATAAAATAAAAAATCGGCCGCAGCCCACTGGTCATGGGGAACGGGAGGGAGGTCGGGAAGCTTCTGGGGACCAGGTACAGCCGAACAGGGAGAATTGGATTGAAATTCAACCTCACAAGAGTATTGGCGTCGTTCGTTTCGCTGAAAAAACCAGCTAAAATACTATTTCAGTTGATTTGTTATGAGAGAAAAATACTATTTCAACCTCTAGCTTTGGTATCCGTGCCAGGTTTTAGGATTGTTTTTTAGGACGAAGTGAGTATGTACCATAAATAATATTTAATATATTTAGTGAAAGATGTTTCTCAGTAAACAAAAATAACAGATATTTAAGTACCGCAGAGTAATAATTTATCAATCAGTGCTTGAGAAGCTGGCGAGGTGGCTGACAGACAGGAGACCGGAGACAGCAGCATGGCCAGGACACCGCATCCCCTCACACACAGCCATGGCGCTCAGATCTGAACATTGGGAGCATTTGGTTCAGACTTTGAGGGAGAGAAAGGCCGGCGTTTAGTTCCAAACCTAAATTCCCAAAAAATGCTACAGTAGCCATCATATCGAATCTTGCGATACGTGTATGGAGCATTAAATATACACGAAAAAAACTAATTGCACAGTTTGATTGGAAATCACGAGACGAACGTTTTGAGCCTAACAATAACCCAAATTCCAAAATTCGGCCAACTAAACACGGGCAACAGGATTGTTGGTCGCTGCGGCAACAGAGAAAGAACGTGTCGAGCGACATCATGGAAGTGGACGATCACACTGCTTTTGGCAGTGAGGTCGGCGCCACACCCTTGAGGCCACCCCCCAACGCTAGCCTGTTCGGTTGGCTGGTTCGTATCGTTGCTGGTTCGTGAAGAAGTACTGCTGGCTGGTTTGTGTGAGAGAAAAATACTGTTCTGGCTGGAAATTTACGATCGTTTACGACAAGCCACAGCCAAACGAACAGGCTAACAGCTTGTACCCATCCTCCCGTGTCTACATCTGCTATCTAAATCATCACCGGTACATGCTTCGCAGACCGTCAGAGGACCCCGCAGAGGCTGCTGGGGTGTTTGGTTGTCAAAATTTTAGTAGCTGTCCCATCAAATATTTAGATATATATATATATGAAATATTAAATATAGATTAATTATGAAATTAAATATACAGATTGAGATTAATTTACGAGACGAATTTTTTAAACCTAATTAGTCCATGATTTGATAATGTGGTGCTACAGTAACATATGCTAATGATGGATTAATTAGGTTTAATAAAATCGTCTCATGAATTACTGATGAATTTTCCGAACACCCCATACGATACTCCATGTAACATCTGATGAGACGCCTTTTAGACTTTAGTCCCGGCTTCATCAACGCGAGGTAGAGAAAAGAGATAAGGAGAGAAAAGGGAAGTGGACTGTTAGCTTATAGCTAGCTTATGTACGAGAACAAAAAAAAAACTTTATGAGGAATAAAAGTGGGTTATGTATTTAATAGTGAAGAGGTCAATACTATATAGTTGGCTGAGAGATGGGTTGTAACTTTATAAGGATCTATATAGCTAGCACAGCCTATAATATTTGCCTTGCCCTAAAAACTAATGTGCAATGAAAGAGCCTTTAAGACTACCGTTCTTTCAAAGCAGTCGCACAACACTTCAGCTTCCGTACTATTCTCCGCCTCTTTACTCTCTCTCTTCCGGTCACATGCTATCGCTTTGAGGGCTGCCACGTGGGTGCTATTGCTTGTTCTGGGAGAGGCAACGTCATGGTGGAGCACTTCGCTCGCTCTAACGCTTTCCTTAGACGCTGCCTCATTTTTAACTCTACAGACCTTGAGGGGTTCAAACCGGGAAGCTGTGTCCCGACGCCATCGATTTGTGTCTGTTGGGGTCGATTCCCATCTAGGTGTTTCTGGGTAATGTCCTGCTCCGCATATTGTTCTGTCTCCACGTCGCATTCTGCTATCCTGGTTTCCTGTGATTTCATACTGGTGACTTCGTTTCCTGCCGCGCCGCTGACCTCGCAGCCCCACAGGTCGCCACCCCCGCTTGGCACCCAGTCAACCAACAGGACAGCCACCAGCCCAGCCGAAGCAACGACAGGTAAGATTCAGCAACTCTTGAGACCCCTGCTCCCTCTTATTATTGGCTACTTTGTTCAGACCCAAATCAAAGTTCTCAACCTTAGTGCTTTGACTTTCAGAGTTCACCGCTGTGACCACACATATCAAAGTCTTTCGGCCGTAAAAAATCATCGTCGACCACACTGCTTACACCGAAACACTGCTTCACGACATTCTAAAAGTCAGGTAATGATTCAACGCAGCCTTCAGAATCACACAGTATATTAGCCCATGTGTTCTTCTTTACATCTGATTCAAATTCAAATACGACTGCGCCAAGTTACCTCAGCATGAAAATAATTAATAATGCTTACTATAGGCATGTGGCATAATAATTTAGGACAGCCAAAGCTCTTACTTAAACACCGCTCCTATTTTACGGGCCTGTTCGCTTGTCTGAATTCTGGAGGAATCTGGATGGTTTGGAGGAATGCTGGAGGAATTTGTGAGAGAAAAACACGGTTCCGAATAAAAAAATAAGCGGATCAAGCCGGGTTTAAGGGCACGCGAACGGGGCCGACATCTACTAGTCGGCTAATAGTATGGACAGAATTGCTTTTGCACAAATAAAAGTACTGAGCGTTTAGATCCTATTGCCATGAATGATTCCTTTCCCAAATCCGTAATAGCAACTAATTCCTGAATGTTAGTGTGATCATATTTATGCATCGCCTTACTTGCAACAAATACTAATCCTTTTATGCAAATGGAAAAAAAAAATACAGGACACACTCAAGGAGATGGCCAACTACCGCTACCCAAATCTGACAATAATCAACGAATCAGACCTCCACGATGCCAACCCAAATTTCTTCAGCAATGCAGTAATAGCAAAAGTTCCATTGCCAGCCACAGATGCAGTAGGCCATCAAAGCATAAGAGATGCAATCCAGAAGCAATTCCAGGTGGACATCGACGTACAAGATATATCAAAGTATGATGTTGACTACTTCATACGAGCACACTCATCGGATGCAAGTGCCCGCATGCTTGCCAGAGGCTTCGCTAATGTTTCCACCTACACACTGACACTCATGCCATGGACCCCAGACTACGGTTCCACAACGGTGCCTCTGCACACTCAGGTCAGCTCCGATCCCATCAACGATCATAAACTTACCGGATCAACTGTCCAATCTCCCAGTGAACGCCTCAGCATTGAGATCTCTAGACTGCCCCCACATCATGCTGTGAACTAGCAATACACCATCTCTTGAAGGGAATTTGCACCATCTGAAACATAACATTTACTGCCGCAACATTAACATACTGGGTCTCCGCCTATGGACAAAGATCTGCTTGTCCCCAGCATAGCACACATAGGTGTCAAGAAAATAACTCAGCATGGTGATCTCCTAAACATTTGGCTGCTATGTGTAGCACCCGGTTTTAAAAACAAAACCAGATACACACCATATGTGAGCTCAGGAAGTCAAATCACACATATAGCTACAAATAAGAGTAATATCAATAGACAATGCTCAATATATAACGTACTTAGTATAAAGAATATAACCTTATATAGCAAACAGCGAAAAGACAACTCCGATCTTCGGATGAAGACTCCAATTCCATAGGGACAACTGACTGGTTGATCACAAGCATAATTTCTCCAAACTCTAGTAATCTGGTACCCATCCGGGATTTTTCCAAAGATTTAAAAAGCAAAGTAAGCGTAAGTACATGTCGTACTCAACAAATATAACATGGGGTTCATGACGCTCAAAAAGCTAACACTAGTTCAACTATGATTAACTTTTAATAAGTCATCTTTTAGCAATTGGATGGCAACAAGTTTATCACAAACCCATAAACACATGATCAGGTAAACATGAATAATGAATATCATAAACAGTAAGCATTAGTGAGCATCTTCATCATCAGTATCATCAGTGTTCATCATCTATTCCGTAAGGGTTCCAATGCCGCTCGTGACTGTGAGCATGGCTGATAT
This sequence comes from Miscanthus floridulus, assembly GCF_019320115.1. NCBI lineage: Eukaryota > Viridiplantae > Streptophyta > Magnoliopsida > Poales > Poaceae > Miscanthus > Miscanthus floridulus. The sequence goes on from NC_089598.1 coordinate 88,225,108, forward strand.
ACCAGTTTTACACTCTGCAGAGGTTGTACACTTTCATTGTGACTCATGATTTACCCTTTCGCCCGAGGTAGCTAATCTCTTGACCCACTTCCAAGGAAGGTCGACAGGGTTCACTATTAATCTTTTCAAAGGTTCGTCTAACAAGTTAGGGCCATTAGATTCACTCGGCAAACAGATGTAGAGCCCCCCTTCCCAATGGCACAATGATGCGTAACCTATACACAAGGGGACAGAGGCCGCACTATACCCGATTCGTCAAGCCATTCTTACGTCAATAAAGGTAACCACTAACAAGCTAGAAAAGGTCCTCATACTGAGCTAAAGCCAGAGCCATGTAGCCCTCATAGTTATACTGTAAGTCCCGGATGATCACTTACAGATAAGTCCTTAGGGAGAATCTATGTCTCGCTACGAACACACAAATGCGAAAAGCACGCTAATCGAAGCTACGGTAAAAAAGATACATCTACCGATAGATTTGCTTTATACATGAAAAAGAAAACTATAGGTTTTATTTATTTTAACTATATAAATTCATATATAAATAATATAAATTGAATTAAGTCAATTTTAGATTTGAATTATAAAACTAAAGTAAAACAAATCATATTTTATTTATAAAATCCAGTTGCATAATTATTATTCAAGTTAGAGCTTAAACCCTAAATTTTCAGAAATAGTAATATGGTAAACATTGTTACCAATGCGTAGTTTATGTTATTACGAATCCAACGCAACTTGAATGGGCTAAAACGGAGTTGAAACATAGAAGATATGAATTAAACCAGATTTTCTTTAGTAAAATGATAGATTAAATTTAACCTCGAATTTTAAAAGTTGAAAACCTACTTAACAATAGTATGAACATGTAGATTATGAAATTACGAACCTAACGTAAGTTGAACGGATCAAATCGGAGATTTTATGGCTAAAACAAGATTAGTAGCAAAACTGTAAATTAACAGGTATGAACATGTAGACTATGTGATTGCGCTTTGGACTGCGGGTTAGAATTTGTAAAAGGGCAGGCGTGCTTTAGCAATTGAGCCACGCGAAGGGGTATGGGATGATCTGGGCCACTGGATCGAAGATGGACGGCTCGGATAAGATCGAGAAGGGAGAGGGAGGAGGCTGTCGGCTGGTACAGGAAGAGCGACGCGGTGGAGGCCATGGCCGGCGACAGAGCTTTGCCAGAACAGTGATTCTAGGCGTGGTTTACAACGGGAAAGGCATGAGCAGAGAGAGGTAGGCATGGCGAACTCACCTCAACGATCCTCGGTGGCGTGGAGAGGACGGAGGCAGCGTGCGGCTTGACGGAGCGACAGCGGACGGCGACGCTAGGTTGCGGCTCGGCTACGGGCGCTCGAGCAATGCGATGGCTTGCAATTGGGTTAGGCGAGGGTGGCACGATGCGGGCTCAGCTTATATGGGGCGGCCTAGCGTAGCGCGCACGGCAAGGGAGGAGTCCAGAGCGGCGCGGACACAGAGTCGGCAGAGTCCGGCGTGGTGACGAGTGTGGCAGAACCGCCTAATCTAATACCTCACAGGAGCGCTTGTCTTCCATTAGACACTAAGCACTCGAGGGAGAACACTAAATTACTCGATTCCGTCGGGCACACCCTAGGGGAGAACCCGAAAATCCACATTTTTGCCATCAGGATCACAAATGAGAGAATAAAGCTTACATCATTCTTAACTAGTTCTTACATCACGTTACATGTACATCAGAGTATAACATTTATTATTATAATAGCGGAATGTAATCATATTATCAGAGTTATAAACAATTTAATTGAATAGCGGAATAGAAACATGTGAACCGAGTTACAGCAGAAATAAACATCTATTAATGACATGATGAAGTATTGATATATAAACTACGACAACAGATTATTAAACTTCCATTTATAAAAGCATTTTGTGAGAGTTATAAATAACAACTACGATCGCAGTGTAAAGGAAATCCTCTCTGAGCCCACCAGGAGGAATCCACACACAAAGGTCAGCTCATGCGTCCACCTGTCACCTGCAACAGGGGGGAATAAAACCCTGAGTACTCAATTGTACTCAGCAAGACTTACCCGGCAGGAGAAAAGAAAAGACTCCAAGGATATGCAAGGCCATCTGGCTTGTGAGTTTATTGCATTTGCAGGAAGCATTACTAAGCGTGCGTCCTTATGTTCGATTTTTATTAATAGCCGCATTGGTTCATTAACTAACCATTCTATGTAAGCACCTGTGCTACTTTCAAGCAGGTGGTAAGCAATCAGATTTCCTTTGTCCATCTTCCATCTTTCATCTTCAGTTCTTACTACGATGCTCAACTGTAGACAAGCCGTACCGGATAGCCCGGCGATTCGCGAATCAATGCCCCCAGCTGGGTACCCCGAAAACACACGCCCCGCTTGTACCCTAGGCACAAGCAGGACCAATCCATCACTCTCATGTCCTGGGTGTCCAGGTCCCCGTCCAAACTGGGACTCCTAGCCCCCGCCCCTGAGTCCCGGACTCAGTGCGGTGCAAGGACCTCCTCCACCAAAATAAAACCCTGACAGTCGGTCCGGAAAGAGCCGGATCCGTGACAAGAGAGCAACAAGCTTTCCAAGCGCCCATACACAAGTATGTGCTCGGGATAATAAGTCTATGACCTGCCTAGAGTCATATGCATGATCGGTCCTTAATCGACCACACAGGGAAAAATGGTGTAACCAAGCTATGACCCGCCTCCGCGGCGACACAACTTCTTACACCCACCAATATCCAAACCATATCCCTGCCCGATCACCATTTTCCTTTCCACCATTTTGTATATTCCAAGTGGTAATCATATAGTAACATATTTTCCTATATCTCGCGAATGACAGGCAATCACTCGACTTCTACCGGAGTCCTGTAGCATAGCAATCTACACGATCCTGTCATACTAGTAATACTCATAGGATAAAGATATATATGCAAGTGGTTTCATTCAACTCCTTGAAACTTAATGCACAAATATAATTTAAACTACAGAAAGTAGGGGTTATGCACCGGGGCTTGCCTGGGTAAAATATATTAAAAGTTAGTATCTGCATCTTTAGATCATCCACCATCAACTGGATAGAAGGCCCATTGCATCATCTTCGGATTCCCAATCATCCTTCGATCGATCCGTTGATCCATCATCGTACCTATATGATATGCATGCGATGCAATGCAAAGATGTAATTAATCAACTGAAACCATGACTCATAAAATACGATGTAAGCCTCTCGAGTTAACGGGCTAGTTCTAATGATAACCGTACTTAGCTACATATCCATGTTGTCAAACAAGGCATTATTTCCCCACAATTGTTTTTAGTTATACAAACCAACGTTGTTCCTTTATTCCTTCTATCTGATTTACTATATTCGAATTAGGACATTATTATTTAATTAGCAACTAGTTATTTCAGAGCTACAAAAATTACGGTGAGTAACTACTACTGCTAGGAGTCTATTATACAAATTTCAGATTCAACAATATTACCAATTTACCATACCAATTCCTACAAGTTCACCTTCTCGTAATATTAGTATTAATTATCTCTAATTAATTATATAGCTTCCTAAGAACATTACCCACTATGCGAACAAATCATACTAGCAGGTAGATCATGATTTTAGAAGACTAACAAAACTGGTTTTATCATTTTTGGACAACTACACAATTTTATATTGATCTTGCAAGCTTATTTCTAAAACTAATTAACAAATACTTTGGAAAACAAAAAGGACCAGCGCTTGGCCTGGCCCGCAGACACGCGCGCGGCCCAGGCAAGAGTGGCGCTCGATCGGCCCAGCAAGAAAGCAACCAGCCGGTAGCACCAGCCGGCCCAGCGCAAACGGCGGCCCAGCAGAGCAGCCCACGACCGGCCAGCGGGGCAGCGGCCCAATCAGCCGACCGTGGCCCAGGCGGGGCGCAGCGCTCGCGGCCCAGTCGCGCGGCCTGCCAGGACGCGGCAACGGGCCGGCCCAAACGGCCAAGCCCACAGACTCGATGCGTATTTTGCAAAAAGAGCCCCGCACTATTCCCTATTCGCTCCGAGATCCACAATCACTATTCATTCGAGTCACGTATTTGCAAATGAAACCCTATATAAAACTGCGTCTTGGAGTTATACCCTCTTCTACCTTCTCCAAGCAGAGCACGGCATGGGGAGGGGCGCGGCGGTCCGGCCGCACACGCAGCACGGCGAAGACCCGACAGGAGACCGCGGCACAGACGACGGCGGAACATGGGAGCGCGGGGCACTGGAGGCGAGGTGGTGCAGCGCTGGCTGGGCGTCTCCGGGCGTGGGCTCCGGTGAGGCGCTGCAGCAGCGGACCAGCGGCTGACACGGCGGCCACGCATGGCGGTGGAGGCGCCTGGGAGGGGCATGGCAGGGCTCGACGGCAGGCGGTGGTGAGGCCCGCGATAGACGTGGAGCGGCATGGGCCCAGGGAAGCGGGTGCGAGGCAACACCACGCGCGGGGGTGATGGCTCGGGAAGACGCATCGATGGTGGTCCGGCTGAGCGGGCAAACCGAGAGAGAGCGGGGAGGGTGAGCCGAAGCTAGGACCGTGGTCCAGCGAGGGCGCGGGAACTCGCCGTGGGGAGGAAGAGGAGCAGCGGGCGGGCGTGGGGCCGAGGGGTGCCCGGGTGAGCGGCGACGGCGGCGCTGTGAGGAGGAAGAGGAGGGGCGTCGGTGCTTCATGGCCTAGGCACGCGGCCGAGGGCACGCACGCGCACGTGAGCAGGGAAAAATGGAGGGGCGACGCTGAGAGCGGCAGGCCCAACACGGCAGAGGAAAAAGGAAGGGAGGAGCGGCGTAGCGTTGCAGTGGTGCGGCGCGCCAGGGAAAAGGATGGGGGATAGGGAGACAATGGTGGGTCACAGAGTGGGGCAGCCCTGGTGCGCTCCGTACTCAAGTTAAATCAAGGAAAACAGGAGGTGACAGGATTCTTGCGGCGTGGAGGCATGTGGACGGCCAAGGTAGAGGGGTCCGGTACGGATGCAAACACGAGAGCCACAGGCAGGCAAAGGTGCAGGTCAACTAGCACAGTCTAGCACAAGGATAGACATAGACAGGGGGGTAGCCGAGGCACATGGCAGCCAGTACATGGGACAGTGCAGCACAGCAGCGTCCGATGATGTTCATGAGCTTATTTAAAAGTTTTTAAGCACTAAAGAAAAATTGATTTATGACTTATTCCATATATATTTACTATGCCGCGTGAACTTTCATCATCATGATTTCCCTATCAAGGCTGACTATTTTGTAACCCCGTAATAATGGACAATTAGTTACCACAGCACAAACAAAGCACGTACTGGTATTTCAAATGCGCGGCTCATTTTCTCAACCACAAGGGTGAAGTCACAAACGGTTCATTTATCATTTCATGATCATAAAAAAAACTTAAAAATTAGAGAAACTCGTTTCGAAGGTTTTTACTGAGGCCTAAATCACGGCGCTAAAAAGAATCGTAACACCAGAGGTGTTACAACCAACCCCCCTTAAAAAGAATCTCGTCCTGAGATTCGAAACTGGAAGCAGAAAAGGGGAAACACGATTACATTCCGTAGATCAGGGCTTACACGAAAGATTACACGACTTTGAATACTAAACCACATGGGGATCTAGGGATACATGGTTAGGAGCAACTTGATACAACCGAGACTTAATCCAGAAGTTGAGATAGACGAGGACAATGGAGAAACAACAAGATAATGATTATCCAAAATATGGCGTAGCACCAACAAATTCAGAAACAATCGACTGAGAAGTAAAACATCGTGAATCCTAAGGCCAACTAACCAAGAGAACTTGAACTTCTTCGACGAACTGGATCCTTTCTTCTTCTCAGATCACACCATCACCTCAGACAGATAGCTTCACAACGTCACCTAGATTTCGTAGTTCTGCTGCGAAAGGGAGAGGAATGGGGATGAAGAAGAAGAGCAAGGACCAAGGGTATCTTATATAGGCGAACGAAGGTGGGAAGAAACACACCGGAGGCGGATGTGGCGGGGATGGGATACACAGACGGTGCATGCTGTGGAGATCAGGTTGGGGACATGGTGTGCTTCCTGCGTGAGCGACGGAGGGGAAAATAAAGGAGAGTAGAGGAGGTCCGCTCGACGAGGCAGGCGTGCGGGCGGTCGTGTCCACAAAAAAAGAACGAAAGGAAGGGGAAATGGGGGGGGTCCGGTATGGGGAACAATGGTGCGGGGTAGAGAGCTGACCGGACGCCAGGAAAAGGAAAAGCGCACAGTGCACAAGGACACCGAGTGCGGCACAATGCTGCGGCCACGCGAGAATGGGAAGCTAAAGGGCCCAACACAGACGGCGTTCGTAGGGCACGCAGCGAAATAACCCAGCATGCATAGCGCGGTCAACTAAGCACATGGCTTGGGACAAGACATCCACTCTGACTTTTGCAACTATCCACGGCTAACCTTCCGTTAGTACTCTTCTTTTGCTTTCCTTCCTTGACCACATCCGTCTTTTCTGTAAACCCAGATCATGTCATACTTTATTTCTCCAAACCATCTCTTGTTTACCTTGAGAGAACACTTCTGCATCAACCCGTTGTGGATTTCCCGTTTGACCACCAGAACATTTCGAAGGAGAAAATTTTTAAAACAAAATGGTACAGCGATGTAACTTGGTAAAGGTACTTGGTCAACAACCTCGATACCAGCGCGTGCCGAGCAGCGTCACCATGTGGCAGCTGTTCCACGGGGAGCTCTCAGTTTCGTCGCGGCACCATAAGCTATTAACCAGGCAACTACTACCAACTTACATGCCATGAAAGTGGTGGGGTCATAGACCACAGAGTAAGGGGGTATCGCAAGGAAAAAAATTCAACAACAAAGATTTCCCTCCACAACAAGGGATAAGGAATTCAAATTCAACGACGGATTTGTTTTAAAGAAATTCAAGTGTTCTGCTGGGGCATCCATAGTTAGTCGATACAGTGTCCAATATTATCCAATCACGGCTGATCTGCTGGTGTCTGAAGGGCAACTTCTCTTGTAACTCACTTACCATCGCCCTTGAAAACTTGGAGCACGTCTAACGAGACTTAAAGTAAAGGAACACAATAATCACAACGAAATAATTAAAATGCATATTCCAACGATCTTATACGGGTATAGCCTACAGACATTCAGGCTCCCTTCACGACACCGCATTCACCTACGGTCGGACGATCTCCACAACTACGGACGACGAACAACGACAAGAGTACAATACCGGGGGACAGCGACAAACTGCACTACTACTACGGATACAGCATCCCAAGGCAACTAATCTACATCTTTGTGGGACAACGGCTGAGTGAGAGGAACCAAGGGTTCTTCTTCTGACACTTTCGAGGGTGGAGGTGCGGGCGGTGCTGCAACACTAGTTCTTCTTCTCTCGGGCGGGTGGATAGGGATCCCTTCCAAGATTGGGGCATCCTGCCTTCCAGCAGCCAACGTCCTCCGTTCGGCCCTGGTGACAAGATAGGCCACCCACAGCTGATGAACATGCCAGTCTTCAGATCCCTTTAGAGCTTCCTCCATGGCAGCCTCTCGGCTCTCAGCAGCTGCAGCGCTGGCATGTGCGTCGGCGAGCTGCACCTGGAGCATCCGGTTGAAGATCTTGGCTTCCTCGGCGCGTCGAAGGCACGCCCTCAGCTCCAAGGCTTGACGGTCGTACTGCTCATCCAGAGCGAGCAGGTACGTGGTCAAGTGCACCATGGTGGGATTGTCCTCTTGCACATCTCGTCCTTGCAAAGCCTCCATGCGGGCCCTCCATGCCCGCCGATTCTTGTCCAAAGAAGGAAAGAACCGCATGGGGGTACGGGCAATGGGCTCCTCATAGATCTGGCAGAGGTACCGCAAGGCTTTGCGGGCCACAACCTGGTAGGTGTCGACGAAGCAAAACCCAGTTGCGGTCACACTCCAGGCTTCAGTGATGTCGGGGAACTCTTCACTCTTCTCGATGTAGACGGTAACCTCACATCGCTCGGTGCCATGCTCCTCATACTCACGGCCCTCATACTCGGGGCAATCATTGACTCTGAGCTTTTGCAGGGTGGCATACAGGATTCTAGGAAAACCCTCAACGTTCAGGCAGTAGGTACTAACCCAGGCTCCTACCATCTTTGGCGGTGGTTGCAAGGAAGGCTGAGCAAAAAGCTGGCTCAAAGGAAAAGCTAAGCGAGCTAAAGTGCGCCGAGTTGTGGTACCAATGGCTAAGCCAAGCTCTACTTATAAAGGCGGAGCGCTCAGTGGTCCTGGCGCGGTTCACTAGGGTTCCCGCGCGAGATCACTACGACGACTCGACCAAATTCCGCGCATTCGAGGTGAGCGACGTGCGATGCCATTACAGACTAGTATAACTGTAGGGCAAGGGTCCGACAAGAGCGCAAAAAGGGGTACGGGGAGACGTGGGTCACGACCGGCGTGAACCACGGGCGAACGCGAAACACGAAGCCACAGTTCAGACCTAACTCTAGAATAAGACAAGATAGTCGTGCACAATACGACACGCGTGACACCTATGGATGGCGTATCTGCAAGTAATACAAGTACTACAATGCATAGGCAGGATATGCATGAATGCACGTCCTATACGTCCTTTCACTGTTGCCACATATAGGGCAACCGTTCTCAGAATTTTGGCACATCGTTCTCTCCCTGTAACTAGTCGATACTATCGAACTATGCTCGAGTCAGTGTACCTGCAGAAACTTGATTACTCCTATCTAAGTCAGTAGAGTGCCATCTATCCTAGATACATAACCATAGTAATAGGGCTACTTATATAACTTCGCATACAAACACCCTAACTTTTTGCAACAATGGGTTGTCAAATTTTATTTTAGAAAAGGTTTTCGAAGCTTTATTTCTTCATTTATGCTCTGATACCACCTGTGGCAGAACCGCCTAATCTAATACCTCACAGGAGCGCTTGTCTTCCATTAGACACTAAGCACTCGAAGGAGAACACTAAATTACTCGATTCCGTCGGGCACACCCCAGGGGAGAACCCAAAAATCCACATTTTTGCCATCAGGATCACAAATGAGAGAATAAAGCTTACATCATTCTTAACCAGTTCTTACATCACGTTACATGTACATCAGAGTATAACATTTATTATTATAATAGCGGAATGTAATCATATTATCAGAGTTATAAACAATTTAATTGAATAGCGGAATAGAAACATATGAACCGAGTTACAGCGGAAATAAACATCTATTAATGACATGATGAAGTATTGATATATAAACTACGACAACAGATTATTAAACTTCCATTTATAAAAGCATTTTGTGAGAGTTATAAATAACAACTATGATCGCAGCGTAAAGGAAATCCTCTCTGAGCCCACCAGAAGGAATCCATACACAAAGGCCAGCTCACGTGTCCACCTGTCACCTGCAACAGGGGGGAATAAAACCCTAAGTACTCAATTGTACTCAGCAAGACTTACTCGGCAGGAGAAAAGAAAAGACTCCAAGGATATGCAAGGCCATCTGGCTTGTGGGTTTATTGCATTTGCAGGAAGCATTACTAAGCGTGCGTCCTTATGTTTGATTTTTATTAATAGCCGCATTGGTTCATTAACTAACCATTCTATGTAAGCACCTGTGCTACTTTCAAGCAGGTGGTAAGCAATCAGATTTCCTTTGTCCATCTTCCATCTTTCATCTTCAGTTCTTACTACGATGCTCAACCGTAGACAAGCCGTACCGGATAGCCCGGCGATTCGTGAATCAATGCCCCCTACTAGGTACCCCGAAAACACACGCCCCGCTTGTACCCCATGCACAAGCAGGACCAACCCATCACTCTCTTGTCCTGGGTGTCTAGGTCCCCATCCAAACTAGGACTCCAAGCCCCCGCCCCTGAGTCCCGGACTCAGTGCGGTGCAAGGACCTCCTCCACCAAAATAAAACCCTGACAGTCGGTCCGAAAAGAGCCGGATCCGCGACAAGAGAGCAACAATCTTTCCAAGCACCCATACACAAGTATGTGCTCAGGATAATAAGTCTGTGACCTGCCTAGAGTCATATGCATGATCGGTCCTTAATCGACCAGACAGGGAAAAACGGTGTAACCAAGCTATGACCCGCCTCCGCGGCGACACAACTTCTTACACCCACCAATATCCAAACCATATCCCTGCCCGATCACCATTTTCCTTTCCACCATTTTGTATATTCCAAGTGGTAATCATATAGTAACATATTTTCCTATATCTCGCGAATGACAGGCAATCACTCGACTTCTACCGGAGTCCTGTAGCATAGCAATCTACACGATCCTGTCATACTAGTAATACTCATAGGATAAAGATATATATGCAAGTGATTTCATTCAACTCCTTGAAACTTAATGCACAAATATAATTTAAACTATAGAAAGTAGGGGTTATGCACCGGGGCTTGCCTGGGTAAAATATATTAAAAGTTAGTATCTGCATCTTTAGATCATCCACCATCAACTGGATAGAAGGCCCATTGCATCATCTTCGGATTCCCAATCATCCTTCGATCGATCCGTTGATCCATCATCGTACCTATATGATATGCATGCGATGCAATGCAAAGATGTAATTAATCAACTGAAATCGTGACTCATAAAATACGATGTACGCCTCTCGAGTTAACAGGCTAGTTCTAATGATGACCGTACTTAGCTACATATCCATGTTGTCGAACAAGGCATTATTTCCCCACAATTGTTTTTAGTTATACAAACCAATGTTGTTCCTTTATTCCTTCTATCTGATTTACTATATTCGAATTAGGACATTATTATTTAATTAGCAACTAGTTATTTCGGAGCTACAAAAATTACGGTGAGTAACTACTACTGCTAGGAGTCTACTATACAAATTTCATATTCAACAATATTACCAATTTACCATACCAATTCCTACAAGTTCACCTTCTCGTAATATTAGTATTAATTATCTCTAATTAATTATATAGCTTCCTAAGAACATTACCCACTATGCGAACAAATCATACTAGCAGGTAGATCATGATTTTAGGAGACTAACAAAACTGGTTTTATCATTTTTGGACAACTACACAATTTTATATTGATCTTGCAAGCTTATTTCTGAAACTAATTAACAAATACTTTGGAAAACAAAAAGGACCAGCGCTTGGCCTGGCCCGCAGACACGCGCGCGGCCCAGGCAAGAGTGGCGCTCGACCGGCCCAGCAAGAAAGCAACCAGCCGGTAGCACCAGCCGGCCTAGCGCAAACGGCGGCCCAGCAGAGCAGCCCGCGACCAGCCAGCGGGGCAGCGGCCCAATCAGCCGACCGTGGCCCAGGCGAGGCGCAGCGCTCGTGGCCCAGTCGCGCGGCTTGCCAGGACGCGACAACGGTGCGGCGGCCAGCCCAGCAACCGTGCATGGCAATAGGCCGGCCCAAACGGCCAAGCCCACAGACTCGATGCGAATTTTGCAAAAAGAGCCCCGCACTATTCCCTATTCGCTCCGAGATCCACAATCACTATTCATTCGAGTCACGTATTTGCAAATGAAACCCTGTATAAAACTGCGTCTTGGAGTTATACCCTCTTCTACCTTCTCCAAGCAGAGCACGTCATGGGGAGGGGCACGGCGGTCCGGCCGCACGCGCAGCACGGCGAAGACCCGGCAGGAGACCGCGGCACAGACGACGGCGGAACACGGGAGTGCGGGGCACTGGAGGCGAGGTGGTGCAGCGCTGGCTGGGCGTCTCCGGGCGTGGGCTCCGGCAAGGTGCTGCAGCAGCAGACCAGCGCGTGACACGGCGGCCACGCATGGCGGTGGAGGCGCCTGGGAGGGGCACGGCGGGGCTCGACGGTAGACGGTGGTGAGGCCCACGACAGACGTGGAGCGGCACGGGCCTAGGGAAGCGGGTGCGAGGCGACGCCATGCGCGGGGGTGATGGCTCAGGAAGACGCAGCGATGGTGGTCCGGCTGAGCGGGCAAACCGAGAGAGAGCGGGGAGGGTGAGCCGAAGCTAGGACCGTGGTCCAGCGAGGGCGCGGGAACTCACCGTGGGGAGGAAGAGGAGCAGCGGGCGGGCGCGGGGCCGAGGGGTGCCTGGGTGAGCGGCGACGGCGGCGCTATGAGGAGGAAGAGGAGGGGCGCCGGTGCTTCATGGCCCAGGCGCGCGGCCGAGGGCACGCACGCGCACGTGAGCGGGGAAAAATGGAGGGGCGGCGCTGAGAGCGGCAGGCCCAGCGCGGCAGAGGAAAAAGGAAGGGAGGAGCGGTGCAGCGTTGCAGTGGTGCGGCGCGCCAGGGAAAAGGATGGGGGAGAGGGAGACAATGGTGGGTCACAGAGTGGGGCAGCCCTGGTGCGCTCCGTACTCAAGTTAAATCGAGGAAAACAGGAGGTGACAGGATTATTGCGGCGTGGAGGCATGTGGACGGCCGAGGTAGAGGGGCCGGTACGGATGCAAACGCGAGAGCCACAGCCAGGCAAAGGTGCAGGTCAACTAGCACAGTCTAGCACAAGGATAGACACAGACAGGGGGGCAGCCGAGGCACACGGCGGCCAGTACACGGGACAGTGCAGCACAGCAGCGTCCGATGATGTTCATGAGCTTATTTAAAAGTTTTTAAGCACTAAAGAAAAATTGATTTATGACTTAGTCCATATATATTTACTATGCCACGTGAACTTTCATCATCGTGATTTCCCTATCAAGGCTGACTATTTTGTAACCCCGTAATAATGGACAATTAGTTACCACAGCACAAACAAAGCACGTACTGGTATTTCAAATGCGCGGCTCATTTTCTCAACCACAAGGGTGAAGTCACAAACGGTTTGTTTATCATTTCATGATCATAAAAAAACTTAAAAATTAGAGAAACTCGTTTCGAAGGTTTTTACTGAGGCCTAAATCGCGGCGCTAAAAAGAATCGTAACACCAGAGGTGTTACAACAAGGTAGGAGACGGAGCTGTTAGGTGGGTCCCACCGGTCGGTGACCAGGAGAGAGAGATGGGAACAGCATGACGCTAGGCCATGACTTGGGCTGCTCAGGAACAGGCCGCTAGGGACGGGAGCGGCGATGCTGGACCGGAAGAGGAGATGGGTCGCCGGGAGCAGGAGCAGGCCGACGCAGGAAGAGCTGAGGAAGAGCACATGGGCCGGCTTGCCAGTGGGGAAGCGAGGCCGAACGGGTGGAGCAGGCCTGCGCGGGGGAAGAAAAAGAAAAGATGGGCCAATGGCCTGCTGGGCTAAAAATAGAGAGAAGGAGAGCAGAGTAAAGAAATTCTTTTGCTCATTTTTCTTTTTCAATCCGAATGCAAATATGATCCACATCAAATTCAAATAGAGTTCTGAATATACTTTTCAACTTAACTAAAAATGAGAAATTTTGGTAAGTTCTCAAAAATAAATTTTACAACCTTTTTAAATTCTTTTATTTTCATATTTTCTTTTTCCCTCTTTTCTTTTACTTCAAAGCCATTTCTATTTTTTTCCCGAAAGCAATTTGAACCATTTGAAATTTTCAATCAAAACCACTCAACCAAATAAATCAAATGCAAGAGCATGTATGCTCAAACATGTTGTTACCTTATGATGAATTTTAATTTCATGATTTTTTATTTATTTTCCTATATTTCATTAGCATAAAATTCAGAAATAAATTATTTTAAACCTATTTTCAAAAGAGGTAAATTTTAGGGTGTTACACTATCACTACGGGAGAACATAGATTTGCCAAGTGTCGCCAGCTTTGCCGAATGCCAAAAATCGGGCACTCGGCGAAGCCACTCTTTGCCGAGTGTCGGACCGGGTGGCACTCGGCAAAGTCTACCACTCGGCAAAGAGTGGCTTTGCCGAGTGCCACAGAGTGCCCGGCACTCGGTCAAGGGCGGCACTCGGCAAAAGCCCTCTTTGCCGAGTGCAACACTCGGCAAAGAGTGGCACTCGGCAAAAAAATGGCACTTGACGGCCGAGCCCGCCCACGCCGTCAAATTTCAAAAAATATATTCTTTGCCGAGTGCCGGCCCTAGCACTCGGCAAAGAGGGCCTTTGTCGAGTGCCAAGGCCCTGCACTCGGTAAAGATCCCTTCTTTGCCGAGTGCCAGGGCCGGCACTCGGCAAATTTTTTTTTTGGGTTTTTTGACCCATTTTTTTGTGAGGCCTTCCCATATTATTTAAAACTCCATGTTCAAATTTGGGACAATTTTGACTTTTTTTGCTATATTTTGTTAGTTTTTTTTGTTTCATTGAATTTTATGGAATATTTCAAATTTGAACTGCAGGTGCATGGAATAATCGAATTTAGTCGTTCAAAAAATGATATTCATGATATTTGGTGTATGTTGAGGCCGTATTTAGGAACCCACATGAAATTTCGAGCATCTTGTTGACGTAACATGACGAGGTACCTACGGGAAAAGTGTATTTAAATTATATAAAATCCGAATGAAGTTTGAAAATGACGAAACTTGTCAGGGCGTCGTGTTATCACATGTAGAGTCTATGGTAAAAAAATTGAGAAGGTTTCGAGCAAGTTACGACGTCGGATGCCTAAAACCCAGACATCTCCACATATGATCTGATGTCTGGGTTTTAGGCATCCGACGTCGCAACTTGCTCGAAACCATCTCAATTTTTTTACCATAGACTCTACATGCGATAACACGACGCCCCGACAAGTTTCATCATTTTCGGACTTTGTTCGGATTTTATATAATTTAAATACACTTTTCTCGCAGGTACCTCGTCATGTTACGTCAATAAGATGCTCGAAATTTCATGTGAGTTCCTGGATACGGCCTCAACATACACCGAATATCATGAATATTATTTTTTGAATGACCAAATTCGATTATTCCATGCACCTGCAGTTCAAATTTGAAATATTCCATAAAATTCAACGAAACAAAAAAAACTAACAAAATATAGCAAAAAAGTCAAAATTGTGTCAAATTTGAACATGGAGTTTTAAATAATATATTAAGGCTGTAAAAAATAATGGGGCAAAAAAAACAAAAAAAATTACCGAGTACCGGCCCTGGCTCGGCAAAGAATTTTTTTTAAAAAAAACAAAAGCCTTTGCCGAGTGCTGGCCTGGCCTAGCACTCGGCAAAGGGGGAAACCCTAACTAAATGTGTGGGCCAGCCCACACACCGCCAGCTCGCCCCACGCCCGCCCCGCCCGCCCTGCTCCACCCTAGCCCCGACCGCCCCACACCGCCCTATCCCAACCCGCCCCACGAACCCCGCGCCGGCACGCCGCCAGCCCAGCCGTGCCCCGCCGCGACACCACCCCTCCCCACCCCGGCCGGCCGTTGACCACCGGATCTAGGGTGCCCCGCTCCGACGTCGCCCCGCCCCACCCCGGTCGGCCTCCGGCCACCGGTTCCGGGTCGCCCTGGCTGCTCGGTGCCCCTCTACAACGCTCCTGGCCGCGCCCCGCCTGCCCAACGCCGGCCCAAGGCAGTGGCCCCGACGAGCCCACCGCGGCCCTAGAGGAAGGAGGAAGAAGGTAGCAGGAAGAGGAAGGAGGAAGAAGGAGGAAGAAGAAAAAGGAAGAAGAAGGAAGAAAAAGGAGGAGGAAGAAGGAGAAGAAGAAGGAAGAAAAAGGAGGAGGAAGGAGGAGAAGGGGAGGAAGCCGAGGTGGAGGGGACGAATGTTCATCCACGCCGTTCGTCCACGTCGTCCATGCTGTTTGTCCACGCCGTCATCCCCGCCCTCACCGGAGGAGAAGGTAAAGCCACAGGGTTGTCGGCCATCGCGCCGTTTATGTCGTTGACGGCCTTCGTGCCGGGCTTGAGGTTGTGTTGGCCATCGTGCCCCAAATATGGACGTCGGCCATCGTGCCGACGATTTTTCTTATAGGTTTTGGAAACCTCCCCGTGCAGGGGAGGTTCTGCCGAAATTTTCAGCTTTTAGTGATGCTTTTCTTCTTTTGCAGAGCAGGACCTGTCGGAGGGGACCCGGAGCACCTCGGTGACCCTAATCGTCTTCGTCGGCATTGCGGTCCTGCCTGCATAGCGCCGACTCGCCACTGCATCAACTCGCCACTGCACCGCTAGCCTGTCTCCTCCGCCACCCTAGGTATAATTGAGCACTCTTCCTTACTATTGTAGTACATAGATTGGTGTAGCCCAGTTAGGCGTCTCCCATCCGAAACAGATACGGTTGGAGGTATGCGGATCTCTGCATATCTATGATCGTATCTGTTTTGGATTGTCCATGTTTTTTGGACAGCCCACGGATGCGTAGATGGGTTAGTTTCCATGTTTTGCTCGGATCCGAGACGGAGTTTCGGCACCACCTCACTGTTGTTTTCCGGATACACACTCTCTCTTCTAGGACGTGTATCGGGAGAACAGCGGGGAGGTGCTATCGAAATTCTATCTCGGATCGGAGTAGAGCATAGAAACTAACCTCATCTACGCATCTGTGGGTGGGATTAGGACCTATTCTCACCTATTAGATAGTAGGCACGCCGTGCAGATGCAACTGATGGTTATATTACTCTGTTATGTGTATATGCTAGAGGATGGATAACCGTGAGTGGATGTACATGGGACGCCCAAGTTAGGCTCAAATCACCCATGAATGGATGGATAAGACCGAGAAATTCTTGGACCATGCATTTAAGGTAGCTAAGAGAGCGAGAGACATGTTCTGTCCCTGCAGTCAATGTGAAAACAAGAAAAGAAAAACAAGGGAAGTCATGGTGCAGCATCTTTGCAAGTATGGATTTATGCCAAACTATACCCGGTGGGTGTCCCATGGTGAAGCCTATCGTCCTAGAGAGGAGGCCGTGAGATGACGCTTGGAGGCATTTGACGGTGATGGCGGGGTACCAGGATGGTTAGGTGACTATGAGGATGTGACGTTTGCTGAAAGGCCTATGGAGGACGAGCAGGAGGATAAGGAGGAGGAGCTAGAGCCAAGCGCTAAGGCGTTCTTGGCTATGTTGGATTCGGCACAGAAGGTCCTACATGAGAAGACAACGGTTTCTCAACTGGATGCCATTGGCCGCCTACTGGGGTTGAAGTCCCAGCACAACATGACTTGAGCCTGCTTCGATGCTATGATGGCAATTATTGGGGGCTGCTTCCAGAGGGTCATCATCTGTCGAGCAGCTTGTACGAGTCAACGAGACTCCTTTGGGCACTGAAGATGCCGTATGAGCAGATACATTGTTGTCTGAAGGGGTGCGTCCTATTTAGGGAAGAACACAAGGATGCAAAGTACTGTCCAAAGTGTAAATCTTCTAGGTATGTGGAGGTAGACAAAGGTGATGGAAAGAAGGAGCAGAATGAGGACATCCCCATGAAAGTCCTAAGACACCTTCTAATCATACCAAGGCTCCAACGGCTATTCATGTTCGAGGAGTCCATGAAACAGATGACATGGCACAAGAATGGCGATCGATATAATCCTAACAAGATGGTACATCCAGTAGATGGTAAAGCATGGAAAAGCTTTAATGGCAACCATCGTGGCAAAGATGAAGAGGCCCGTAATGTACGTGTTGCGCTGGCAACGGATGGGTTCAATCCTTATGGAATGATGTCGGCCCCATACACTTGTTGGCCCGTGTTCGCTATTCCCCTCAATCTCCCCCCTCGGGGCCCTACTTCAACGGCAAAACATATTCTTGACGTTGATAATTCTTGGACACCCAAAAAACAAAATGGGTGTGTACATGCAGCCTATTTATGATGAATTGATCAAGGCTTGGAATGAAGGCGTATGGACTTACGACCGAGCTACAAAGAAGAACTTCAGAATGTATGTTTGGTACCAGTACTCTGTGCATGACTTCCTAGCGTATGGGATATTCGCCGGCTGGTGTGTCAACGAGAAGTTTCCATGCTCGGTATGCAAGGCAGCTCTACAGTTCATTTGGTTGAAGAAGGGTGGGAAGTTCTTGTCGTTCGACAAGCATCGATAGTTCCTCCCTCTTGACCATGCATTCAGAGAAGACACCAAGAACTTCATGAAAGGTATCACGGTGACCGACCCTACACCTCAGAAGATGACTAGTGCCCAGGTTCATGCTCAGATAGATGCTCTTGTGCTCTCGGCGCAGAAAGATAATCCAAAGAAGGGTAAAAGAAAGAAAGTTAATCCAAAGAAAGATAATCCAAACAAAGATCGCTTTGTGGGCTATGGTGTGGAACATATGTGGACTCATAAGTCGGGATTGGAGAGGCTTCCCTATTTTGATGACCTTCTCCTTCCACATAACATAGATGTAATACACACTAAGAAGAATGTCCTCGAAGCACTTTGGGCAACACTCATGGACATTTCTGACAAGACAAAAGACAACACTAAGGCCAGAGTAGGCATGGCAACACTATGCGATAGACCAAAGCTACAGATGCTGCCTCCAAGAGACGGCAAACCATGGAAAAGGCCGGTCGATTACGTCTTGGAAAAGAAGCATAGGATGGAAGTGATACAATGGATGCAGACGTTAAGTTTCCCTGATGGGTTTGCAGCGAATCTGAGGAGGGGAGCGAACCCAGATACTGGCTAAGTCTTAGGGATGAAGAGTCATGACTTCCACATATGGATTGAGCGGCTTCTTCCATCGATGGTTCGAGGCTATGTCCCTGAGCATGTCTAGAAGGTGCTGGCAAAGCTGAGCTTTTTCTTCCGCCAGCTTTGTGCCAAGGAGATATCTCTGAAAGTGGTTGAGGAGTTGGAAAAAATGGCACCCGAGTTGCTCTGTAAGTTGGAGAATATCTTTCCACCTGGCTTTTTCTTGTCGATGCAGCATTTGATTTTGCACCTCCCGAACGAGGTACGAATTGGAGGGCCCGTGCAGAACCGTTGGTGCTATCCAATCGAGAGATGTCTAAAGACTATTTGCTAGAAATATGGAAACAAAGGCAGGATTGAGGCTTCCATAGCAGAGGCATTCATTCGTGAGGAGGTGTCAAACTTCACAACATTGTACTATAGTGAGAAGCTTCCTAGCGTGCATAACCCACCCCCTCGTTACAACGAGGACAAAAATGAATCGACCCTCAGCCTATTCAAAGGGCAACGCGGGAGATCAAGTGGAGCGGCCAAAAAGAGGCTGACCAATGAAGAGTGGCGCAAGATCATGCTCTACGTGTTGACTAACCTTGACAAAGTCGACAAGTATCAGGGGTAAGTTCTCAACGAACTTGTTATATACTCCGTAAATTTTCTGCATCCAACAACCTTGTTGCTTATCGGTGCAGGGAATTTTTTGATCAATACTGACATCTTTCACGGCCACCTTCTGACCATGAACGAGAGACCCTTCTTCAACATGGTTCGCCTGATTTCATTACATGGTTCCAAAGAAAGGTACCTTCTGACCAACTTAGGTCGTTTCAATTTTGGCGTTCCTAGTTGCCTAATTTCATTTCTCTCCTGCTTGAGCTTGCAATGCCAAAGTGATTTGTCTATAAGTGTCGAATTACGACAAGTGGCCAGAGGCTTTGACTATAAGGTCTCGTCATTTAACGTTTATGGCATGAATGGATATCGCTTTCACACAACAAGCTAGGAGAAGAGTCGGCCTAATCCAAGGACCACCAATACCGGAGTATTTATGCCCGAAGTAGTTACGCCCGGCGAGGAGCAGGAGGACTATTATGGCACAGTTGAAGAAATATACGAGCTCGAATTCCATGGTGAAAAAGCACCTAAGCCAGTCATATTCAAATGTCAGTGGTTTGATCCTACAGTATCGAAAAAGTCCCCTAAATTTGGGATAGTCGAAACTAGACAGGATTCCTTCTATCCAGGAGATGATGTCTATATTGTGGCTCAACAAGCCAGGCAAGTTTATTATTGTCCATATGCTTGCAAAACCGACCCACGTCTTTAGGGTTGGTATATTGTGCACAAGGTATCACCACATGGTAAATGTCCTCCCCCAAACGATGATGATTACAACTTGAACCCACCCACACATGATGGGGAGTTCTATCAACAAGACGAGGGGCTACCAGGGATGCTTGAGATAGACTTAACCGTAGAGATTGAAATGGAAGTAGATGAGGAATGGGTTGTTGACGAGGAAGCTGCAGATGAGGTGCATGATCCGAGAGACTTGAAAATGCTTGACGGACTTGTACTTGACAATGATAGCGATGAGGATGAGGCTATTGACGATTTGGAGGCTCTTGATAGTGATGATGATACCTATCGTCCAGATAATCCCGATCATGAAGAATATTAGAAATACATGTAATACTATGTTATTTTGTAATTACATTTTCTTTATTTTGTATCCCTTGCTAAGTACTTCTCGTTTATCTGTACTAATACTGGTTTATTCTTTTTAATTGCAGGTGATGGGGCCCACTAGGAGGTGTCAGTCGACTTACTCAAGACCGAGGGACACGCCACCAGCTAAGGACATAGAGGTGGAGACATCAGAGAGGCAGAGGAGGTCGAGGGGCAGGCCCAAGCGGGAGCCGTCGACTGACCATGACCTTGGCTCCTCGCGCACTTCTAGGGACGACGACGTCCCTCTGCCCATGGTGGGCGAGGATGCAGGTCCGCAGATGTACGACGCCGTCATTCCGCACGCATCTGAGGAGGGGGTTCCGCACATGTCCGAGGAGGGGGGAAGGGGTTCGACTTCCTCTTCAGCCTCAAAACCCTACTTGCGAGATCCCAGCCAGCTCCTGAAGCGACCGATTGCACCCGAACATCACCCACTGATTGCACCCAAGGGGGATAAGTAAGTAACTTCATATGTTCTTCATTTGATATGTTGAAAAATCATAATAAGAGCTAATGTCAATGGGATCACTTGTGCAGGAATTGGATGCTTGTGGAGGAGGGGGTCCTGGCTCGCAATGTCAATGGGATCCTGGGACTTCTGTGTAGGGAACACTTCCCTGGCCTGGTGTGGACGTCAGAGGATGAGGACCCAGAGGTACCCTCGTTCGACCACTACGCCCTCGTCGTCACCGATGCTCCGCACAGAAACTTGGCGGATCGGGTGATTTCGGAGTTGTGGGTAAGCCTCAATTCATTGCATTCATTGGACATTCTTCAAATAAAATAATGGATACCTCGTGTCTTTATGCAGGACTTCTTCAGATGCCAGCCGGGCCAGGAGGCAAGGGCGTATCAGGTGGCTTATGCTTCCTGTAAAAGGCGTGTCTCGGACTTGTATTACGAGGCCCGCCTCCAGGCGCACGTTGACTACAACGCCACCTACCGTAAGAGAAGAATCAATAAAACATAGGCGAGGAGACAGACAGAGATTCTGACAAGGGAGCAGTACCTACAGGTAAATAGAAAACATCTCCTGTTGATTTATTTTGAGATTAACTATGCCTAATTTGATCTTCTGATGGCTTGTAGGCGATTCCAAGCTGGTGCGCCACCCACCCCGATTGCTGGGCTGCTATAGTGGACAAATCGCTGGACGCGGACTGGCAGAAGGAGCACCAAGAGAAAAGCGACCAGCGAGCGCTGATGCCAGGTGCCCCTCACCATCAGGGCAGCGCCAGCCTCAGCAAGTATGCAAAGACATATGTAAGTTTGCACCATTTGTCTAATCTAGCCGCGCTCAATTCTGCATGATTTCTAACCATATGTTGTTGTCTTTCTCGCAGTCGGCGGTGCACGGTGGCCAGCCAATTGGCCAACTCACGGCATATGCTCTGGCCCACATGGGCCCGGCAAGGTCCAACATCGAGTACAACCCGGATGCGGGTCCAGAGGCGTACGCCAACTCCAGCATCCACACCCGCCTCACTTCTTACATGGAGGCGGCAAGGTCAGTCCACGGGCCGGCCTACGATCCGAGGACCGAGGAGCGCCTTGATCCTGAGATCGTGATGCAGGTGGGGGAAGGCAAGAAGCATGGACGGTTCTGGCTTGGCGACGGCGTCCTCAACACGGGCTCTACTCCTCTGAACCGCCTCCGAGCAGCGAGCACGGGCTCTAGCGTGCCCATAAGCCAACGGCCGACAACGGTGGCGGCACTCCAGGTAAGTATTCCAGTTTCATTCGTCGTTCTTTGACTTTTATGTTCCTTAGCTCTGCAATATTGAAACATTGAGGTCAAATGTTGCAGGCCGAGCTGCAGCAACTTCGGGCCCAGCAGGAGGCCCAGGAAGCTGAGCGGGCGGCTGAGCGGGAGGCCGAGCATCAGAGGCTACAAGCTGTTGAGGCCCAGCAAGAAGTTTTGCTCAGGTTCGTGCAACAACTTGGGGAGCAATAAGGTTGGCAGATCCCACTACACCTGCTTGCACCACAGCCACCACCACAGTCTACTCCGGTGAGTATGTTTTACTTTCTGTGCTCATGCTTAGTGTCAAACCTAGAGATGGCCTTTGTGCCGGATTTGTTGATGTGTGGGCCTTCATGCCGGGTTAGTTGATGTGTCGGCCTTCGTGCCAGAAATGTGGTTGTCGGCCTTCGTGTCGACGTTTTTCTTGCAGGTTTTGGAAACGTCCCCGTGCAGGGGAGGTGCTGCCAAAATTTTCAACTTTTTTTTAAACTCCTTACATTTTTATCTTGTCACTCACGTGCAATATCTTCTTTTTTGTGCAGCGGACATCGGAGGCGGCGTCGAACCAGGTCAGAGGGTCGTCGGCATCGCAAGTCGGGCCATCCGCACCCGGACCGTCGCCGGGATCGCACGCTGGGGCGCAGTCGCCGTGAGCCGCTTGCGGAGTAGTTTCTATGTATCGAGCTTGTGAACTTGTGGACTATGAACTTGTGGTTTGTAATAAATTGTGGATTTCTGACAAATTTGGTCGTTTGTAATATATAAATGTGGTTTGTAATTTATTGCTGTTGAATTGTGGTTTCTATTATATATATATGCATTGTTGTTTAAATGGAAAAACAAAAAAAATTAGAGGTGGCTTTGCCGAGTGCAATTGCACTCGGCAAAAAAAATTTAAAAAAACACGCTTTCCGAATGCAATGGTCATTGCACTCGGCAAAGAAAATTTAAAAAAAATAAATAAATAACACCCTTTGTCGAGTGCTGGTGCTGTGGCACTCGGCAAAGAGGTTTAAAAAAACAGATTTCTTTGCCGAGTGCCGGAGCTGTGGCACTCGGCAAAGAGTTTTTTAAAAAAGAAATAGACGGCGTCGGCCAACGGCGTCAAATCTTTGCCGAGTGCCCGAAATTTGGTACTCAGCAAAGCAGCCTTTACCGGAAGAGGATTCGACGGAGGCTCTTTGCCGAGTGTTGTACTCGGCAAAGGCTTTACCGAATGCAAAGCTGCCTTTGCCGAGTGCAACAGGCACTCGGCAAAGAGCCCACCTCCAGTAGTGTATGGTACCAAACATACACAGAAGAAATGCCTGGGAGAATGTCCCCGCTAGAAGAAAGAGCATCTCAACGCTGAGGTAAACATTTTTAAAGTTACAGCACTGCTAGGAAGAGGAAAAAAATTACTTCTAACAATTGTTCTCCAAACATTAACAGGATCATCAGACCCTGCTACCGCGCACCGAGAGGAAGTCCGCGAGCAATACTACGCCTACGCAGGTAAGGAAACGCTATTTCAAACTAACAAAAGGGCGAACAACAGCATAATACATACTAACATAGTTCTTTTGGTCATTAGGTTACGACGACGAGGCAACCTCCCGGCCACGACGTACGTCATCTATACAGTTCATTTAGGTGATGACCATAATGTAAACAAGTACGAACCCAGTAAAACCTTAAAACTGACACTAACCCATCATAAACATATACTTTTTCCTATTGATTTTCCCTTTTTTTCTCACCGGATTCCCCTGGTTTTTATCATTACGATGTCAATGGGTTCGTTGCATGTTCTAGGTTAGTGCCCTATGAGCGCCTGTTCCCATGATTATGAGGATTGATATACTCAATCCTACTATACTGTTAGCAGTTTCTGATATGAGAAATTGTTTAGCAAAGCGAAAACCAAAAAAAAACAGAGATAGTGGATCATTGTTTACTTTTATGGCCTCTTACTCCAGAGTAATGAATATGTTTTCAACCAACAAACAAAAAAATGTTAGTTGCTTGCTCTACGCCATCTTTTGCGGATTCAGCGGTTGATTTGGATAGATCACTGTTATGCAAAACTATGATACAATTGCCTTTCCTAGGCTATATCCCTTCCTATTGTACAAACTATTCCTTACTAAACTCTTGCTAAACTAATCCCTACGATCATGTCGATTTTTAGGCTACTCTCTGTATTTTCATATAATGACATGCTCATGTTTCCTACTATATTAATTGACCTAAAGTTTGGTGCTCTCTACCTGTATTAGACCAATCAGATTTCACCTCAACAAGTGATACTTTGTAGTAACAGCCGTTCTTTCTATAAGCCTAAAGCATTAAAAAATATGCTTATTCAATGTTCTATCTGGTTTCCTAAGAGTTTGAGTTCTTAAGTACCTGATTTAGACACAGATATATCGTACACAGCCACATTTCCGGTTTATATCACTGTTTTTGTGCTTCAGGTTATACACTTTCTAAAAAAAAAACAGGAGCAACCTCCTTGTTCTAATAAGACTGAAGTCACTGTACTATCTTTAAAATCTCCTCTATAGTATCCAAGTCTTGAGCAAATGTAGTTTGTCAAAGACAGAACTATTATATAGTCATATATACAAATTATCTGCTACATTCCCACTTTACAAGATTGGGGATCTCCATTTTTTTAGCCATCTACCTTGGTATAATGTTCAAAGTTAGATTTGTACTGCTACCAGTAAGACACTTAATATACGTATACTTCAAAGGGGGATGATTAGCCTGCATTCCGCATTTGGGTTGCTGGCCAACTATTCTTTTAAATAATTATGCTCCAGAATCATGTTAAAGAAGGGCGAGCCTGGTGCAAGCGGCAGAGTCTTACCGCCTGTGACCGGAAGGTCCCGGGTTCGAGTCGTGGTCTCCTCGCATTGCACAGGCGAGGGTAAAGCTTGCCACTAACACCCTTCCCCAGACCCCACACAGAGCGGGAGCTCTCTGCACTGGGTACGTCCTTTTAATCATGTTAAACAGGTTGTTGTACAAGCCTGGGAACCTACTGCCTCACCAAGGTTAACAGATTCATATCTGAATCTGCAGTTTTGACACTGATTGCTTAATTTCACATATACACGGTGCTTGCAATATATGCAGATATTCCTTCCTCCTGTTTCCTTGCATTCCTACAAATGAAGCATCCTTAAACCCAAAGTCACAAAGCATGTTTTTCTCTGCCCAGATACTAGCACAGATTTGTCGGTGGACATCTCGGACAAAGATGAACATGGCTGGGAGTCCGATCGCAGCTTGAAGTTCTAATGATGATTCCTGCATCTATGTCCAGGTTCAACGTAAGCCACGATCCCCTTGCTACTAACCTTGTATAATATTTCTACCAGCACTTTGCGACGCTTTTGTATAGCTCCTGGAAGCTCTACTGATCGTTGACGCAATAACATCCAAATCTAGCAGAGCCCTGTCCACTTCCTACTAATATTGTATAGTCTTACCACCCAACACTCCACGATGCTTTTGTATAGCCACGGAACTTTGCCGTGCAGCAAACTTGGCAATCATCACTGCACCAACTATTGTACATCACGCGGTGTTCATGCAATGCCAGCTTTTGTTACCATGTATGTGTTTGACCTTAATATCAGTTATGCCAGCTAGCCTGGACTCTAAATTAGATGCAATATTCTGTATATGTACCTATGCTTGCTGCATTTTACTTGCAACTGTGAAAACTATAACGTCTTACTGCATTACTGCTCTCATATATTACAGATCGTCGTGATGATGCTACATGATATTGTCCCCACCATTAAGCGCGTGTTTAGTTGGCCTAAAGTTGGAATTTGGGCTACTGTAGCACTTTCGTTTTTATTTGACAAATAGTGTTCAATCATGGACTAATTAGGCTTAAAACGTTCGTCTCGCAATTTCCAACCAAACTATGCAATTAGTTTTTTTTCGTCTACATTTAATGCTCCATGCACGTATCGCAAGATTCGATGTAATAGGTACTGTAGCACTTTTTTGGATTTTGGATAGAAACTGAACCCGCACTGAATAGATTAGAATCCTTTGCTCTCGCGCGAGGGCGTGCGCCCTCTACTAGTCCTTTTATCAGGTGAGGGCACCATAGTCTTTGTAGGCACATCAGACACGCTGTGAGACTACCAATTGATATGACATGGCTACCAACTGCTAACGTGGAAGTTGGGATAGCACGTCACGGTGGAGTGTTGGTGAAGCCCTAAGGCGGGTGCTAGGACTCACGGAGGCAATAAACAAGAGGAGGGAGTATAAATTAAGGCAATGAGAGAACTGAACACAAGCTTACTGTACTCTGTACAACATGCAAGAGAAAGGAATAAAGAGCTTCTCGTTCCTCCCTATTTCCTTGTGTCATGTTATCTAATTTTTTTCTTCCTTGTGTCATACTGTGCTCTACGAGCGTATACATAGATCGATAGAACGATTTCTCAACAACGTTAGAACGAGAGCACTTCTCATTTCCTTTTGCATCATATCTTCGTTACCTGCAAATATACCATCAGTAGAAGAGACAAAGTTAGAACGAGAGCTATGTTCTAGCGTATTAAAACAACTACTAATTACATTCAAACCTGGTATAAAATTTGTACCGTTGACTCTAACGGCGTCAAAATGACGTTAGTAGTAGATGAAGAGTATGTCGCTGTAGCAGGGAAAAATCCCATCTCTCAAGCGTGCGTATTCTCGTTAACAATTCCAAAAGTATCACCCTGATTCAACGATGTCAGGCTGCCTGCTGCTCGTTCCAGTTCGCGTGATGACAGGAACCTCCTGCGGTACTGGATCAACAGAAGACTGCTAGGTTGCACCAATAGCACTCACAACCTTGGGACTTGCAGGGGGTGCCGGCCGGGTTTTGTTGTCCGATCAGATTTGGGCCAACCGCCGGCTGTACCAAAGTGCTCGGTTCAATAGAGCAGAATATGAGAATGGTGTTAATCAGAATATAAGAATTAAATCAACAGTTGATACCTGAAATCTCAGGCTAGTATCGGTTTAGTTTAACTAGCCACTTAGGAGCCCAATTATTTTCATTGTTGCAACAGAACCGACCAAATCATAAGAACGTAAGTACAAAAACAATCACCGAAGCGATCAAATTCCTGTACTTAAGCTCACATAATCCCGGTAGTCCGGAAATCACGAAGGATTTCATCCAACTCTCGACATACAAACCAAGACCGTAGTGATTCAACACAACACATCATTCGTTACAACATTTCACAAGTAGCATTCGGATTACATCCATCGGAGTTCAAATAAAATATTACAAACCAAGTTCAAATTTGCGGAAGCAACATAGTTTAGTACATAACTTCATAGTTTCAAATACATTGCCAGATCTTAGTCATGTCCCACAAAAGCATCATTAGGTACGAGACCTAGGAGAGACCGCGCCCAACGGTCTAGTCTTCATCCCCAGCCGGGAGAAGGCAATACTTGCAGCAACCAAAGTAGAACTGGTCATCTGCAACAGGTGGGAGATAAACCCTGAGTACGAGAAGGTACTCAGCTAGACTTACCCGTCAAAACCAGAAATAAAAGACACCAAGGATCATGCAAGGCTTATGAGGTGGGCTAGCTGGACACAGTTGCATAAAAGAGCTTATGAATATAGTGCCCAATTTAAACTTAGCATCAAGCTTATTATCATTTACCTGTCCACTAGATTAGCACCTGTACTAGAGCACTCACTTATTAGGAGCAAACAATATTAACCATAGCAGGTATAATAAGGCTGTCATCATCATATCATCATTTCCAAACCATTAGGTTATTAGTGTATCTACTTTGGAGATAAACCCGTCAAGTTCTCACTAACCGGGAGAGACGGCGACTCGAATCGAATTACAACTCAGCTGAGGGGGTATTCCTAACTCTCACCCTGGCATACTTTGCAAGGGTAGCCGTGGGTCACCTTTAGAACAACTCAGGAACCAAATTCGCGGGTTCGATCAGCTCCAGCACTCTCAGGGATTACCCTTCTGCCAGGACGATCAAGACTTTTAAATCACTTGCCCTTAGACTCGCGCCTATGGCTCCCTTCCGAGGCGTACTTTATACTTATCGACTCCCGGCCTGAGGTGAGCTACTCGGCTTCGTGGTCAGTCTTCGGACACGGCCAACTAAGAGAGAGGCATGCGTTCAACATGAACAGAAAAGGCTCCAAGATTCAGTCCTTAAGCGACACAGACGGAGTCACTGCAAACCGGCAAGCCTCCGTCCGGTCTTTATTTCAAATTAAGACGGGTTCTTTTCCACGATAGCAAATATAGCCAATCGTGCCATATGTATCTTTCTATATCTCGCAGGTGACAGGATATCACCTGACTTCTACCGTGTTTAAGCAGGGCTAAGCACTACACGAGCCTGAGCTACATAGGATTCAGGGTATCAATATCTGGACAAGGATTGGATAACCAATGCAGCAAGTGTTTGCATCCAACACCTAAACTTAATGCAACAATATATATATATATGTAACAATAATACTTTAACTGCATTTCGGAAATTAGGAGGCTTAATATGCTCCGGGGCTTGCCTTTCACAAAGTTGCACGGACGGTGATCCGGGCACTCAACGGCGACCTCGTCTGGCACCTCTCCCGTGGGCTGCACCTCCTGAACCTCCGGTGTCGGCTGCTGCTGCTCGCCCGGTTCCTCGAATTCCAGTAGTGTCACACCTTCCGGTACACCTATTGCATGCCGATGCACAAGATAAATATCATGGATGCATAAGGAATGACATGATGCTCATGATGAATGGATCACAGTAAGTGTTTAACAAAACATCACTGGACACTCGTTTACCGATTAAGAATAGCTCTATTCAAATCACTTTAAAACATGTATCTAACTTAACTTGAAGAACAAGATCAACTTACCTAACTTGCATAACCTAAGATAAAGACGTTCATCTTCAGTTAAAGGCCTAACACCTAGGAACATTACCACAAACTTAGAAATAGTAAAGGCATATTTAAATCAAAGTTAAGGTTTTACATGCAACGAGTAGTTCCTTAATTCAATCACAACAAGAGTTCTACAAATCCAAATGACTTGCATGAGGACATTCTGGAAAGCTTATAAAATTCTCTACAAATCATTTGTAAACATCAAAGCATGATTCTTACGTTAACCAAATCGAATTCAAGTAAACCTAGAATCTGTCCAGAAATGACAGGTCTACTAAATTAAATATTTAGTGATGATGCAAAAACATAATTGGACCAAACCAAGTTTACCAACTTGTTGCACATACCAGAGGAATATCAGAAAGTATAGTGCCAACCTCTACATAAATTATTTAATGTCCTTTTCTAATTTATTTAGTTAATTAGGTGATTAAAGCAATATATAGTAAAACTGTTCAGAAACATCTATAAAAATTACAGTAGCTATCTCATGCTTCACATAGACTACCATAAAAATTTCAAAGCCATTGGGCAAGCAGAACTTGCTGTATCCAAAATAACAGGTGGCATATCTATTTCTAGCATAATTAGGAAACCCTATTGAAAAGTGTCAAGCAACAGATTTCTCATTTTTTCTAGTATCATTCTAGCATAAGAATAGCACTCACCAAATTTTACCTTTACTGGATCTATAGAAAAATTATGAAAATTCATACAAGATCCATCTATGCAAACAAGAGAATTTTCTAACTCCTGCATACAGTGTCCAAAATATATGAAAATTTAACTACAATCTATTCATGATATGAGCAGTACACCATAAAAATTTCATGACATTTGGAGCTACATAGAAAAAGATATAATTACTCCTATTTACTTCATGATTAACAGAGATAATTAGCAACTCCATTTTTCATAACAGAACATGGCATAAATTATATTTTTAATATAAACTAGATATTATCATGAACTCAACAAAATTGGAACCACATCATTTGAATCTACCAACTAGGAGATACATATTTTTGAATATATACACAAATCTGTGAAAAGAATAAAACAAAACGAATTTGGAACCCTAACCCTACTGCTGGGCCGGCCCGAAGGACACGGCGGCCCGCGAAGCACGCGCAAGCGTAGCCCAGTCACGACGCGGCCCAGGACTCGCTCCCGCCTTGGCTCAGCGACTGACGATGGGGCCCCACGCGACAGAGAGACAGATAGGGGAGGAAGAAATGACGGTGGCGCAACTCGTCGCCGGTGACATCTCCGGTGAGTCCATCGGTGCTACGGCGTTCGCCTCACCCATGCGCATCTAGCGGTGCCATCAATTTTGGCTATTACCACAGCTAGAGGGGGTGGTGATGGCCATGGCGGTGCACGGCCACGGCTTGGCTGGCTCCGACGAGGCTACGGCGTCACGGCCCTAGTGGCCTACTCTACGAGCTTCAGCGTCACTCACAGGACCTAGCGCAAGGGAGAGAAGGGATGGGAAGGCCGCGGTGGCAGTTGGCCGCGTGGAGCGCCAACTCCGGTGAGGTCCCGCCATGGCGGCGGTGGAAGAAATGGCGATTACGCCCTTACCAAGCTTCAAACGACCCGACTGAATGGTGGAGGAGGGAGAGGAGATCACGGCGAAGCTAGGAGCAAGATGGCCGACGCATTTTTGCAGTGGCGAGCGTGCAAGGCGACGGCGACGCTCGGTCGAAAATGGAGAAGCTGCGGCTCGGCGCTGCGCGCGGTGGAGGCGAAAGAATGCAAATGAAGCTGACGACTCGGTCGGGCAGGCGCGCGGGGTGCTCATGTCGCGGCCAGCAGCGCCAGGATGCTCGCGGCGCATGGCAGCGCGAGCAGAAGTCCGGCGACGGGTGGAAAACACACGACGTTCGTTGTCTGATGGATGTCAGTTACTGTAGCTCACATTCAGACAACAGGAACCGCCTGACAGCGCGACGTCAACGTCTTAATACGGCTAAACCGTTGATCCATTGCAAAAACAGTGTACATGAAAATTGTAGGTCTACCATCCATCTACAATTTATTTTCAAGGACCATCATCTAATTCGCCATGGATCAGAAGTTACATCAAGCCAAAGTTGGCTTGATCCAACTGAAAATGCAGTTAGGACTTAGAAACATTTTTCAGTGTTGAATCCACCATCAATAATGACTTGTGGGCCCTGTTTGAGGCTGTTCCACACATTTTCATGAGTTGATCATAAAACAACTTTTGTTTCTTGATAAATTAGCTACAACTTTGATAAAGGGTGCACAGCCATGCAAGGTCTCTAAGTTGGTCTTTTGAATCAGTCAAACAGTGTCACTCTAAGGGTCATTAAAAGTCAAACCTCCACTTGAGGGCATTTTTGTCATTTTGATCCACATGAACAATGTCCCATCAATTACCCTAAGTGTAGTTAAGGTGTATTAGACCCTAATTAACCACTTTACACAAGTGCTATACCAATTTCTAATGATTACATGTGATAAAGCAACAAAACAATCAATTCACTCAAATGTTGCAATTCCATGTTTCACATGTTTCATTACTTTTGTTGCAATTTTAACTTGCCACATTCCTACCATGTTGCCATGTTTCAAGGCATGAGAAACTCATGTTGCATTCACATGTTGCACTACTACCATTCACAAGCAAATCAAGTATGAAACAAATAGAATTGCGAATGTTGCATATGTATGCTTCAGTGATAATGGCATGATGAGATAGATGATGCATATGTTTATGAAATGAAATGCACTTTTGTGGAAGCCAAACACCTAGGGTGTTACAATTGTAACATCCTCAGGTTGAGTTTAGGGTGTACGCGAAGTGATTGTACTGCATTCTTGATAGCTGATTCTGCAGCTTCCAACTCTCCACTAGTAGAACCAGTAGATTCAAGTTGAATGTAGACATTTCTGAGGTTGAATAGGTGTTGTATGCCAAAATCAAAACTACTGTCTGAAGATTTAATCCAAAACACGCTGAATATAACATCAAGTCACTCAAGCTTTAACATAGACCCAGGTTCAAAAATTAACCCCACAGAATTACCATAAAACTTGAAAAACTTTGAAGATTGAAATCCACGCATTGTGATACTCCCTTCAAAGGCGGTATTTGAGTATATGGTTAGGGATAGTAGAACAGGCATGTGTCCCAGCATCTGGACATCCTCTTGACCAATTTTGTCAGCATATAGAACTAACTCTTCAATATTGATTAATGAGCCCATCCAATTGGGAACTTTTGGGATGGGACACCACTGGCCAATGTAAAATTGTCTTAGTCTAAATGGAGCAGGGTGCCACTTATCCAGTGAGAAGTTATTATCTTCATCACATCCATTGATATCAATGAAAAGGGACTGAAGGTTACATGTGCCCAGCTTACTGAGAGAAGAATATAAAGATTCCTTATGGCTTCCTCCATCACCTCCAAAGTCATCAAGATTCCAAATTACTCGGAGCACCCTCAAATTTGTTAGCTTACCTAGTTCTTGCAAAAAGTTTGAGTCGTACAATAAAGCTGAGAAACTTGTTAGCTCTTCTAGTGTCTGCATATTGCTTATTCCTTTTGGCCATTTAACATGACAATCAACAAGCAAACGAACCAAACTCTTCATTCTGACAATGCCTGGTGGTAAATCTTCTACATAAGTTGACCTTATGTCTAGTGTCTCTAAATGTTGAAGTTCTCCAATTTGCTTTGGGAGCTCGTTAATACATGATCCTCTTATATTCAAATATCGTAACTGGTGGAGTCTTTCCAGATTTTCAAGATGACGGTTTCTTAATGAATGGCAACCTTCTAGGTCCAACACACGTAAAATGTCAAAACCTAAGAGATAGCATTCTTTTAGAATTGACAAATACGGTTAGTGACCGTACATGAGATTTGACCAAGAACTTTATATTTTCTTGGTTGCCATTTTGAAGAGATAGTCGACGGACCTTGCTTCATGGCATGGGTACCAGCTTTGAGGCACCAATCAGTGTAGCAAAATTTTCTTCAGTTGATTTGGACACAATGAAATCGTGAATGGTGTCATCCACTTGGCAAGCATTTATTTGACCATTACGGCTTATGCTTGCAGGTTGAATCAAGCTTCTGTTGATGAGCTCATTAAAGTAACTATCCCCCACTTCATATATGTTTTGTCCTTGTTTTTGGCTAACGAATCCTTCAGCAATCCATCTACTCACCAAACGCTCCCTTCTTATCTCACAACCTTCTGGAAATATACTCAAATATAATAAACATGTTTTCAAATGGTTTGGAAGATCAAAGTAACTTAGTGAGATTATCTGTCTCATGGTTTCCATATCTGGAGTTTTTTCAAATGTGCAACTTAGGGAAACTTTCACCTTGTTCCATTGATCTATAGACTTTGGTTTGCTTGCCGATAAGCTAGATATGGAAATAATCGCTAAAGGCAGACCCCCACATTTTTTCAATATTTCATCAGAAGCTTCTGCCAGCTGTGCTGGGCACCTATCTTCAGGATCAAAAATTCTTTTGAAGAACAATGTCTTGGAATCAACAATATTAAGTGGACTCATTTCATAAACATGATCACCAAGACAGGAGCAGCATAATTTAGCTACATCATATTTACGTGTTGTTGTCAAAATTCTGCTACCACAACGATTCTTGACCAATGCACATTTGATAATTTCCCATGTTTGTTTATCCCAAAGATCATCAACTACAACAATGTACCTGTAACGACGCTTGACTATGTTAACAGTATGCACCCATAAATAAACAATTTTATAAAGAATGTAAACAGCAATGGGAAGGAGACAGATATACTGGGATATCTACTATTGAGATCTATAGACTTGCATGGGCATATCATCATTGCAAGACTCTGAATGAGTTCAACTTAAAAGTTATCGTTTGTGTGATTAAAAATAAAAACAAGACGCTCGTATAATGCTACATATGTGAAAGGAGGCGTTGAATGGCCGTGTGAAACATGAATCAATAATCTTTTCTTCCACAGGCATTACAGTGTATTCATATGCTTACCCTTTGACTTTGTACTCTTTCTAATCGGTAACCTGGCATAACATCATCAGGAACAAAAAGAATCTCTATATTTTGTACCTGCACTAGGATATACAGAAACTTTAGCTAGCTTACCAAGACCAAAGGCTGCATACTGCATACGTTTTCATTGTGAACCTAGATCAGATGGAAAGTCTTATTACAATTTCCATTGCCTACATTTGAATTTTGCAGAGAGCATCGCTTTCTTATGTTGCGTACTCTAATGGCATACTCAATTTAATGTGCATTTTGTTGCAATGATGATGAGGAAGATTTGCCTCTCTACAACAACCAAGTCAAACATATGTTTGCTAAATACCACTGCATGTACGAAACAACTTCTAAATACCACTGTTTTATGGAGCTGGGAATAGGCCCAGCCTGACACACTACAGAGGCAGGGATAGATTTTTTGCGAATTGTCTTTTTGCAGTATGAAACAAACTTCTAAATAATCTTGGTGGCATGATATAAGAAAAAGGAAACCCAAGGTACCTCTTGTCACTAAGGTATTCCCTTAGGTTGTTGATAATTTGCTGCTCATCATCTAACGCGCAAGAATCGGCACCAACTTGTGAAAGAATGCTCACAAAAACCTTCTTTATGTTAGGATTCTGAAACACCGACACAAAAGCTGCACGCTGAAACTCCCCCTTGATTTTGCAGTAAATTTGGTTGGCAAGAGTGGTCTTGCCTGAACCTCCACAACCCACAATGGACACTGTCATGACATCTTCCGATGAGGCACTGCCCCTACTCCTCTTGTCCATCAGTCGCTCAATGATCTCATCCTTGGGGCCATCAATGCCCACTAATCTGTCCTCAACATAAAGTGCGGGCAACCGAGGGTCTACTTTCGCAGAGACTAGAACTCAAGGTGAAGTCGTGAAACAAGTAGTACCTCTTTTGTCTCACTCTCCACCACAACGCGAGACTTGAGTTCTTGGATCTGGGAACTTGTCTGATGGGATGCTCGTATCTTCCGCAGCTGGGATACAATCTTTTGCCCAAGCCCAGCCTTGCCATCTGCAGAACTAAGCTGATGCATGAACAGGTCGATGCAATCCTCGATGTCGTATGCCAGCTCACGCACCCGATCCCTCCACTCCGTCATTTGGGGGTCAAGATTTTGCATGTCCGCGACCGCGAGCCTCTGCAAGAGTGCGTTCATGCTACGGAGCTCGCTCTCAAGGAAAACTATCTCCCCATGGACCTGCTTAAGCAATTTGGCTCCGTCATCCGCGACTTACAGAGCGACCACGCGCATGGTAGACCTGAGCATTTTGTGGTCCAGACCAAGCTGAAAAAAAGCCCGGCTATTTTAGATTGAAAAAGTCCCATCAATAATTGTTTCACTGGGCAAGTGGAGCCTAACTTTTCGAGCAAGGCTCGGACCTAGATAGGTCGCCCGTATATTTGTATAGTGTAAAATAGCTAAAATCAGTATTTCAGGTCAGGCTCTTGCCGACAAAAAAAAATTTAAACAACGGGATCTGTGCCTAAGCCCTATCCGCTGAGCTTTGCGGGCAGGGGCAAAAACCGTCGAACTTGGGGGCCTGGCCTGAGGGCCGGGCCAGGCCGGGCCGGACTCAGATGGCTCAAGTCTAACGCTAGGATTTCACGACGACGACGGTGGTGTCTCCTTGGCTTGAGGGCGACGGCGGCGGCGCACCCCACCGGCGCGGCGCCCGATCCCTAGCGTCTCGCTCCTCTCCGGCGTCACTCGCTGCCTTCTGCATGACCTTGAAGCCTCTTTGATCCGGGTGGACCCGAGCTGCCCAGCGGAGGGCTCGATCTGGGCCTAGATCAGCTAAGCATTTCGGTCCCGTGCGTGCTCAAGTCCCGGCGGTGAGGCATGGGGAACATGGACTGCGAGTACGAGTTCCATACGAGTGAGGTGGTCGTCAACTGAGTCATTCCCTTCTTTTTTTCTGTGGGGCATGATTTAACGCCTTAATTCAAGTTCTAGAGCTCAAAGCCTGGTGCTCTTGATGGGTATTTGCAATGCAGTGCGTTGCTGCAATTTGCTCCTTTTTTTGAAATGGGGATTCAACGATTTTCCTTAAGCATTGCTCTGTCAAATTTTTGTGTAGGAGGGGTTTTTTTTTAGAAAGGATGGCAAACGCTTTGAAACTATTTAGGTTATGT
This sequence comes from Miscanthus floridulus, assembly GCF_019320115.1. Classification (NCBI taxonomy): domain Eukaryota; kingdom Viridiplantae; phylum Streptophyta; class Magnoliopsida; order Poales; family Poaceae; genus Miscanthus; species Miscanthus floridulus. Next base: position 88,261,266 of record NC_089598.1, read on the forward strand.
TCGCTTTGCTGAAAAGTCATGGCTGAAAGTACTGTTCGCCGATTTATTGTGAGAGAAAAACATTATTCGTTCGCTGAAATAGTACGACTCATAAGACAAGTAAACATGGCTTTATATTTGATGATGAAAAAGAAAACAAGTGTCAGGCTGAGTTTTTTTTTGAGTGAAAATCGAGCCCAAAAATAACACAACTAAGGAGAGTACGCTACTCATCTCATACAACTTGCACTCCAACCAGACCACTAAGAACTTCACATTACTACATGCTCCGATGAACTTCACCGAGCCAACTTGGTCAAGACGATCCAACTAGCAATTTAACTTGGTCGAAAAAACGACCCAACTAGAAACTCCACAACTAAAACACGCCACAACTAGCAAAAACAACTAACTCAGGCAACCAACCCAAACGTTGCTGCTGAGCAACCACCAACAAAACAACCTAAAGCAGCACTATGGCAGGAAACAGAGCAGCGGAGCGGAAACGTAGCAGGGAAGCCTTGTGGTGCCTTCACGAAGTAAACGACACCAAAGGCGCCAACGTCGCAAGCTCGTAAGGGAAGGTTTTTACCCGCAAATCCTAGCTCAGCAGGAGAAGAGGTGTGAGAAGGACGCCTCCAAGGAGGAACTCTCCCAGCTACTGTATCCACCATGAGAGTTGAAGCAGAGGGAGAGATGGCAAACATTGTGGAAGGGGAGCAGTTACCAATGGGCAAGGCGGACGCTACTAAACCTGCTAGAGAACACGAGGGAATGATAAGGTCAAGGGTATCTGTTATGAACCATGATCACGAACTGGATAGAACGATAGCAGGAGGGAATTTGGAAAGAATTGGGGAATCCCGGGGAACAAGAGTTGGGGCTCAGGGTAGAAACCGGACATCATGTCCACCTCCGACCAGTTATGTACTCAGTTCATTGGTAGCCAAAACAGAGTAGCTCTCCTCTCTTGCACACCCACACCTCTAGGGCTCACACGGTCACACCTTATACAACTCTAGTTCACCTGTTAGCATGGAATAGAACTCACGCATGGTGTTACCTAAAATGCAACATCAGAGTCCAAGAGCACAACTTATGTTTGCACGAGACAATGATATACATAAAACATGTTCCCTTATTGGGATCCATTTTCTTTATTTATAAACCATTAGGCTTTACATACCACAAAGGATTGCTATTAACACAATCCGCAATTCACGCTATTGCATGAAAACAACTGTCTGTACAAACTAACTTCTACTGTATATATTGGTTCCTACATATGAGTATGCAGGTTGATTGATCAGCAGCTCTAAAGTAAATTAAAACTGAGAGCTCCTGCACAACCTACAGAGTACAGACCAAGAAATCATCCCATGAATTATGTTTTTTCTTAGTGTTCCAGGGAACAAAACATCCCCAGCATCCCGAGGGGTTTACAGCAGTTAACAGTGAAACATCATAATCGTTACAGGTTCTTCAACCAACAGAAGTTCATATTTATCCCTCCCAGAAACCAACTCCGCAGCTGATCACTACTACTGACTCTAGACACGGTAATTCAATCGATAAAGTTCACCACAATGACAGCAGCTTGGAGCTACCAGTCGTCTTCTTTGGGTAGCTTACAGCTATAGATGTATCTCAAACGTAAGGACCCCTTCCTCCAATCAAACTTCAGTGGGTGGTCTATGGGATCTCGAGATGATTTCCTTCTACTGATGTGACCTGCATTCATATGTATATGTATATGTATATGTATATGTATATGTATATGTATATGTATATGTATATGTATATGTATATGTATATGTATATGTATATGTATATGTATATGTATATGTATATGTATAGTCAGCATTAAATAGGTTACATAGTTACATAAAAGGGCATCAGTATATATCTCGTGTCTATGGGACAGCACTGTACCAATGGGAGAGGACACCGGCCTCCTGCGCACCCATGACATATCTCCACAAGTAGCTCCCTATCCGTCTGCCATACCAACATGGTAGGTCGGCACGCCTGTGTTTCTAGTATTGTTGGAAAAGAGATATCGGCAATAGTAATCTTAAATAAAACCTAAAAAATCCCTAGCAGTACATACCACATACAAAACTTATAGCATGTAGTTTCTTTTAAATATTTCAATTAGTTAGTAAATCACAATAATACCCAAACTAATTCGGATGTTGTAGTAAACTGACTGTTACATAATCTATCTCATATTCTCATCAATAAGATGATCTAAATACAAAGTATAATTCATATGAGGTAAATGAAGTGAAAGATATTGTTCTTCCACATTTACTCTTCTCTGAAGTTCCGTTTCCCCTGGAAGATTACCAACACTTCTAGGTAAAACAGAAAACATAATGAATCATATGATCATGTTTTTCCTCGATGAAAAGAGAATGAATAGTGGATGGCTACTTTTCAGCCATAGAACAGTGTTTTCTTCTCACGACGAATCAACATCAGCAGCAGCCGAAAAATCAGCCAGCCGAACAGGGTAACTATAATGTTTCCAGTACTGCAGAACAACTTCCGACTTCCGTGACCACTGACCAGTTTGGCAGCCCCTGCGCAGCACCAAAGCTAGCTGGAATTCTTTCCAGGTAAGACAATCAGCAACACAATGCAACAATATGTGCGCAGTTGGTAAAGCGATGTTTTTCGTTGTTACCAATTGTAATGGATCTTGAAAAGGATCAATGAACATCCTGAGAGCTAAATGTACGTTATAAATCTGTAAGCACAGATATACCGTGGAACATAATGGTAAACAGCCTGTTCGGCAGCCTGTATCTGGTTTATAAGCCTTGGCTTATCAGCCAACGAATAGTATTTTTCTCTCACACCAAACCAGTCAGCAGTACTTTCAGCCATGGCTTATAAGCCAATCCAGCCGAAAACGAACAGGCTGAAAATACAGATCACGCAGATATGTGGTTCGTGGGGGTTAGAGAAAGTGCCAGTTGCAACTGCCTCTCACATTTTGAATTTGGTTTGTTCTAATTATTAGAAAGTATCACATTTACATTTTGTTTGGTATATAAATAACAGAAAAGACAACATTTATGTGGTTTGTGGGGATTAGAGAAAGTAATAGGTGCAATTTGGTTTGTTCTAATTATTAGAAAGTATCACATTTATATTTTGTTTGGTATATAAATAACAGAAAAGGCAACATCTATGTGGTTCGTGGGGATTAGAGAAAGTGATAGGTGCAATTTGGTTTTTTCTAATTATTAGAAAGTATCACATTTACATTTTGTTTGGTATATAAATAACAGAAAAGGCAACATTTATGTGGTTTGTGGGGATTAGAGAAAGTGATAGGTGCAACTGCTTCTCAAATTTTGAATTTGGTTTGTTCTAATTATGAGAAAACATCACATTTAAATTGTGTTTGGTATATATATAAATAACAGAAAAGGCAAAAAGCTAGGCGCGCTAATGTCTAGCGCACGCCACCACGGGAGATACAATTGCGCTCAAATGGCGCTTTTTTCAATTTTTTTATTACGACTGTGCATCTCACTCTCGGAGAAGATCTTTTCACTACATTTATTTATTTTTTTCATCCGTACCCGGGCCCAGGGTCACACGGTTAGGTTCGGAGGCCTCTTTTTTGTGTGTACTAAGACATCTTTCGTAGCTGACAGCCGTGTATCTGCCCGTGGAGGCGTTGGAGTGGGCCGAGTTCCGCTTAATATCCTGGCCTTCTTCTAATTAAACTCCCGGTACGGTACAAAGGGGGGCGAACCCAGTAAAAGATACAGTTAGGGTTTGGGTGCTCGCTTCCGCACAGCGGGAAGGGAAGAGAAGGGGTAGGAATACCTGGTGGGTGCTCGCGACGAGACCGACAAGGCATCGGCACCTGGCGTCGGGCGGCGGCGGCGGCGGCACGGCGGTAGGCTAACCAGTCGTCGCATCGCAGGTAGAGAGAGAGGGGAGAGACGAGAGATAGAGCACACTTTTTTATATAGAATTGATAGAGCACACGTGGTGATGCGGCGGACGGCCTTAAGTTCAGTCTGGGGTTATTCAGCCCATTGGGCGCAGTGGGAGCACACCTGCACGGGCCTTGCCTTCTTTTCCTGGGCCGTCCGTCATGCTTTTGTGTTGCAATTTCTTTGTTTTCTTATTAGCAAAATATTTGTTTCTTTTTTCTCCTAAAAAAGCAAAATATTTGTTTGAACAAAGAAAGGGGCTTACAAACACGACTGGTTCCAAACAAAAAAATTACTGTATTTAATTTTTCAAACTGGGAAAAACAACCAGGCATGTGATCCATGCGTGGATGGATTCACAAAGCTACTACAAGGCCAAGAACTTTCAAGGAATGGTAGGTGTCCAGGGAATGACGCTGGACCCGTTCGACGTAGTGAGAGAAATTACATCCTCGGTCTCTAAACTATTCTCGACTTCTCATCTCGGTTCATGAACTATCAAATTGTAGTTATAGGTCTATATAATCTATCTCAGTGTTTCATCTCGATCCATATCAGTATTTTTGTGCATCTGAAGTTCCTGCAGATGCAGCTGTGTCGAAGTAGTCTGTTGTGGTAAGATCATTGCCAAATCTTCGTTGCCTGCATAACACCATGCATGTCCTCCACTCGTCCTTGATTCCTGCAACTGCAACAACCTCCTGCACTGTGCTCGTGTTCGGTTGAAGACTATTATTTCTTTCAAGTGTTTCTGGTTTTTGCTGATGGTGGACTATTATCAGCTAAATTCAGGAACAAGTCCTATTCTTCATGATCAAGCTGCTATCCCCCTCCGTACTGATCTAGCGTACCCACACCACTGGAAGAGATGCAGAGTTTCATCGATTCAGCCTTTGAATTTTGGGGAAATCAACAGCCTGTTCGCTTGTCGTATTTGGCTTATAAGCCATAGCTTATCAGCCAACGAACAATATTTTTCTCTCACACCAAACCAGCCAACAGTACTTTTAACCATGGCTTATAAGCCAAACCAGCCCAAACGAACCGGGCGCAAGTTCTGCATGCAAATTCACTGCTGGCTAGCTAGCTAGTTTCATCTATCAACACTTCTCTGGTAGTCTTGTGGATGCAATGCACTGTGTGACTGTGTCCTGTGATCATAATAGGTTGGGTTCAGACGCAATGTACATGTACTCCGTATGTACCTGAGTCCTGACCTGGAGATTCTGGAACCCGACAACCGTGCACGGACAAAACCTTCGCCATCCAGACTCCAGACTCCAGACTCCACAGTTCCGTCTAGATTTTTTTTTAAGCGCACATATATACTGACGAATGATGGGTCAACGTTATTATTACCATTTTTGCTAATCAAATAGATGAAGTGTCCACTAATATCCAATTCCTACTGGTGACTGCTGACCTGCTCCTTTAACAATGAACATGGACGGATAACTGAAGATACCTTGGTGCTTTATTCTTCTCATCTCAAAGGTTAGGAAAAAAAAAAGATCTACACTACATGATGCCATGCCACAGCCTCTGCTAGTTGCAGCACTGCATGCTTTGCTCATCCACTGGGGAAGAAGTGGGGATCAGGGCTCAGTGTTCAAGATTTGCTACTACTTTCTTTGCGATCGACTCTGCGTTCAAGATTTGCCACTTCATTTGATGATTAGTTTGGGGCCTTTTCCATGATTCCTTCCACGTGCTCATGTCATGAGAGATCGATCACGTAGTACAGGCAGCATTTCCTGCTCTATTTCCCCTCTTTCTATGCATTTTCATATAAGCAATCGATCTCTCGTTTTTAGAGCTTGGTCTCCTGCATGCCTCTTGTGTCATGTACTAGCCGAGTCCTGGTCCATGGCGTACGAGGACGGGCTACCACTACCACTCTACCAGGTGGAGTGCCAAGGCAGAGAACCTGTTGCCAAGGAGTGCAGCATCTGGTGGCATCGCCAGCCGCACATGCAGCGTCCTCAGCGGGAAATGGAGCTGATCGGCCAAGTGGTTTCAGGAGTCCCGGCATAGCCGGTGTATGAAATTAGGTATAGCCCACACTAATCTTTGTCTCATCTCACTCAGTTTCGCGTGAGTAGACAAGGTTAGGAACCAAACGATTCCTTTCTTGTCACAGGTTCTAATCCTCTCGCGTGCAAATCCGAGGCACACTTATGGGCTGCCTGGCTGCCGCGTGATGACGCGGATATATCCTCTAAACGGTGCTCTGTGTTGGCTAACGCTATGTAATACCATGCCATGTAACAAGCTCTTGTAAATCATCAGGCTGTTTCAGAGGATTAATCAAATTCAGGTGGGGGATCCCCCGGTCGACTTATCAAAAAAAAAAAAAGGTTCTAATCCTCTCCAGAGGCAATCAATCATGACTAGACATTTTTGTGACCAGAATCATAGCTAGCCAAAAGCCACACAAAGAATGAATAATCATAACCAAAGCTTTGTTTAGATTGCAAGTTTTTTCACTCTCTCTCCATCACATCAAATCTTTGGACACATGCATGAAGTATTAAATGTAGATAAAAAAATAACTAATTACACAGTTTGATTGTAAATTACGAGACGAATCTTTTAAGCCTAGTTAGGCCATGATTAGACAATAATTGTCAAATACAAACGAAAATGATACAGTGCCAAATATTGATTCTTAACCTCAATCTAACCGAGGCCCAAGTTAGAAAATACTGTGACTTATTAATCTCGTTTGATTTGGCTGCTGCTTTCAGTTTTTTCAGAGAATAAAGGGCGCAAAAGATTAGCTACTAGTCTAGGCCTTGTTTAGATTGGATTAGGAATCAATATTTGGCACTGTAGTATTTTCGTTTGTATTTGATAATTATTGTTTAATCATGGCCTAACTAGGATAAAAAAATTCGTCTCGTAATTTACAATCAAACTGTGTAGTTAGTTATTTTTTTATCTACATTTAATACTATATGCATGTGTCTAAAAATTTGATGTGATAAAAAAAGAGTAAAAAAAACTTACAATCTAAACAATGCCCTACTACGGCAACAGAGCTGTTAGATGTCACATCATCGAGTGACGTTAGTAGCGACAGGGCTATAGGAACCGAATTTTAGAAGGAGTGCGGCAGAAATAAAGTGATTCATATATATCCTACAAAATGTTAAGACTACTGTTTATACAACGCAAATTATAAAGAAACTTTTTTTCTTTATCATACCTTATTTTTATTTTCTCTCTCTCTTTTTTTTAGCATGGACCGTATTCTCTCTCCCAAACATATATAGCTTTTGGGCAAACCACTGTGACAAATATAAAGCGTCTATTTTTTTTTTTGTCCTGTTTGGCTTACCCCATATTCAGCTTGTTCGGCTTCTTTTTTCTGCCGGAACAGTGTTTTTCTCTCACAACAATTCAGCCGAAACAATATTTTTTAGCCAGTTTCAACTAAGTTTCAGACCAGACCTTTATCCGACGTGACACAGTAGCGTTGGGAAGCCCTTACTTCCACTTCCACGAGGCATAGAGCCTTGTGCACGTGTGCATTGCAATCAGGAGGACAAAGTCAAGTGAAACATTTTACATGCCCATTTCTCCCAGAGATTACAGTAAAAAAAAGTCAACCCACCACTACTGAAAACATCTTATAGTCTCAAGACGGGTACTCGAACGAACATTACAGAGCTCTCTACATAGACGCAAACCCCAAGTGCGTTTCAGTTCTGTATGCGCTCATTCGAGTCCAGATCAACCATCATCTGCGTGATCATGTATTTATGTTTTTGATGACCGACTTCCAGAGTAGTTGTTCCAGCCAGGTCACCAGATTCTCCGGTTTGTCTCACCGCGTCCTTCTGTGATCCCTGCAGCTCTTGAACACAGGGTTTACAATATTTGAAAGAAAATCACTCCCTGTTGATAAATTCGAAATTTCGGGAATTTTAGAAATATTGGGTCAAATTCAAATGAGTTTTCTTGTAAAAAAAATAGCAACATTTTACGAGAAACACTCTCTAACCTACCATACATCACAAATTTATATAACACCAAAAAAATAACACAATATATCATAGATGTGGAGTAGTGATAATACAATAGACTAACGGTGAGCGAGCTTGCCTATGCTAGTTACGTCAATTGTAGGAGAATTTTATAGTTTCTGTGGGTCTATGCAATATGGAGGGTCATTGTAAGGCAGACTTGTGCAATTTTAGGGCGGAAAATGAATTCAATCGAAATTTTTCAGATGATACAAAAAAAAATTGGCCCAACGAAAAATAGGACATTTCAAGAATTTCAGCGAAATTATGAGCCTTGCTTGAACATGGCAGCCAAAGTTCAACATAACTGCTGCAAGTTGAGCCAGGGTCGCTGAAGTGAGCATATTGTACACCATATATGTTTTTTTTGTCAGATAAACAAGGTTTAGCTATAATTCATAGCACTCCCTGCATTCCCATAATTTCAGCAATACCCTCCCACAGCTGCTGGGCACTTGCACATTCAGAAAACATATGGCTTAGGCTGTGTTTAGTTCGCGAAATGAAAAATTTTGGATGTCACATCGTATGTTTTGGGGATGTCGGAAGGGGTTTTTGGATACTAATAAAAAAACTAATTACATAGCTCGCCTGGAAACTGCGAGACGAATTTATTAAGCCTAATTAATCCATCATAGCGCATGTTAGTACTGTAGCACTTATGGCTAATCATTGACTAATTAGTCTTAAAACATTCATTTCGCGATTTTCAATCAAATTGTGCAATTAGTTTTTTTCGTCTATATTTAATACTCCATGTATATGCCGCAAGATTCGATATGATAGTTTGGGGTAAAATTTTTTGGGAACTAAACCAGTTCTTATCCTTTCATGTTCACAACAGAAAATGCAACTTTCATGTTCAGAACAGAGCATGTGGCCCACAGGTTCAGAGTACTAGGAAGCAATAATGTGACGCCTCAAACAAGCTTGAGCATTGGTGCTTTTGTTCGAATCTTTGTTGCAACTTGCACACCCAAAATGATGATACCAGGGCCTTGTTTAGATCACCTCCAAATTCCAAGTTTTTTCATTCTTTCTCCATCACATCAATTTTTAACCGTTTGCATGGAGCGTTAAATGTAGGTAAAAAAAATAACTAATTGCACAGTTTAGTTGGAAATCACGAGATGAATCTTTTGAGCCTAGTTGGTTCACAATTGGACAATATTTGCCAAATAAAACAAAAGTGCTACTATTCATCGGGTTGAAAATATTTACAATCTAAACGTGGCCCAGGCTGAAAATAAAGTTGTCGGCACTAGATTTCGGCGTGCACCATAGGCTGCAGCACCGACCTGGAAGTGCTCCAAAGTGCGCACTGCATCTTGTTCAGGACACTGGACACATGGTAGGGAAGGCAATGATTTTTAATCATATTTGCACATTATACAAAATTGATGTTTTGATGACTTTAGTTTAGTAGTAACGAAGAAGTGCCCATGGAGCCCGACCCCCAGCGTCGGGTCTTTTATATTTTTCCCATTATAAAGATTGACATACATCCATGTATCACTTTTAGGATGACACTTATAATTGTACCAGATAAGAGAAATTTTAGTTTTAGATTTACCACTTTTACGCATGTGGCATGCCACGCTAGCTCTACACGCTGGCGCCTAGTCAGCATGAGCACGTGAAATGTCGTTGTTACCCTTGCCTTGCTCCTCTCTCTCCATCCCCGACAGCTAGGTCCCGCGGCACCTGTCACTGTCAGGTGGGCCCCACTAGTCAGCTTCGTCTTTCAGCTCGTGGCCAGTTCCCCACGGTTGGTACTCTTCGATCCCGTGGGCAAGAGGGCGGAGGATGGATCGAGCAGCATGCAGCAGTTAGCGGAGGAGGAGGCGTGGCCGCGTGGGGGGCGGTCGGACGGAGCTCGGAGCAGCACGACGTAAGGAAGCCGAGGAGGAGGCGCACGAGCAATAGCTCTACCGCGGCCTCGCCGACGCAGCGCGAGGAGCTCCGCCGTGGCCTCGTCGGCGCGGGCGCGAGCAGCTCCCCCGCGGCCTTGTCGGCGCACGTGCGAGCAGCAGCTCCGCCGCGGCCTCATGGGCACGCATGCGAGCAACTCCGCCGCGGCCTCGCGAGAGTGCAGAGAGGGAGGCCGAGGTGGTGGCTCACCCACTGGGGAGCTCGCATGGGGAGCAGCTGCTCCGGGCAAGTTGGGCGTGAAGGCCGTGCCGAGCCTGTGGTGCGTGCCACATCCAGGCGCTGAGCGATGGAGGTCTGGCCATGGCGAGCGGCTCCCGGTGGTGCTCCTGCGCGCGGACGGAGGAGCGTGGCCTATCTGGCTGTCTCCCATCCAGGTGCTGGAGATGGAAGATGAAGCTGACTAGTGGGGCCCACCTAACAGTGACAGGTGACGCGGGACCCAGCTGTTCGGGATGGAGAGAGAGGAGCAAGGCAGGGGTAGCAACGATATTTCACGTGCTCATACTAACTAGGCACCAGCATGTCGAGCTAGCGTGGCATGCCACATGCACAAAAGTGGTAAATCTATAACTAAAACTTCTTTCGTCTAGTAAAGTTATAAGTGTTATTTTAAGAGTGATATTCGGATAAGTGCCTATCTTTATAATGGTAAAAATGTAAAAGCCCCTAAACGTCTTAGTGACCGAGAGCCCATCCACGTCCACCCGCCGGCGTCCCCTCTGGCACCGGCGGCCACCCCAAAAAACAAAAGCCAGAGCCCGCCCACAGAGAGCCTACCCCGCTGCCCACACCTTGTGGATGCCCAATAAGGCTATCAGCACCGCAGCCTGCAAACACGCGCGCGCCTAGACAGCCGCACCGTAGCCCTGCAAACGCGTGTGTGTTCCGGCCGCACAGCGCTAAACACTGTAGCAAAGAGAGAGAGTTGATGAGAGAGATAAAGATGAGGGAGGGGAATAAAATATGGAACAGTGGGTATAGAGCATGAGATAGAAATAACATGGGTGTGGAAGAAATGAGTATAGAGTAGAGAATCTCGATGATTAGAATAGAATATTTTTTTAAGAGACGGAAATAGAGGCGAAGAAGTGCGGATAGTCTAACACCATCCGTGGATCTCGAGGAAGAGGGGCTCCTGGACTATGGAGAGGCAGAGGAGATTGACGCCATTGATGCTCTCTCCCCTGTTGCCTTTGAAGCCGAAGATGGGATGGCTTCACCGGATATGCAGCCCAGGCAAGCACGAGCACCCCCTGGCCTGAGATCTGACGCGCCCTCGGCATCCGCGACCTCACCACCGAGATCCGGCGGCCGGCCTGCCGTCTGGGACAGCTCGCTGCCCCCTTCGGGTGCTGTCTCCACTGCGTCAATTGGAGCGCGGGCGCCGGCCAAGCTCAAATCCATCCTGGTCCGCCCAGATCGAGTGGCCACGCCGCCTGACGCGCCTGCTTACCGTCGCAAGTTGGTGTGGCACAAGCTGGCGCTGACGGCGACGGATGCCGCTGTCGCGGGTTCCAATACACAGCAGGATGCTCTGCTTTCACCAGATTGGCATAAAGGTAGAAGAAAGCACTGGTGGCGCAAGGATGCAGCTCTACAGAAGGTGGATCCTGGGAGCCGAAGGTGTGTGACGGGGGCGGAAGACGGAGCTCTGAGGGGCGCTTTGACGGGCCAGGATGCTTTTAAAAGGCGCCTCGCCGGCCGGTGTTTCAGGTGCCTCGGCGTCCACCATCAAGTTGCCCAGTGCCGGGACCCTGTGCGCTGCCTCAGGTGCAAGGGGCCCGGCCATATCTCACGCTACTGCCCCACCTGCCATCACCAACCCATCTCTGCCAACCTCCGTGCAAGACTCACCTTCCCGGCCGGGAGCATCCACAGCCGCATCACATTTCCGCCACTTTGCTCCACCGCACCAGCCTCTTCTCCAGCCGCGGCGAAGCCAGTGCAAAGTTGTCGGGGGTCATGCGACCCCCATAACTTTATACGAATCAGTGGAACCCGCGTATTCCGGCCAGCTACGACCCTATTAAATTAAGTTCATAAATCTGTGTGACTCCGGCAGCAGTTTAGTCTAGATTCGCCGCAGCCGCTCAGATCACTTCCAGCTACTCGCCCCGCAGCTTGGCTGAGATGGATCCGATGTTGGAGCACGATCCTGGACATGCCTTGCATCGCCCCAGGCTCATCCGCTCGCGCTCACCGGCTCCGCGCGCCTGGACCAGTGTGGCGACCACGTTTCAGCGCCTGTTCCAGTCGGCAGGCCTCGATCCCATGCTTGAGCTTGGCTGGGGGCCTGGGGATGAATGGGGATGTCAACCTGCTGCGTCCCTGGACGACGACCCGATGCTCCTTGAGTTCCAGCTCGCTCAGGCGTTCGCCGCCCCGCCTGGAGGCTCCACAGCCCATCCAGAGGGCAACTCCGGAGGCGAAACGGAGATCACCTTCGGGCCCAGTGTGCAGCTTGTAGCCCCAGAGCAGGCCTCCGACGAAACCTAGCTGTCCGATGTTGTCAATAATATGGAGATTGATGCAGCTTCCCTAGGCTCCGCAGCGGGCCAGAGTGACAACCCGGTCTCGGCCGCTGTCGACCTGGCTGTGACGGCTAGTTCGACGGCTGCCGGTAACATCATCAATGAGTATGCTGATTTGCAGGGCGTTGAGGACACCGGTGGCTGCACAGATTTGCACGGGACAGAGGACATGGGCGCCTCCTTCTGCAGGCAGATGTTCAGAAAGGTCACTGAGCCGGTATTACCGAGGCCAGCCTCACCTCCGGTGGCAGATGTTCAAAAGCAGTCCAGACTGTCGAGTACCAGAGGACGCAGAAGGGCATTGGCTCCTACCCGCTCCAGCGTGCGTCTGGCCGCTCGTCGATCCCATGTGCCGGTGTCACAGCGCGCCCAGCACAAGCTTATGCGTGAGCTGGACTTCATCAATGGCCAGTCAATGGCCAGTCGCCGGTGCCGGATGCAGCGATCACAGAGTTCGTTGACATGTTTGGAGAGGACCTCCCGGAGCGGGCAATCGAGGCAATAAGGGCTGCCGCGAAGATGGGCAACAAGAAGCTCTCCAAGGCCCTAGCTGCAATGGCAGCGGATTTGGGGGCGGTCGAGATGGAGGTCCCATGATGGTGCTCGTGCTTTGTATAATTATTCGAGCAGGGGTCGGTGTCACATCAGGCAAGTTAGGTCCCACCTCAGTGATGTGTTTTAGTAGTTCGTGCTGGGAGTGCTGTCATCCAGGAAGCCCCCCGAATGAGCAGATTTTGGTGTGTTTGGGATTGGGATCATGCTGCTGCTCCAGTAGTCGGTTCGGTGAGTTAGAAGATACAGATCTGTTGTTTTTGGATGTCAAGTTGTTATGGCCTCTTGTTGTACTCCGAGAATACAAGTAGTCCGCTCAGTTCTTTTCGTCAAGCTTGATAGTCCGTCAAGCCTGGGAAGCTGTTTACGTTGTTTGCGCATGTGATTCTCTCTTCTTATTAATATATACCGGCTATGTTCCGGATCTTAAAAAAAAAAGATGACTTTAGTAGTTGTTTAGAAGGCAATCTGTCTGCCAGTCTCTCTGCATGTTTATTTTGTGATTAGGTATGTATTTTTGTTTTCAAGGTAACATTTCGGGCAAATCAATGAAGATTAGCGAGGTGCCACATTCCAGGAATTTATAGGAACCACTAGTACGATTTAGACTGTATTTTCTAACATCTCCCTCGTACTATGCCATATACAAACAAAATATAAGGCTATAAATTAAGGATATGTTTGGTCAGGCTCTCTCCGGCTCCAGCTCCTACCCTGTAGCGGGGAGCCGGTGGAGGCCGGGAGAGGCTGCTCCGCTGGCTCCGCCGGTTTCACAGGCAAATAGAAAAAGAGCCGGAGCCTGGCTCCGCCGGTTTCACAGGCAAATAGAAAAAGAGCCGCAGCCTAGGTTTCACGTGCTACAGTAGCATACAGTCCAAAAGGAAGCCAGAGCTGGCGGGCGAGCAGTGCCAAAGATAGCCTAAATAAATAATGATAGTACTATTTTCATTCTAAATTGTAAGTTATTTTGATTTTTAGAGTTACATAACTTTTGCTATATGTATAGATATATAACTATAATATGTATTTAGAAAAGTCAAAAGATTTATATTTTAAAACGGAGCGAGTAAAAACAGGAGAAACCAAATATTATTGGGTCTCATACCTTTATAGTGCATCATCATGGTGTGGAGGGCATCTAAGTAAACATTTACTTTTATTAATTTCCCAAAAAAACATAAACTGCTTAAGATTAGTTAAAACTTGAAGTTTGTTAGAAAACTGATGACAAGTTATTTGGGGAAATTGCCAATTTTGTATATTTGGATTCAATTGGTAATTCATGCGTTCTTATTCTCCAACGAGCTTCATTTTATCATTTATCTCTAGTGATGATGTTAGGGTTTCAGGTTGGAGGTGAGGTGGTGGGGCTTCACCAACGCTAGGATGTGCAAGACCATCCGTTGTGATCAGCGGCGGATCCAGGAAATATTTCAGGGGGGGCTGAACAACACTGTTGCTCAATCTTAAGTCTCAGCCCCCCTACACTATAGAACTTTGCCTAAAAATTCATGGGGGCTCCACAGGGGGTTCCACTGCTCCAGTATGGGTAGGGGGGCTCGAGACCCCCCCCCCCCCGCCCGCCCCACCGTTGGATCCGCCCCTGGTTGTGATGGCGATGATCGGAGTTATGGCCTAGAAGTTTACAATTCTAAACAATCGTATGAATTTGACTTTGACATATTGTCGGTGCAGAAAGTGACCAACTAGTAAATATTTGTAGTTTTGTTGTACGTTGTGATCGGAGGTGGCCTAGCACTCAATGACACAGGATTTATACTGGTTCAGGCAACGTGCCCTACGTCCAGTCGGGGTCGGTCGGCGACTTTATTCCTGAGCCCAGGTGCTCAAAGTCTGTAGTGGGGGTACAAACGAGAAGGAGAAAGGAGGGGTGTACAAGAGGTTCAGTCGGCTCCGACCGGAAGGGTCGCGGTCGGAACTGGGTGGTCTTGCGGTTGGGAGTGTTGATGTCGATCTAGTGAGTCTAGGCTTGAAGAAGTCGGTCTCCCCTGGTTGGAGGGAGCGCATCCTCTTTTATAGATGAAGGGGATGGCTTTTATAGGTGAGAGGGAGAGAGTACAGATATTTCTAAGCCTTGCTGCCTACGGTGATGAAAACTGGATAATGGTTGAAGCCTCCCAATATTATCGATGTTGCTGTAGGATGTCAGGTGTGTACGGAAGGTCGAGCTATCTTCTTCAGGAAGGATGACGCCGGTACACTACTACAGGATGGACTTGTTGTCCCGGGCGGTAACGGCCTTTAGTCCCGGTTACCGCACCGGGACAACGATCCTAGGACTAAAGGTGGAACCTTCAGTCCTGGGTCATCGAGCCGGGACTAAAGAGGGACCTTTAGTCACGGTTGGTGTTACCAACCGGGACTAAAGGCCCTTCAGCCGAGCAAACGTGGCCGCACCCTTTAATCCCGGTTGGTAACCCCAACCGGGACTAAAGGTTCCTTTTCTTTTTCTTTTTTTGTTTAATTTGTTTTCAGTTCAGTTACACATATTTGTTTAATATATAATATGTTTTTATGTACGTATTCTACGCTGCTAATATAAATACACGCACGCATATAATTACATCTAATTCTCATCTCGAGCATTATTATATTCGAATAAAGTATGAAACTATATATATTATAGATATATATGTATATATACAACACTTTCATAATCTTGTTCTCGAAAATAACGATATCAATAAACATTTAATTTACATCATTAGTTCCTTAGGATCAAAGTAGAACTCGTCGTTAGGATTTAACACTTTTTTCTAGAAGATATCCTGCTATTGACTATTGAACTGCTTTCAGATGGTCTTTTTGTATGACCCTTCGTTTCAACCATTCAATCTTGCATTTGAAATAAAAGGAAAAGTATTAATACATATATATATATATATATTCATTTAAAAATAAATAAAAAATTGATATATACGTACTCTGAGGACATCTTCAGGAGTTCTTCTTATGTGTGCAGTGATAAATTCACAAACGTAGTATCCACACAAGTTATTACCTGGTTGCTGCCGCAAACACCACTGTACAAGAAGAATATTATTCTCGTCATCTCACACGTAAATTGAAGTACGATATAGTAATTAAACACGTGGGGAAGTATATATAATACAACATACTGGTATTTCAACTACATTAAGTGGTGCCTTGCAATCCTTGCGGTGTTGCCAAATAAACTCTTTCCAAACCCTGTGCGACCAATAATGTACGATCGTTAATAAATTATGGCAAAGTCTATTCAATAATAGTTGTGCGCGAGAGATCGAAATTACCCCTGGATAATGTCTATCATATCTTGGTATAGTGCCCGCTCTTTTCTCAATGAGTCCAAGATTACTAACCGACTTGAGTTTAACTCAATGACAATGAGTATCCAGTGAAACCTACATTGGTTTATACACACACGTACATGCATATAAGTTGTATTGATATTACATAAAATGTGTAGACTACATTATTATTAATACTTACTCAAAGTTGTACGGGAAAAGTATTGTTGTCTTGTCGTGCTGCTTCACGAAGAACTTCATGATATTCGTCTGTGCTTCAGATACCTAGTGCTCCTTGACAATAATATCGATTTTGAATACGATATAAGGATCAATGAAGCCAACACTGGTGTCTTGTATTCTTTGGAGCTCTGACATCTAAAATCTGTATATAAATATAAGTTACATGTGAGGATAATTATATACACGTATGCATGAAAGTGAGTTTATTAAATAAAAGTAAGAATCACTTACAAACAAAAGGAGCTAATGATTGATTTGTCTAGAGCGTCCAAGTGGTATAGTTGATGCAATTCTTCGAAACTAATATGTAAGATGTCATCGCCACGGAAGTAATGATGGTCTCTAAATCTGACAAAGATCCACTGCTCACCCCTGCCACACGTCTGCATGTACCACTTGTTGAGCAAGTACATTTGCGTACCCAATTCATTCAGAGCTGCAGGGTTGTATAGACTTTTGCCAAATTTATAAGTCTTTCAGGTATCAACTTTCAGGTTCTGGATTGGAGCTTTGCCCGTCAATTGATCCAAGGTTAAACCAGTTTGTTCAAAAAAAGCATTAAGGTCTTGAACCGACACTTCTCCAGAGTTGTCTGGTCGATAGACTTCTATATTGGAACCATATTCATTAGCAACAACAAGATTTTGCATTGGTTGCTTCTGTTGTCCGAGCTGTGGGACATCCTTCCCTAATGCTCTTTTCCTTTTCTTATGTGCATCACGTGACTTCACGAGGGAGCGGTCATAGTCTGATAGTGGCGGAGGCTTACGAACTTCAAGCATCTTTTTCTTGTGAGCTTCGACCTTCTGCCTCAGCTGATCTCGTGGTATGTAAAAGTACGACTTCTCCTTAAGCTTCGCTTGTCTCTGCTTTTGGATATCTATAAAAAAATCTTTCACTTTTTTGTCTTCTTCAGCTGCTATTTGCTCATCAATCTTTTCAGGAAGTATTTCTTGAGAAATAATTCTTTTTGGGGTCTTCTTTGCCGCTGGGACATTAGACGTCTTTGTAGTGTGTCGCTATGGAGGGGGTGGGGGCGGTGTTGGAGACCGGCATGGATGCGATGAGGCTGGTGTTGGGTCTGGCGTGGAGGCGTTGGAGATCGTTGTGGAGGCAGTGGGGCCGGGGTGTAGGAGTTGGAGATCATTGTGGAGGCGATGGGGCCGGTGTAGGAGTTGGAGATCATTGTGGGGATGAAGTCATCTCGCCCCCTGCGACGCTGTGATGAGATGGGGAATGAATGATTGGGCTAGGCTGGGGAGAGACCCTGCTACAAAAACAAGTTGTGGGTCAATTATTTTTGAAGCCAATATAAAATTAATGGAAAATAATATTTCATTCACTTTCATTCGTACCTAGGGTGAGGTAGGGGAAGCGGTGGCATCCTAGGAATGATGATGAAGCGTTTGCGCCATTGAATAAATGTCTTCTCTGCTTCTCCTAGTGTCTTCTCCCCATCACCGCCTTCAATGTCAAGAGGAACATTGCTGTAACCTTTGAGCACTCTATCGACTGAGACGCTAGCATATCCAGGTTGAATAACTGACCCATGGATTCTTGGTGTCTTCGTTCAGTCTATTGGAGATACAACCCCGATAGCCACCATGATTGATGCATTATTACCATCTGGAATGTGCAGCTCACATGTTGTTAGAGGCTCGGTAATGTCATCAACAGGGAAGCGCAACCCAGCGTCACCTTGAATAACTGGCAGCTTCGTGGAAGCACAACTGCTTTTCATCTGACCAACGGGGCTAATGGTGACTCTCGGCGTTGATTGCGATTGTATTTGACTCAGTGCTAGCTGCACTTGCCTCTTGATCTCCTCCTGCATTCTTGCCTCAAGAGATTTTTCTCGTTCACGTGATTCAAGCAATGCTTGTCGTGACTCATTAACAAATTGCTCTAATACACGAACTCGGTCTGCCTCCTCATCCTTCTTTCTCTAGCGGCTTCTGTAGGTATCCATGTCTGCTGGGAATGCTTGTAGCCACGGAACTGCCCCATAGCCTCTTGTTCGACCACCGTGTTCGGGATTCTCTAGGACATATGTCAATTCATTCTTTTCTCTGTTGGGCTTGAAAACACCACTATCAGCTTCTTCCCTAGCACGAGCTAGTCTCTGTGTTGCTCTCTCAATTTTTTGACCGAAAATTAGCTTGCCAGTGTCTAGGTCTAGGCTTCCCCCATGAGCGTAGAACCAATTCTTCGCGCGTTGAGGCCAGTTCTTCTCTATTGTTTCAGGTATGATTCCCTTGGCAGTAATCTCTGCTTCTAGGTTCTGCCACTTGGGAATAGCACTCCTATAACCACCTGATCCCATGCGATGATGGTATTGCTTCTATCGGGCATTCTGCTGATTCCTCATCACACGTTCCTCACTCTCTTGAGATGTCTTGTATTGTACGAAGTCATCCCAATGGGACTCCAACTTGACAAAAGCCTTAGCATTGAAATTCGGCATTTCATTCTTCAAGATAAACTTTTTATACAATGTCTTCTTCCAACTCTAGAACAATGTTGCCATCTTCTTCATTGTCCAATCCCTTACTAGCTCCTTCAAAGCATCATCTGCTTGTAATGTGAAATGCTGAGTGATATCTCTCCAAGCTAGGTTCTTGTCATGATCAGATACAAAACTAACATTAGGAGCGGATATCTTCTGCTTCCATTCACGAGCACTAACTGAGATCCTATCCCTTACAATGAACCCACATTGATTGACATATGTCTGAGCATGTGGTCCCAATGGTTTGCCGGTGTCGGTGTCGAATTCTGATATTATGAAATGACCCTCTAATGGCTTTTTTGGCCCTTAGACTTTCCTACTCTTGTCGGTGGTTGATGTAGATCCAGAGACCGGCTACATGAGTAGAAACACAATGATTAACAACAAATATACATACGCATGCATCTATAAGAGATGATAGATAATCGAATATACCTCGCCTGTATTTTCTTGCATGACAATTTGTTGATCTTCAACCACCGGGATATTCAGGATATCCTCATAATCAATAAAGTACTGACTCGTGTCATTTACATCCACATTGGTTGCCTAGCCAACAAATACAGTTGCTCATCAATATTGTCATCACCTTGACATTCTTTTCGCAACCAACCACTGAAACTTTCCATGTGCTGACGCCTAATCCAAGCTTTAGTCTTCCCTGGAAACTTGGATCGTAAGAACTCCTTATGTATCTCGATGTACGGATGCACCAATGACGAGTTCTGAAGAACTGTGTAGTGTGCTTTATTGAAATAATCGTCTTTCATGCCAATATATGTTTTCTTCCCTAAAGTTCCTTTACCACTGAGTCTCCCCTCATGTCGTGATTCGGGAACACCAATCGGGGCAAGATCAGGAATAAAGTCAACACAAAACTCAATGACCTCCTCTGTTCCATAGCCCTGGGTGATACTTCCTTTAGGCTTAAAACGGAGTTTCACATATTTCTTCAAGACTCCCATAAACCTCTCGAAGGGGAACATGTTATGTAAGAACACAGGTCCAAGAATACTAATCTCCTTCACCAAATGAACTAGGAGGTGTGTCATGATATTAAAGAAGGATGGAGGGAACACCAACTCAAAGCTGATAAGACATTGAACCACATCATTCTGTAGAGTAGCTAGTTCCACTAGATTGATTGCCTTCTAAGAAATTGCATTGAGGAATGCACATAGCTTCACGGTGGCTAGACGTACATGTGGAGGTAGAATTCCTCTTAAAGCAACTGGAAGCAATTGCGTCATAAGCACGTGGCAGTCGTGGGACTTTAAGTTTACGAATTTCTTCTCTAGCACATTTATTATACCCTTTATATTGGAGGAGAATCCCGATGGGACCTTGATGCTGCTTAGACATTCGAACATATTGTCCCTCTCTTCTTTGCTAAGCGTGTAGCTAGCAGGACTTAAGTAATGACGTCCATCATCTATCTTCTCTAGATGAAGGTTGTCTCGTTCTTTCATGCCCTGCAAGTCCTGGCGTGCTTCAAGTGAATCCTTTGGCTTTCTATACACACCCATGAATCCTAATAGGTTCACACAAAGATTCTTTGTCAGGTGCATCACGTCGATTGTGTTGCGGACCTCTAGGACTTGCCAATAGGGTAGCTTCCAAAAGATGGACTTCTTCTTCCACATGGGTGCGTGTCCCTTAGCATCTTTGAGAACAGATTCACTGCCTTGTCCCTTTCCAAATACTACTTTCACATCCTTGACCATTGCGAGTACATCTTCTCCGGTTCGGTTATGAGGCTTCTTCCGGTGGTCTGGCTTACCTTTAAAATGCTTACCTTTCTTTCTTACTTGGTGATTCAAAGGAAGGAATCGACGATGGCCAAGGTACACGACCTTTCGACATCTTTTCAAATATATACTGTCAAGGTCATCAAAACAATGTGTGCATGCATTATATCCTTTGTTTGTCTGACCTGAAAGATTACTTAAAGCAGGCCAATCATTGATTGTTACGAACAACATTGCTCGTAGGTCAAAGTATTCTTGTTTGTACTCATCCCATACACGTACACCTGGTTTGTTCCATAAAACTAGAAGTTCTTTAACTAATGGCTTTAGATAGACATCAATGTCGTTGCCAGGTTGCCTCGGACCTTGGATGAGGATCGACATCATAATGAACTTCTGCTTCATGCATAACCATGGAGGAAGGTTGTAGATACATAGAGTAACTGGCCAAGTGCTATGGCTAGTGCTCTGCTCCCCAAAAGGATTCATACCATCTCTACTTAAGGCGAACCTTAAGTTTCTAGCCTCATTTGCAAACTCTAGAAATTCCCTGTCTATCGCTCTCCACTAGGACCCATCAGCTGGGTGTCTCAGCATATTGTCTACCTTATGGTCTTCTTTATGCCACTGCAACAACTTTGCATGGTCTTTATTTCTAAACAAACATTTTAAGCGTGGTATTATAGGAGCATACCACATAACCTTAGCAGGGATTTTCTTTCTAGGACGTTGTTCACCCTCGACGTCACCAGGATCATCGCGCCTGATCTTATACCGCGCTGCTTTACATACCGGGCATTAATCCAAATTCTCGTATTCATTGCCATGGTAGAGGATGCAGTCATTAGGACATGCATGTATCTTCTAGATTTTTAATCCCAAAGGGCAAACAACCTTTTTTGCTTCGTACGTAGTGGTGGGCAATTCATTTGGCTTCGAAAGTATCTTCTTTGTGAGGTTCAATAAATTCCCAAATGCCTTGTCGGATACACCATTCTTTGCCTTCCACTGTAGCAGTTCCAGTGTTGTACCCAACTTTTTTTACCCCTCTTCGGCCGTCGGGTATAGCAACTTCCTATGATCCTCAAGCATGCGCTCGAACTTAACTTTCTCTTTTTCACTTTCGCATTCTTGTTGTGCATCACGAATGGCATCGCTAAGAGCATCACTGAGATCATCTTCTGCCGCTACCTCTTCTTCATCTCCCCCCATTATAGTATCATCAAAGGCACCATACTGAGCAATAATGTCATCAATGTCTAAATCTTCTCCTTCACCTTCTTCCATCATGACCCCGCTTTCTCCATGCTTAGTCCAACATATATAGTTTGACATGAAACCTGACTTAAACAAATGTGAATGAAGACTCATTGAGCTTGAATATTTCTTTAAATTCTTACATATGGCACATGGACAACACATGAAACCATCCCGCTTATTTGCCTCGGCCACACCTAAGAAATAGTGCACGCCCTCAATAAAGTCTTGGGAGCAGCGATCGGCATTATACATCCAATGGCGTGACATAATCTGCATTACACGATAAATTATGAAAACCTTAAACATAATTAAGTATTTTATTACACAACATAGATGACACACATGGTTGATTAATTAACTAAGCCTGGCTAGAACGTAAGCAATCCTAACTATCACTAAACAAACTAAAACTACAATGCACTTTATTAACATAATTATTTCGTGACCGTACGCAACTAAAACAGACAAATCATTCTTCTATTGAATATCAATAAGCTTCTCCTACTGGCTCACTGCCTCATCATCAGCAACCGCTACCTCAAGCGCACCCGAATTCTGCACGTATGTAGCATAATCTTCCTCCCAGTACCAACCATCGCATCCATTGCCCTCCCACTGAAATTGAAGCCAAAAAATATTTAGTCAAAAATATTCAAGAAAAGCAGGTTAATTAGCCATAATAATCAAATGCGTAAGAAACTCACATCGTGATCCGGGCACTTGTAGAAAACACGACCCTTGTTGGGTCCCTGTCTCTTGACTCGGTACTCCATCACAATCTTCTGCTTACACTTGCCGCAGATAATGAGAAGGAGTTCTGGCCTCAGTCGTTTCGCAACCGAACGAGAGGCCGAGGATCCGGTACCAGTTGTCATCTACTTTCTATACTTATTTTTGCAAAGTAGTGTAAATTTCACATTTTCTAAAATAATATATTTAAACAAAACTAAAATTATTTATTTATCTAACTAAACCATGAAATATGTACTATGTATAATTGTAAAATACCAAACTATCAAGTGATTTTACTATTGTAAATCTGAAGGGTCAAGATGGCGGACTAGAGGGGGGTGAATAGTATTTTCTAAAATTAATCACGTTGGCTAAGCAAAACAAATGCAGAATTAAAACTATAGGTCTAGCCAAGACAACACCCCTCTATATATGTTCTCTAGCACCTTCCAAAGATACTAATTATGCAACTAAGGTGCCGGACTAGCTAGAGCTCTCCTAAACAATTCTAGGAGCAAGGTTACACAAACCTATGCCACTAGTACTTTAAGCAACAAGGGAGCTCCTACACATGCTAGTAAGCAAAAGCACAAAGCTAACTAAGCTCACTAGCAATGCTCAATAACAAGGCAACCAATGCCTAATTAGAGAGCGCAAATACTTAGCTACACAAACTAAGCAATGTGACTAACAAGGTTACTAAAACCAAATTAGCCACGTAAGGGAGCTACTTCTATGCTACACAAGCAAGAAGGTAATTAGCAAGCTACACAAGCTATCTAATTACAAGAGCAACTACATAAGCTTAATATGTATAAAAGTAATTGCAAGCTTGTGTAATGGGGATGCAAACCAACGGGAAGAACAAGGTGGCGCGATGATTTTTTCTCCCGAGGTTCACGTGTTTGCCAACACGCTAGTCCCCGTTGTGTCGACCGCTCACTTGGTGGTTCGGCGGCTAATTAGCATCACCCGCTAAGCCCGCACGTCGGGCGCCGCAAGAACCTACCCCGGAAGTGAGGGTAGCTCAATGACACGGTTTACTAGAGTTGCTCTTCACGGCTCCCGCGGGGCGAGCACAATGCCCCTCACAAGCACTTCTCCGGAGCGCTGCACAAGCTTCTTGCGCGCTTCGACGGAGACCACCACCAAGCCGTCTAGGAGGTGGCAACCTCCAAGAGTAACAAGCACCACCGGCTTGCAACTCGATCACCTAGTGCCACTCGATGCAACCTCACGATGCAATCGCACTAGAATCGCTCACTCACACAATCGAATGATCACTATCAAGTATGTGTGAGATGGAGGGCTCCTAAGCACTCTCAAGCATGGACACAAAGTCCCCCAAGGTGCTCCACACCAGCCATGGCCAAAGGCCACTTCTATTTATAGCCCCAAGGGCTAAACTAGCCGTTACCCCTTCACTGGGCAAAAATTGGGCCGACCGGATGCTCCGGTCGTGTTGACTAGACGCAGGACCTCAGCGTCCGGTTACCCGCAGACGGCCACGTGTCCCGATTCTAATGGTCACTTGACCTGACTAGACGCAGCAGCTTCAACTGACCGGACGCAGAATCCTCAGCGTTCGGTCATTTCCAGTAAGCTCCCCGAGGTGTATTTCTTCGACCGGACGTGTCTGGTCGCACGTGATCGGATGCAGCCCAGCGTCCGGTCACACTCTAGCTTCTGCGTCATCGTACATCAGCCTGACCGGACGCACCCTGCTAGCGTCCGGTGCTTTCAGACCCAGCGTCCGGTCAGTTGACCGACGCCAGCGTCTTCGCGATCAACTTGTTTTCACTTCTAACTTCTTCATCCTTGCTCCAATGTGTCAACCACAAGAATTTGCATCCGGCACAATAGAAAATAGGCATTCCATTTTCCTGAAAGCGCCGAATCCATGTAGATGTGCCAACACCACCAAGCTCGGCGGGAGGGAGAGAGGGACCCCAAACCCATCTCAACCCTGCAAACACCACCTCCTTTGTAGATGTGCCAACACCACCAAGTGTACACCACCATGTGTATGTGTGTTAGCTTTTCACAATCATTTCCCAAAGGATGTTAGCCACTCAACTTGCCACGCCACTCGATCCTAGCGACGATGCAAAGTTAGATCACTCGAGTGGCACTAGATGACCGATGTGCAAACAAGTTTGCCCCTCTTGATAGTACGGCCATCTATCCTAAACCCAGTCATAAACTTCTCTACACACCTATGACCGGTGAAATGAAATGCCCTAGGTTATACCTTTGCCTTGCGCATTCCATTCCATCTCCTCCAATGTCGATGCAACACTTGCACCAACACGATCAACAATGATATGATCCACTTCATATCATCACATGATCATATTGGTTCATCGATCTTGACTTTACTTGCTCTTCACCGTTGCTATCGTCCATCGGCGCCAAGTCTTGCTCAAGCTTCACCACCACGCAGTCCATCACTCCAAAGCCTTCGACTTGCCCTTCATGCTTGCAACCGGTCCATCAAGCCAAGTCTTGTCTTGATCTTCTCCACCTTGATCACATGACTCAATGTCATGTCTCATGTGCAATAAGCTCCTTCATCATCACATGTGTGAGCTTTGCAACATCTCCAAGCCATTTTCACCTCCATGGCATATGTTGCTCATACACATGTACCTGTCGACTAATCACCTGTGTATCTCACATAAACACAATTAGTCCACCTAAGTTGTCACTCAATTACCAAAACCAAACAAGGACCTTTCAAAATCATCATATGATTTTGAGCTAAAAATGACATAGAAATCACATAGCTCAAAAACATGTTTCAATAAATAACCATCTGTACTAGTTGACCTTGCTTACGTGATCATCTCGGCGGGCATTTCTCCACCGGACGGCATCGTACTTGGCCAAGGAAGAGCTCCGATTCTACGAGGAAGGGAACATGGTCTTCCACGACTGTTGCCGCTCTCCCTCATAAAATCAAAACTCCTCCTTGACGTCCATTACCGCTCGGCAGAGAACATGCTCGTCGAGCTGAACACGGTCCGCAAGTTCAACTAGTACGGATTTTCTACAATTTTCTAACTTTTTTCTAAGTTTTTCATTTCATGGAAAAATTAATTCTAAGATCACGTAAGCTGCCGGGGATGAGGATGGCGCATGCTCCAGCAAGGACGAGCGAGGCGTGATTTTGATGAACTAATTTAACTTTTTGTTTATCCAAACATATATGCAAATCATCATGTGATTTTGAGCTAAAAATGACATATAAAATCATAATAAAGTCCAACATATAAAGTTACACATGCATCTACATCGCAAAATGAGATAAGCTACTGATAAAACATAAGAGGATTAAGTTTGTTACCTCTAAAATCGAAGAGCAACACCAATGAAGGGGGAGAGAGCAAGAACAATAGCAAGCTAAAGAACAGAGGTAGTGAGTTTGAATGGAATGGCTCGGGCTCGGGGAGTAAGTAATGAGCTGGTCTATAGGCCGGGATAATTAGTCCCGGTTAGGAGGCCAAACCAGGACTAAAAGCTTTAGTCTCGGCTGGTATTACCAACCAGGACTAAAGGTAAACCTTTAGTCCCGGTTGGTAATACCAGCCAGGACTAAAGATCCATGCCCCGCGGATGACCGTGGGGCAGGAACCTTTAGTCCCGGTTGGTATTATCAACCGGGACTAAAGGATCCTTTAGTCCTGTTGGTGTTTCGGACCGGGGGGTCCTCAACCAACTAGTAAATTTGTGCTGTGTGTTCCCAATCTCGGATGGTGATGCAAAGAGACACAAGGCTTATACTGGTTCAGGCAATTGGTGCCCTACGTCTAGTCTGAGAGATCGATCTTATATTCCTTGCACCAAAGTGCTTGTAGTAGGGGGTTACAAGCTAGGTGAGAGAGGGAGCTAGTCCCAGGTCTCAGCGTGGAGTGATGCGGGCTGCTTGAGACGTTGCTCTCAGGTGGCCTGGGTGTATGCGTGTTACAGGGTGTTGTTTTTGTGAGTGCCTGTGTCCTCCCTAGGAATGGCCCAAGTCCTTTCCTTTTATAGTTGAAGAGAGGACAAGGGTAGTACGTGTGCTAACTATACGGCGTCGTGCAAATGGAGGTGGCGTGTCCCAGCCCTGTAGCCTTTTCCTATGGCGGTGTGGTCATCGGAGTGGTCCATCCTTGAAGCGCTGGGGCGACGTGCTGGTCACATCCGATCCTGTGCGTCATGGGAGCTCCAGGGCTGCCTCGAAGTGGGCACGGCGGTCAGCGTGCGGGTTGCCGTGGATTGACTGCACGCGAGGCCGAGTCTCAGTTGGTGCCAAGGCCAAACCATGGTGGGGGTCTCGGTAGACGTGAATCTCGAGATGGCCGAGGCCCTGACGTAGAGTGCCGAGGCCCGGAGGGAGCGGTCGATCTGGTATGCTGGTTCGGAGGCAATGATGGCTCGGGCCAGACTTCCCATGCCGCGCTGTCTTCGGGGCGTGTGTTACGGGGCACAGCGTAGCGCCGGCCTTGATTGTGGGCACAGTGCCAGAACACAGTGGCCGGTAATCCCCACCACGCCTTGTCTTAGCCGGCATGGCGTTGATGCGACCTCTTGTCCCATTAGCCACTCCGTGGTGTCGAGCCGTCGTCCGGCTGAGATTGCAGGAGTGGTTGACGCATTAATGGGACATGACATGCTATCGGGAAGGCTGGTCGAGGTGGGAGCGATGGGTTATTGACAAGCCAGCCTCGAGCGATACGGAGAATAGCTGTCCTGTTTGAGGCTGTACGCACGGGGCCTCGGGCGAGACGGAGATTGGGATCCTTGCTGAGGCCTCTCACGAGAGGCCTCGCGCGAGGTGGAGATTTCGTCAGGGTGTCGAGACCTCCCGTGCGAGGCCTCAGGCGAGGCGAAGAGTCGGTGGGTCTCGACGGGGCTGGTGATGAAACCATGGCTTACCTTCTAGCTTTGTTGTTGATGGGATTTAAGTGACTCTTTTGGTGTATGCTCGGGGTACCCCATTTTATGGTACCCGACAGTTGCCCCCGAGCCTTAGGGGTGGGGGTGCGTGCACTCTCCCTAAGGGTTTGTCGAGACTCGGCTTGCAGCCGCTCCTATAGGGATTGTGTCTTGCTTCTTGAGGTTTCGGTGGGTGCGCGCGAGCGCACCCGTCGGGTGTAGCCCCCGAGGCCCTGGAGGAGTGGATTTTACTCCTCTAGGGGCTTTTTCGTGTTTGAGTGAGGAGTTTTTATCGTATTTGCCGAGCCCACAAGTGCGAGTTTGGGTCGTGGGGTTTCGGCGAGGTTGCAGGGAGAGCCCCCGAGCCTCTGCACCAAGCAAGAGGGCGATCAAGGGTGCCCCTGACTTTTTGCATGACCCTCATGCTTCCTTTTCGCTCGGAAGGAGGGGTGGAATGTGCCAGACTACCCTCGGTGGGCACGAGCAGTGGCACTTCTGGTGAGCTGTTATCGGGTAAGTCCGAGTGGAGGCCCGTGCCTCGTTCGCTAGGGGACGGCTAGTGGTCCAGAGACGCACTCCAAGGGTACCAGAGGGTTTCTCTAGTGGGTGCCAAGGCCGTTCGCTGGGCCCCGGTGGCTCGATGCCTCCCTACGGTGGGATCCCATTCGGAGACCTCCCTGCCGGTCTCGGACACGACTTAGGACACCTTGAGCGATTGTTTGCTCGGGCCTTGGCCATACATGGGCTCGCCCATAGTTGTCCCTGACTCTATTGCCCTGGGGCGGCTGTCGAAACCTCAGGGGGCCCAGCCTTCGAACCCCTAAACCGTAACAGGCTTGGTGCCCTTTATCGTGTTTGTAACGAAACTTCTAGCGCAGGCTTAGGTCGTTTGTCTTTGTCTTGGGTGCAGGAGGAGCCCTCGAGCCTCCGCCCGGAGCGAGAGGGCGGTCAGGGGTCCCCCTGGCTTTTTTGCTTGACCCTCACATATCCTTTTTGTTCGGACGGAGGGGTTGTTTGCCGAGCCTATTCGGGTGCGAGCCTAGGCCGCTGGGTCTCGGCAAGGTTGTAGGAAGAGCCCCCTAGCCTCTGCATGGAGCGAGAGGGCCATCGGGAGTTCCCCTAGCTTTTTGTACGCCCCTCGCGCGTGAGGGTTTGTTTGCCGAGGCCCCTTTGGGCGCGAGCCTGGGTCGCAGGGTCTCGGCATATCTATAGGAAGGGCTCCCTAGCCTCTGCATAGAGCGAGAGGGCCGTCAGGAGCTCCCCTAACTTTTTGTGCGACCCTCGCGCTTCCTTTTTGCTCGGAAGGAGGGATTGTTTTGCTGAGCCCCCTCGAGTGCGAGCCGGGGTCGCTAGGTCTCGGCAAGGTTGCAGGAAGAGCCCCCTAGCCTCTGCATGGAGCAAGAGGTCCGTCAGGGGTTCCCCTTGCTTTTTGTACGACCCTCACGCTTCCTTTTCACTCAGAAGGAGGGGTGGAATGTGCCAGGCTACCCTCGGTGGGCACGAGTGTTGGCACTTCCGGTGAGCTGTTATCGGGTAAGTCCGAGTGGAGGCCCGTGCCCCATTCGCTAGGGGATGGCTACTGGTCCAGAGACGCACTCCAAGAGTACCGGAGGGTTTCTCTAGTGGGTGCCGAGGCCGTTCGCTGGGCCTCGGTGGCTCGGCGCCTCCCTACGGTGGGATCCCATTTGAAGACCTCCCTGCCAGTCCTCGGACATGGCTTAGGGCATCCCAAGCATTTCGCTTGCTTGGGCCTTGGCCCCGTGTGGGCTCGCCCGCAGTCGTCCCTGACTCTGTTGTCCTAGGGTAGCTGTTGAAACCCCTAGGGGCCCAGCCTTTGAACCCCTAGACCGTAATAGGCTCAGAGCCCGGTTCCTTCATCTGAATGGAATAGGGCGAGGGGGGGGATATCTCCTCCATCGGCTCGACAACATCTAGTGTGCCTTTTGAGGCAGTTTTCTAGGGAGACGGAATGACGCTTGTTGCCACAGCGGTCAGGCACGACATGGTGGATGGAACATAATTGTTCCCATAATTAATGAGAAAAAGGTGGGCACATGGGTGGTAAAATCGGATCAGGGTTAACCACGCTGGATCTGGGGGAAACTTCCCTGATTTCATCACCCGTCTATTTCGCCTTTACCCTGTATAAATACGCAATGAGCCTCGCCCCTCCTTACCTTACCTTTCCTTCGTTAGTTCTGCCCCCATTGAGCCGTCGGTAGAGCAGCAGGCGCTGGGAAGAAGAAGGGAGAAGGGCGAGCCAGAGAGAGAGAGAGGGACTCACCACCACATCCGAACCCTCCACCGCACTCATGGCCGGCGACATCGTTGTCATCAAGGTGGACCCTTAGGATCCATCAGACGTCACCGTGGAGATGCTCCAGTCACTCGTCGATGGCGGACTCCTTCGTCCGATGATGGACCCCAATAGGTCAGAGTGGATCGCTCCATCGGGCGAGCTGGAGCCAAGGCCTCATGATGGCTACGTCGTGAGCTTTGTCTCCTTTCATGAGCGCGGCCTCGGCGTTCCAGCGGATCGGTTCATGCGGGCGCTCCCGCACTACTATGGCGTGGAGCTCCACAACTTCAACCCCAACTCCATCGTGCAGGCGGCCATCTTCGTCGCTGTCTACGAGG
The DNA here is from genome assembly GCF_019320115.1 of Miscanthus floridulus. Classification (NCBI taxonomy): domain Eukaryota; kingdom Viridiplantae; phylum Streptophyta; class Magnoliopsida; order Poales; family Poaceae; genus Miscanthus; species Miscanthus floridulus. The sequence continues at coordinate 88,291,583 of NC_089598.1, forward strand.
GCTACTTGGGGATTGCTCCCCATTGGGAGTTGTGGCTCCATCTATTCCGGGCGGGGCACACCACTAAGCCGACGGGCACGTCGGGCATGAGGAAAGCGGTGAGGGCTGGTGGCTGCACTCTCCAAGTGCGTCAGTACCGCCAGCACCTCTACATCCTGGCCCAGCTCACGTCATCCAATCGTCGATGGTACACGCGCTGGTTCTATCTTCGCAACAACAACAGAGGACTTCCCCCCTACACTGGGCGGATTGTGGGGAGCTGCCCGGAGAGGTGGAAGTACGGCGTCCCGAGGGAGGATCAGGCCAAGCTACAGCTGCTTCTAGAGGGGCTGGAGAGGCTATGGAGCCGTGGCCTTACTGCGGCCGTGGTCGTGGCTGCCTTCCATCGTCAAAGGGTGCTACTGCTGATGGCTCGGCGGCGGCGCCAGTTCAAGATGAGACCGAGTGAGCCAAATGAGGGCATTTGGATGTCCTCCTCCGCCCTTTCCGACGAGGAAATTCTTCGCCAGGTGGGGGAGACGGTGGAGGCGAAGCTAAGGGGCGGCAACCTGACCCCCATCACGATGCACCCATCGTGGGGGTTCCTCTCGCTGGTAAGTCGCACGCCGCTACAGCCCCCGAGCCTTCCCCATTTCTCCTTACTTCTCGTTCCCTTATGTGCGTTCGCCGCTCCTACAGGGATGAGGGACGTGCGCGCCTCTCCGCCGCCCCATTCCCGAGGATGTGAGGTGGCGGGCGATCAACCGGTCGCACGCCGAGGTGCAGAAAAAGTGGAAGGACGCCAAGGAGGCGAAGCGCACGAAGAAGATCCTCGCGCGCGAGGAACTGGACAAGCGCTGCCACCAGCAAAGGAAGGATGGCTTCCCGTTGGAGGAGTCCCGTCGCCGTCGATATCGACGGATGCCTCGGACAGGGATGATGAGGACGAGATGGGGCGGGGTCCCCTGGACCATCTCCCTGACATAGGGGAGGCGGTGCCGGGGGTGTTGGCAAGCAGCCCGGTGTTCCTAGGAGGAGGAGGAGCTGCCCTGGGGTCGGCGGTTGCCCACCTCGGGGCCGAGGCCGACACGCCCGAGGAGCGGGCGTTGGGCAAGCGTGCCGTTAGCCTAGTGGGCTCGGTGGTAGCGGCGGAGCAGGTGGCGGTGGGGGCGACGCAACTGCCCCCGCAGAGGACCGAGGGGGCGTCGGGGTCCGTCGAGGACCATCCGGCGCCGATGGACACGGAGGCCGTGCCTCTGCCGCCGCCACCGCCTGCATGGACAAGGGTCACCGTGGCGAAGCGGTTGCCGCCCCGCTCGCGGTAGGTGTATTTTTGGCGGAGTTGCAGTGCTTTCCGTCCGTTCCTTTGTCTTGCACTGACCCTATAAACACTTTGTCCTTAGCCAAAAGCGGCCTACAGAGGTGCCTACCTTGGCGCCCCTAAAAGTGCTCAAGGTTAACCCCGGCTCCACCGCCCACTGGGTGACGGAGGCGCAGGCTGCCCTGCAACGTGGCGCGGCATCGGCGAGGGCCAACCCAAAGGAGCCAGCCACCCAAGGAGGGGCTGTCAAGGTGGCCCTGACACAGGCGGGGGAGGGAGCGCCTCCGCCCCATGATGGTGAGGCCCGTGGGTTGAATGGGGCCGAGGTTCCCTTGTCTGTGGAGGTCACCGGGATCGAGGTCCCCATGGTCTCACAGGCCGGGGCGATGGAGGCCACGGCGCCCAGGACCATCGAGGTCGCTACGGCGGGCGCCGGAGGCCCCACGACCGCCGAGGCCACGGTGGTGGGGGTCGGAGCCCTTGGGACCACCGAGGCCACGGTGGCAGAGGCCGGAGCCCCCGGGACCACCGAGGCCACGATGGCGGAGGCCGGAGCCCCCAGGACCACCAAGGCTGACGTGATTGCGGTGATGCTGTCGGCCCAGGAAGTGGAGACGAGGGCCATGGAGGCCTCGGTGGCACCCTTGGTTCAAGGCCCGCCATCGTTGTAGGAGAGCGCCCGGGAGGTGGAAGTTCTTCCGATCTCCTCCGACGATACTTCCCGTGTGCAGGAGATGGCCGACGCCGAGGTGGCCGGCGTTGTGGAACAGCTGGTTCCAACCCCGGGCAAGGGAAGTTCGGCCCTCACGCGAGTACAACCCGAGCCCCATGGGTGGAATCACCCGCGTGTCCTGTGGCAGAGCCAGGATGACCCTAGGGCGGAGCCTCTATTTGCCCTCGAGGACGCGGCCGAGGGCGGTCGCTGGGACACGTTCGAACAGTACCGCCAGCTTGCGGAGCGGTCACTACGGACGGCACTATCCGTGGTGGCCAATGATTTGCCCGGAGTCGCCCAGGTTCATGCTTTCTTTTCTCATGCGGTGGTCTTTTCCTGAGTTTTGTTTGTAGGGATTGACCCCTGTTCTGTTTCCCCCAGGAGCTCGAGACCTGGTCCCTTGGGAAGTCAGTCTTTCTCTAGTGGGAGAGGGACGTCTGGGACCAGCTTCAGCGACAGAAAGGCCTTCTTGCCGGTGCCAACGAGCTCCTATCGACGTGGAGCGCAGAGGTGGAGGACCTCTGCCTTTGTTGTGCCGATGCGAAGGTCGAGGCGGCCACGGCTCAAGAGCAGCTCGCCCCTCTAGCGGCACGGGTCAAGGAGTTGGAGGAGGAGCTCACCCGCGTGGCCAGTGATCGGGACGCCTTCAGGTCTCGAGCCAAAGAAGCCACGGCCTCAGGCAAGGCTCTTGCTGGGCAGCTAGGAGCGGAACAGAGTACGCACCAGCTGATGAAAGTCACTTTGGATGAGGCCCTTGCAGCGGCTGAGGCCTCGTGAACCGAGGCTATGGTTTGGAGGGGAAAGGCTGAGGGTGAGCCGTAGTCCCCTCGTTTTATTCGCTTTTTCTTATGTTCGCTTACTAACTTAGTGGTGTGACATAGAGCTGGGGAGTGAAGCTTCTAGGGTGGCCGAGGCTTCTCGGGTCGAGGCCCAGCGCCTGAAGGAGAAGGCCAAGGCCTCTCGGGTCGAGGCCCGATGCTGGGAGCTAAAGGCCAAGGGTGAGTTCCGTAGGCTTCCGTCCTTATTTGGCTTGTTTTTCCTCTCGTTCAACCCCATTCCGTTTCCTGTGGTGCAGAATCGGAGGCGGAGGTCACTCGGGCCGCTGAGGCTTCCGTCGCGGTGCAGACGGTGCTCGAGACCGAGATTAGGGAGCATGACACACTGAAGGGTGCCGCCCGTGCCGCCTATGAGGCCCTGGTGGTCGAGGGGGTTCAGTCAGGCAGCTCCCTTGGGAGCTGTCTGATTGCGCTGAGCGGTCAAGTGCATGAGCGGCTCTGAGGAGCGCTGCATACGGGCGTCAAGCACGCACTGGCCGTCATCGCCTCGCA